>NC_141755.1:105020110-105620110 GCF_982258835.1 Parasteatoda tepidariorum | reverse complement strand
TTTGGTGATAAATTTCCATCTAAAAAAATGAATGCATTGGATGGTAAAATAATTTAAAGAAAACTTCTAGCTTTTCTTTAAAAATTCCCTGGCTTTTCCTGAATAATAAGATTTCCTGATAATTCCAGGTGGGTGGCCACCCTGTTACTTACTGATCCCATTAGTCCTGAAGACTGTATAGTGGTCCTAAATAGACCACCATTAGAATGTGATTTTGAATGCTGAACTTAAATTATAAAACATAAATAATTGAGACAGTTAATACAGCAAGTGTCAGTTAGAGTAATAAATCATAAAGTATGCAAACAACTAAGGAAGAACTCCATTATAATAACTTCTAGCATGCAGATTCTCTTAACATAGTTTAAGAAATAGTAAACATTCTAGAGAACATACTTTATATTGGTTATTTATAATTTCAAGGTGGTTATTTATAGTTTCATGCAAGAAGTACCAATGCTAAAATAATTCCACTATTTTCAAATACCTGGAGTTTGTTTCAAACACTGGTCTTTTTGGAAAAGTTATTGACAGAAGGTACAGAGTCATCAAATTCAGGGTCTACGCTGTCGTAAGACTGTCGCTTTGTTGGATTGCCTAAGATTTCACAAGCTGAAATACAAGACAGAATTATACTACTTGACGCAATTAAATTATGAAAGGGTGTAAAAAATGCCAATAAAAGATAACAAGAACTATGAGTAACAGTAATTTATAAAATTCCATACAAAAAAATATTCCAAGCTGCATTATTATTAGTAAATAAACAAAAGCAATGATGATCATAAACAAAAGACTATACTTTATAAACAAGTTAAGGGAAAGAGCTACTAAAATTAAACATGTCAACTTATTAATCCTGAATAAAGTTCATGACAATATAGACAAGTTATTTACAATATTTGCATAACTGGTGTGTGGATGATAAATATATGTGCATGCTTGTATGCTGTGATCAGATTTTGTCCAAAAATCTAGAACAAGATTTTTTTTTTCATTAAACCCAACAATACAATAATTTATATTTTTGAAAGAAAGAAAATTTATGATTTTTTAACTACAATGAAATGAGTTTTATGTGCCATTTAAACAAGAAATTTAAAATAAATTATTTGAAAGAATCCTTTTTTTTCTTCTTAATTACCAATACTTATTATGTGTAATCATAGTACTTATCATAGTGGTTCTTTTCGACAAAGTTAAAGGGCTAATATTGACTTCCGGGATCTCTCTAGATGAGAACACGTCTCGAGTGGTTGTCCAGATTGAATCTATAGTCACCGCTGAAGAAAATCCACTCCCAATCATCTTCTGTCAAAGACAGAGGTGTTTTCTGAACCATGCTAGATAGTATTTTGTGGTTCACTGTAAATGGGACGCAGGTTGCAGGACTACTGGTATAGGGGCCACCTGTATTAAGTTTCTAGTAGACTGTTATACGTAAAATAGATTTTTCTGCTGCATTATGCAGGTTGCGAGACAATTGTGCCGACTTCACAGAGCCACCTTTTGACTAGAAATCGCTAATAATGGTCTTAACCTCACATTGTTTCCCTTTTGTGGTCTTGATCAGGTTGGCGAACCACTGCTCCCCCCCTCCCTCTCTCTGTGAACTATTTCTGTAAAATGAATACCATATTTCTCGAAACCCAGGGATCCTTACGTGTTCAAGAGTTTGTGGCTCAATCACAGGCTGGCCGAAGACAATGGTGTAGCAAATGGTGACTGGTGCACGCTAAATCTGTCGAGTCACAGTGTCCTCCATGTTTTATAACAAATCAATACCTCTGGGGGTACTGATCCAGGAGTTTCCTTATCTTCTGGATTGGCCCAAAAGGACAAGGCTACAGAGTTGAACATCAGTAGTCGTAAACCCAAAATTGGGTCGGCTGCTCAGCGACGGATATAAAAAAGCAAGTAGTCTGGGCCGGAATAGCCTGGTGGTAGGACACGGGGCCCATGTCCAAGAAGTCGAGGGTTCTATCCCCGCCGACCGAAGACTCCCCGTGTAGTGGATGGTGACTCATGCACGTTAAATATGTAGGGGTCACAAAGTCCTCCATGTTCCCATGACAAATCAATACCTCTGGGAGTATTGATCCAGGAGCTCCCTTTTCTTTTTGGCTGGGATCAAAATTACAAGGATACTGAGTTGAACCTAGGTGGCCGGCTGTTCAGCATCGGTTATATTATAAAAATAAAATAAAAAAACAAGTAGCCTGTGACTGACCCGCTTTGTTTGTTTCAACTCCTCGCCAGCATGTTGGATCGTCTAGACCAGTGGTGCGCAAACTAGGGGTCGCCAAATTTTTATGAAATACATTATCCCTACATGCTGCATACCATACAGTGTACATATAAAGAGTGAAGCGCCGTCACTCACTGATTGATTGCAATTTCATGCTGTCCAATCTTTCTTTGACCGTAATGCGTAATGTATGTAAAGTGTGAAGACGCAAATTTTTCACTTAGCGCCCTCTTCGCGGTAATTCGCCAGTTTTACTGAAAAGCACCTATTTGACTAGACGTTAACCGCAGGGAAAGGGCAAAAATTCTCTTCCGTGATCAGCCAATCAGATTGCGAGGTACGCGGTGTATCTGATAGTCAGAGTGAACACGCGAAGTGTTCGCATGTAGTTGTAGCATGTAGCAGTTGGCCTGCAATTGTTTTAGTTTATCCTCGAGTTTTATCATGTGACGTTGTGTATGTGGCATCAGACAGATTAACTGTGTATTAACTGTTTAGTTTTAGTTTCAGTTTGCTCTTATGTTTAGTTTCAGTTTGTGTATCACGTTAGGTTGTCATTAAATGTGTTTGCGAGATGCTAGATATTGCTCATTTATTTAATAAGTATTGAAGTAATACTTAACCACACAGTGTAATTTTGATTTTTTATACTTTTATCGGGCTTTGCTACTCTTTGTTATCAGGTATGTAGTATCATTAGAGAAAGAATAAGATTTCTGTTAATTTTATTGAATTTCTTGAAAACAAATGATAAAATTTTATATATTATTTGTTTTATTACGATTCCATCCGGAATTTGAAATTAAATTTGTTTGATCTCCAAATTTAAATCCCTGAGATATTTTTTATGGGGTTACATCAAAGATTTTATATTGATCTCATAGAATTACGAACATGGACCACATCCGCTACCATTCATCGTGATATCTTGCAGCGAGTGTGTGCAAGAATTTTAATTCTGCCGCATCACCAAAGATTCTCATATTGAAAGTTTTTGGAGAGCAAAAAATGTTCCTTTATCAAGTGAAAGTAAAATTTGTAGATGTATTGATAGTATTTTGTTTGTTATAAATCTTCCAAACCCTGGATGAAATTGTGACACTCCCTGCATATAATTGTTGTCTCGAATAATAAAAGTAAGGCACTAGTTAAAATATATATATATAATAAAGAGTTAATAAGGTTCATTATTGAGATAAGTTTGCAAAGCGCTGACCTGCTTGAACTCGGTATAAGAAAATTCCCCACCGCATGCTCTTTAATCCTCAGCATGTGCTCTGATACAGGTCCAAAAACGTATGACACATATGTTAGGGGATGATAGAACGCACCTAAACAAGCATAAATCATCATACATTCCATGGTCCGAACTCAAGCTGCAACGGGCTGGAGGGAGCCTCCCAGCGACAGTCATAAAAAAGCTGTTTACATAAACTGTTTTCATTTGCTCTGTGGATCTCTGATCAGATGGATACGTACTCAAATTAGGAGAAGATGGAGATGCATTGCATGTACGGAAAATGCAAGAGAAACTCAAAGATAGAGTCAAGCGTTTTCCAACAAGACGTGTCCCTAAGGCGAGAATATTTTAACCACTTATCACTTTCCTTTCAGATGCGGTTACGTACCTAGGTTAGTAAAACCCTTACCCGCACAATCCGCGTCTGGCCACTATTCCAGCCAACCTCAAAACCGTGCTTGATCAGTGGCAATTTTTTAAAATTTCAAAAGAAAGGGGGTTACAGTATTGTTTTTCATATATACAGAAATATTCCTTTAAATATTGTTTAAACAAGAATTTTTTATATAAATATATATATATATATATATGTCATAGAAAGTGACAATAATGAGTTTTGAAAAGTAAATTATTAAATAAAAGGTTAATAAAAAAAATTTTTTTAAACTTCTCCATTAAAATTTTGATTTCCAGGTATTAAATAATAAAAGAAAGTGATTAAAATGCTACGATAATAAATAAAAAATTGAATAGAAAAATATATATATACACTGGTTATCATAAATTAAGGAAAAATCACAAAAATAGCGATAACTCTTTCAAAAGTAAGCCAAACCGTGCAAAATTTGCATATGTTGTCCACTAAGAGTAGCTGAATAAAATTGCAATATGCAAATTAGTGGCGCTGCACTCGGCTTACGTCATCTGCCTGGAGCATAAAAGTCCAAGTTTGAGAGAAAGCACACAAATTTTACTGTGATTGCGACATTGAAAATCTGAGATAGCCAATTCGTAATAATGACCTCTAGGCATCATTTGCCTGAAGAACTACGATGGAGAGCCATCGGGAGACTAGAGGCAGGGCAGAGTCAATCAGAAGTGGCCAGATGGCTAAATGTGAGTCCATCTGTGGTTCATAGACTTTGGAGGCAATTTCAAACCACAGATTCGGCATCTAGGAGGTTCAGTCAAGGACGGCCAACTGTTACGACCAGTGCCGATGACCGATATTTGACATTAAGTGCACGCAGGAATAGAACCGCTACTCCGACACATCTTAGATCCTCTCTTGCTGCAGCCACCGGAAGGTTGGTGTCAACGTCAACTGTGCGCAGAAGGCTCCACGAAGGTGGTCTGTATGCGAGACGACCAGCCATTTGCGTGCCGCTCACATCACGCCATAGGAGAGACCGTTTGCAGTGGGCCCGACAACATGTCCACTGGACGTCAGATCAATGGAGGCCTGTTCTCTTTACGGATGAGTCCAGGTTTAGTCTAGAAAGTGACAGTAGACGTTATTTGATATGGAGAGAACCTGGGACCCGTTATCATCCATCAAACATCCGTGAAAGAGATGCATACGGAAGAGGCAGTGTCTGTGTTTGGGGAGGCATATCCTTAGGAGGGCGCACATACCTCCATGTCTTTCCAAGGGGAACCGTGAATGCTCAGGTTTATCGAGACAACATCCTTGATGCTTATGTGCGCCCATATGCCGGGGCAATTGGTGATTGCTTCCTGTTACAGGACGATAATGCAAGACCACACAGAGCTCGCATTGTTGATGATTATCTTCAACAGGAAACAATTACTCGCATGGAGTGGCCAGCTCGATCCCCGGACTTGAATCCTATCGAGCACGTTTGGGATGCTCTAGGGAGGCGTGTATCTGCCATCAATCCGCCCCCTCAGACCCTTGCCACGCTTGCAACTGCTTTACAAGAGCAATGGCTCTCACTTCCTATTGAACTGATAGACCGCATAATTGAAAGCATCACACATCGCTGTTTGTGCTGTATTGCTTCTAGAGGCAATCATATTCCATATTAAAGGTACTTTTTCTATTGCAAACCGATACTTCCAATTTGTTTATTTTATACATGTGCTAATTTCTATACTACTATTAATGTCTGATAATTTCTTTTTATGTTGTTTAATACCTTACTATGTGTTGTATATTGTGGGTAAGTTTCATAAAATTCCATGTGTAATTTCTTGAGTTATCGCGATTTTTGTGAATTTTCCTTAATTTATGATAACCAGTGTATATACAATATTTACAACATATAGGCAAGCATTCCAAAATATATAAAAAAATTTTTGTTATGATTAAAATTTTAGAATATCATTATCAGAAAGAAAATTCATTACTAATAATAATTTGGTTTTAATTGTATTGTTAGTCATGAAATGATTTTGCCAGGTTGGTAGATTAGTGATATTCGATGCACGAGTATGCCATGAGACTGTATAGATGCATTCAGTACGATAGCGTTCTGGAGTGCCCAAAAATAACATGGAAAAGGAGCATGCCCAGTTAAAAACCAGATTTCTTGTTTTGATGGTATTATCTTAAAATAATCTACTTTATTAATAATTTTATATAATTTTCTTCTCTTATCTGAATTGTTCCAATAATTTTGCCAACTTTGTGATAAAGAGCTACGAAGTTGATTCTTGAGATGTGAGATCGGGAAGGGATATGAGTAATTTTGTTGTTTAGTTGTCGACAATATGGCAAGGGTGTCTGCATTTTCATTACCTGTTCTGTAGTCACGTGCTTTAATCCATGAGATAAATATATTTGTATTAAGGAGTAATTTTTGTATTTCAGACGAGAGTGAATTTTTCATGCCTGGGTTGTTTAGAGAGTATAGTACTGATCCAGAATCCTACAAGATAATTTATATTTAGATTCCTTAAATGAAGTTTGTGATTTGATGAATCTAATGCATTCTAAAATAGCTAAGATGTTCAGCTTGGAAGACTGAGTTGTTATTATGAATTGTGTAATGATTAGAATGATTTATGCTGAAGACTGCAAAACTAGTTCCTGTACTTGTTTTCGAAGCGTTTGTGAAAAAATTGTGTGGATCTAAGTGATTATAATTTGTATTTTCGGATAAACTGATTAAATTAGTGATAGACTGAGAAGGGTGAAAAATCGGTATTGTTTGTTTTTCCTGGTAAGTACTGCATTGATAATTTATATTGTTATAGGAAATGTCTTTTAGAGTTGAGTTATGATTATTGAACACGATAACGACACAATCTGTTCTGAGAGAGGTGAGACTTGTAAAGCAGCTGTAGGAGTGGAATGGTAGGCTCTTGTGATATTCAGAAGAAATTTCCTTTGGATTAAATTTAAAGTTCTTGATATTCTAGGTGAGAATTTTTGGGCCCATGCACACGAGCCGTGGGCTAAGGAAGGGATTATTACAGTTTTATATATGAGTTCATGAGCTCTCTGGTTTATGCCCCATGATTTTGTATTAATTTTATAAAGAGAAGTGAGTAGTTGGTTTGATTTCTCTTTCAGGACTTTAACATGTGGACCCTAGTTAAAACGCTTATCTAGTATCACCCCAAATATCTAAAATAGTTCTTTTGTAAGATTTTCTGGTTGTTTATTTTTAAGATCGGACCCCTGCTTGAGTTGGAGAAATGGATAAAAACAGATTTGTCTATTGATAGATTGAGATTATTGTTTGTTAGCCAATTTTGAATAATATTGAGTGTGTTGTTAGCATTAATTTCTAATTCTCTTCTTGAATTTCCAAATGTTAATAGATTAATACCATCGGCAAATGCTTGAATAATTTGATTGTTCATATTTGTATTGAGCAAGTTATTGATTAAAAAATTCAAAGCTGTCGGACCTATGCACGAACACTGTGGGCAACCTTTGAGTATATGTTTTGTTTTGAATCCCTGATTTGTTGATAGAATTTCAGTTCTATTTCTGTTGATATCTTCTATCATGTGACATAAATTTTTGGGAAGATTTGAAGTTGAAATTTCTTTATAAATTGAATTGTATTGTATGTTATCAAAAGCGCCTTTAATATCAAGGGAGGTGGCTGCGACATGTTTAAATTTGTTTTTTGAGATGTTTTAGATTATCTAGAAAATTTAAATGCATGATTTATAGATTTGCCGAATCGAAAACCGAATTGTTTGTCTGATAAAATGTTATATTTTTCTATATAATAGTTGATTCTCTTGGTAATAAGTTTTTCTAGAAATTTGCCTAGACAAGGAAGTAATGTAATTGGCCTGTATGATGATAATAGTTTCGGATTTTTATTGGTTTTCAGAAATAGCAAGACTTGCCCTTTTTTATAATGATCTGGAAAGCATTTGAGTGAGAGGCATTTCTTGAAAAATTTTAGAATTAGATTACCAAAAAGTAGAAAAAGATTTTTGACTATTATGTTATGAATACCGTCGATGCCAGGGGCTTTACTATTATTTAGGGCTTTAATTAAATTATCTAATTCATTGCGTGTAAAAAGTGGGTCAAGATTAGAGTTTGGGTAATGGAAATTGTCTATTGGGATTATGTTATTGTCCGGGAAAAGATTCTCTAAAATATGTAAAGCTTCTTCTAAAGGTGAGTTAGTGTTGAATGTATCTGTAAATATGGAGGGATGAGGATTTGTCTTAAAAGACGTTTTGCAGTGCTTTCCAAATATATTGTTGGTGTTATCACATAAAAATTTCCAACTATTATACTTAGCCTTCAGAATTTCTTTTTTAAAATGGGCTCCTTTAAGTTTATAGATGCTTTTGTATTTGTTAATTTCTTCTTCTATTTTTGAACGTTGGTATCTTTTCCTAGTCGCTTGCAGTTCTTTTTGGAGTATCAACAATTTACTATTCCACCATGTGGGATTTGATTGCTTGTAAGTCGTCTATGAAATCGTTTAGTTATAATGGGGTGTCTATGTTGTCTAAATTACTATTTAATTCGATATGAAATTTTGAAAATTCTCTTAAATTTGTTATGATTACCGTATTTTGTTTTAAATCTAATAAAGGATAAGAAAGAAAAGGAATTGCTTCGTTGGGTTTTGATGTATTTATGATCAGACTTTGTTTCTGTGTCTAAAACTTCCCAATTCGAATAGTTGAGGAGCTCCTGACTATTTGTTAGCGTTAAATCTAGAAAGGAGTAAGATCGAGTAGCAACAAAAGTTGGTGGAGCATTTTGGGTGTTTAATATTTTTAGATTGTACGACTTATCACTGCAGAAAATATTTCGCGAAAGGGGTTCCTTTGCAAGTTGCATGCAAAATACCGGACGTGGCTGGTTGGAAAATGTGAAGAACGCCACTTGTAATGGACGAAATTGTGCATCGCATCAGCGAGAAGACCTGAATCTAGCTCACAAGCACTGTTTCAAGCAGTTTTCGTTTCTTGTTATACGCTGCGGCGAATGCTGCAAGATAAAGGAATACATCCCTACCATGCGCAGATAGTGTAGGGGCATGGAACCATCGGATTATCAGGCACGTGTTCGTCTTACCAAGTGGTTTCTCTAACAGATGGCAGTAGGGCCGGGTTTTAGTGCAAGTGTTGTTCACTGACGAATGCGTATTCACACGCGAGAGTATTTCGGATATCTACGACTATCATGTGCGGGCAACTGAAAACCCGCACGCAATGCGCTCACTTTCGTTTCAGCAACGTTTCTGGCTAAATGTTTGGTGGCATCGTACAGGATCATCTGATTGAACCATACCCTACTAACATGCCTGAAGGTAGATTCCGTTGTGTTTTTGCAAGAGGTGGTGGCAGAACTATTAAACCAGGTTCCAGGAATTTATTAAAACTACGTTTTTAATAGGAAACAATTTTATTTTTCTGAGTCCCAAAACAAAAACTGAAGAGTTCAGCATTTTCAGAAGGAGAGTTTCCTGACAGTTTTTACTATACGATGAGGCTGCTCTATGTTAGTTAAGACTTAATACCCATTTTAGTCCGACAAAAATGAAAACATTTTTCAAATTTAAAACATTTCAGAAAAAAATAAGTTTTTTTTAAAACAAATTCCAAATTTCCAATTTATTTTAGTTTTACGTCTAAGTCTCTTTCAGTTTCAACTTAAATTTTGATAAATAAAGTAATGATAATTAGGCCATTAATTTTATGTGCTTTATTTAAAAAACAATAGCTAATCAAAAAGTGGCATATTGTTCTCAGACACAGAGCTGCAGTTGAAATTACGGTACCTATGCTATTTACTAAGTTATTAGTAGTGCTAAATTATGAAGGTGATCCAAAATTTGGACTAACAATATATTTTATTTCGTGATGAATGTCTTCTTGTAGCTATAACGATACCAATGAAACATTCATTGACCCCAGGTACAGTGTTGCAGAAAGAGATTTGAGTGCACTGGCTAGTTGGAAAGTGATCAAAATTTCTATTGCAAAATTTCCTATTTCAAACTCGAATGTGATTTAATAAACATTGTAATAAAAAAAATAAACGTTTTTAATAAATTTGGCAAATTATGAAAATAGTTTTGTCTTCTTAAATAACAATATTTTAATTGGCATTTTCCAACGCAAAAATTTCACGTTAGTTTTAAAATTGATTACTTTAAATATGAATTCTTAAATTAATATAATACTTCATAAAAATATGAATAGTGTAATAAATGAAAAAGTAGTTTTTACCATTCTCATTTAAGCTAATTGTAGTCATCAAATTACTTTTTAGATTAATTGTAAAAAAAGTAAGCCAAAACATAAAATTAAGACACCGTACGAAAATTTAAAAAAAAAAAATCAACACTTGAGTGAAAAACCGAGCTAAGTGAAATCCGTACTAACCAAAACTTTTTACAAAAAATATTATCTTTCTGCAGTATCCATAGGATAGAATTACTTCGAATCTAAGATTTTCCCCCTTATTTTTTTAAAAGAAAACATATTCTCGAATTTGTAATTTTTTCTTCTGTCCTACAAATTTCATAATTATATTTTCGTGCTTTATATGCAAAACATTTGCGTCGATTAAAAAAAATTGCATTTAAGGGTCCTAATCACAAAAACCATCTAAAAGTTCTTTAATTACAAAAAATTATTTTCTAATCATCAAATTTTGATTTATAAAACCTTTTTCCCTGGACCTGAAAATACTATTTCCTTTCCCATTTCATCGTTATCATAAAACTAGACTTCCTGCTATCGAATTCTTAGAGCGCTGGTTTCAAAATTGTTTAAAGAAGCTGGGTTGCAAAGACAATGGAATAGTTATCACACTTGGCGACGCTTCATCACAATATCTTTTTCTTCTTCCGGGTTGGAAACTTTTAGGTTTCTCAGTGCTTATTTGGTATTTTAATTTTTAAATATTTAAGCGATGTTTGAATTAAAGATGTATTAAAAATAAAACTAGTATAGCATTTTAATTAAGAGTATAAATTGATAAATCGCGATAAATTGATAATAAAAAATATATAAATTGGTTTAGTTACAATTGGAAAAGCAATAAACTGCAGCCATTTCAGAATTTTTCTTGTCGCTATGGTATCAATATTTATGTTATGCCCCTTTTATCTTTTCCCAGCACAAGAGACATGAAACTACGCCAAAGAACACCAAATTTTTAATGCACTGATTAAGCTCTTTAAAGATGAAAATATTACTTATTTTTGGTTTGTTTGACAAATTTTCTCTTAAGAATAATTTCTTTAAGAAATTAACATTTTATCAAAAAATTAACGATTTATTCGGCAAGAAATAACATGAATCACTTATGAAGTATAGCTATCATAATTTTTAAAATCTAATTACTTCACAGTATAAATATTTTGTTTGACATTGTATTTGTGTATGAAAGATAATTTGAAAGGTTAGAATAGAACATGCACTCGAAATGAAATTGTGAAATTTCGATAAATAAAAACATTTAATCACTCCATGTTAAATCTGCGAGAAAAAGTTTCTTTTCCGTTTCGTTAGGGTAAATCTCGACCCATCAGAGAATGTCGTAACACATATGTCGTAACTCTCGAGCGAAGTTAAATGAAGTAAATTCTACACAAAACTAAAAACTTTTGAATTATCAATACTGCACAATTTTAAAAGAATTACATCTAATTATTATTATTTTTAATATCACCAGCGTGAAGCCCTGTGAAGCCGCATGGAGTCCTGTTCAGGGGCAAAGTTTCCCTAACCATTCATGGCTTTCTGCTTACTAAAAGTTACCATTTCTAGTTCCATGGTATACTATTTAAATTAGGAAAGAAAATTCATTCAATTCATTTCTAAATAGAATAAGTCCCCTAAGAAACTATAATTTCAAATAAAAGTTTCTTTTTGTTTTAACCGATTAAATATCTTATTTAATAAAGATGAGGGGGACTATCTGATCAATTGTTTCCAATGTGATTTTTATTAGTTATTATTATTTGTTTCCTTTTTTAGCATCGCACATAATTTTTTAATATTACAAAATCAAAACTTAGGAAGACGATGACAATGAAATTAAAGAATCACCTTGCACGAAACTGTCGGAGATAGAGTGAAAGATAGGCGCTATTGTAAATTGGCGAAATTTGATTGTGGTTAAGAGTTCTAAAAAATGTATGATTTTTATATATATGCATATCCGCCGTTGAACAGCCGACATAATTTTGGGTTTATGATTACTAATGTTCAACTCAGTAGCCTTGTAAAATTGAACCAATTCAGAAGACAAGGAAACTCCTCCATCAGTCAGTACCCGCAGAGATATTAATGTGCTATGGGAGCATGGAGGACTTTGCGACTCGACAGATTTAACGAGCATCAGTTACCATTTACTACACGGGGAGTCTTCGGTCGGCGGGGATCGAACCCATGACCTCTTGAATAAGGGCCCAGTGCCTTACCAACCAGACTATCTTGGCCCTATGATGTCTGATTTAGGAAAGTGCTTACCGGACATCCGTAGCTGCTGACACCATAATGCATGGCGTTTTCATCAATGTACGACGGTCTGAAATTGGGCTGCCTGCGTTAATGTTGTCGACCGCAAATTAGAGCAGATCTTGTGAGGATGTTTGATTTCATTTTGTTGAATAAAATAATTTATCGTCATTTTATCACTTTCTTTTCATTCCATTTCTCTCTCTGTCAATCATTTCGTGTTACAGCATGTTTCGTGCTCTGAGTGATTTACAACCATGGATTGTATAGGATGATCACCCTCACTTTATATAGCCCCTGGCCAAATTATTCGACACACTAAGAGATTCTATATAAAACACTAATCATCACGTGATACTAAACAGTTTTATTGTTTTTACGCGACTGAAACCGGTTTGCACTTGTTTACGTTCGTGTATCAATGGGTTAAATTAGACGATATATAATATCACATGTATATCACATGACGATATATAATATCGACGATTGGATAAATTAGAAGATATATTAGATACATATAGAATATTTATTTTATATCAGGTATTATAATGGTATATTATAATAAATAGACGAAATTATTATACGTACAGTAGTTTTTTAATAATGCACGTTTTCCAGGAGTTTATAGGCAATACTTTTGTATTTAAACATAAATGTAAGGGATTTCTATTCGGGAGATTATTTTATATACTTCCTAATTGTATTTATTTTTATCGTATTGCATTCCGATGTTAACAACCAATTGATACGTAAACAAGTGCAAATCGGTTACATCGGCGTAAAAACAATGTATAGCATCACCTCTGATAATTATAATTTTACATAGAACCTTATGGTACGTCTAACAATTTGGGTAGGGACTGTATATACGTTCATAATATAAACTGTCTATTCACACAGACTCCGTGGAATTTCATACGGAATTTATATCGCTTTTTGGTCATTTCAATGAGGTTTATGAAATACAATTTTGAATGTTATGATACGTGAATTTTGAATTTGATTTATCTATTTTTTATACGCCCAATACGCTACAGTTACATTTCAAAACCACATCATTATTCCGTACTTATTTTTGGCCATTTCCAAAAATAGGTTTAAGGTCAAAATATCGCATTCAAGTAATCACTTTTTTTTTAAATTCTTCAAGTAATTACTTATTCCATCGTTTTCTACTTTTTTCAATTTCCTTTTGCCGACGTTTCCAATTTCCTAAGCAGCGATTTGGCCATTTCTGCAAAATTTAGTTTCATTTCCGATGTTTTGATGTGATATTATTACGAGAAGCAAATTTAGAATTTGAGTAATCACATTTTGAAGTGTGAAAATCAACTTTCGAACTTACATCTACATTGTTTCAATATATTTTTTTTCTAAGCATGTTCTTTGAAACTCCACTATTTTAAACATATTACAGTACTACTTAGAATTTCGAATTATAAAGTAATCACATATTAACAGGCATAATTAGCGACTATTCAATCACGAATCCATGTCACTTTCCGATGAATTCCTCATAGTTTTTCACATTTCTATATTTTTAATTTGAGATGACGTATGACACCTGAATTTCGAATTATAGAATGAGCACATTCTGACGCATTTAACTTACGACATTCACTAATGAATCGAGGCTGCTAACTGATAATTTTTTAGTCCTTTTTCTGAGTTTTCTTTTTTAAATGTAAGATTCTGATATATGATATTATTACGTCACGCGATTAAGAAATTGAATTATCACTTTTTAATATTGCTCTCGACCCTTTTAATACAAATTCATATCTGCTTCGGAGCATTATTAATTTATTCATTGCTTTTCATGATTTATTGCGGGATGATTTTTCGAAATCTGATATTTTTATACAAATTTGATAATTAGATACAACGCAACTTACTAGTTTGACAACAATAAGTTTTTAAATTAATCTTTTTACAAAGTTACCATTTTTCTGAAAATTGTCAATTTTTAGCAATTTATTGTAAAAATAGAAGTCTTACCTCGAACTTAGTAGCAAACAATCGAATTTTAGTTGATATTGGTAGCTTTCTCTTCTCTCTTAAAAATAAAGGCCGCTACCTAAAATTGCAAAGAAAACAATGAGAAATCAAACATTATAATAAGTATTTCAAAACACACAAGTTCAAAAATTCAGGAGAAAGAGAAGGAACTCAAAAGAGATGGATAAATTTTCTTTACACTTTGATTCGAGTTATTTTTTTTTAAAATATTTTTCTGATATACAAAACATTTGGTGGGGGTTAACGATTTTCTATTAAAATCTGGAAGTTTGCAGGGAAAATTCTAATTCATAGACTCTTTGTTAAAAATATGCTTAAATAATTCCCATATTTTTTAGCAGATTGAATAACTATTAAAAAACAAAGGGTTATTTTATTTTATTTTTTTATGGCGGGCACTTGGAATTATTGTCCATTGACCACAGAAAGTGCCAGAACTGCTAACTCTCTTTTCGTTACCCAGTGGGCACCTGTGGCGAAGCCACGGCGGTGGAGCAGCGTCGCACACGTCACACTACCACAACTACCTCGTTTATAGGGCGGGTCACATTCACACACAAAGGAGAAAGGACATAGAACACAGATAAGGAGAAAGAAGCATCCATGCCTTGCCCGGGATTCGAACCCAGAACCTTTCTGATGCAAGGACAGTTCCCTGCCCCCTACACAAGTCGGTCGGCACGAAGGTTTATTATTTAGAGAAAAATTCAATCGTGTTTTCTAGGTAAAAAATAAGCTAAAACTCTTTTTGGTCATTTTTTTTTTCGGTGGAAAGGTTAACGATTTTTTGTTTTGTTTTGTTATGGGAAAAAAATTCAGACTTTTTTTTTTACTTATTTTGGTTGTAACTATGTTTTGGTGGGTGCTCCAAAGCATAATAAAAATTTTTATGCTTTAAGATTTGGAGGTCAAATTCGACCTTGCTTATAGGTTAAAAAGTAGCTAAATTTTGATTTAACCATTACTTAATTTACTGGGTGGGGTAACGATTTCCAAATATGGGATAACGATGGCTGAATTAAAATTTCTGGAAGCTTGATAAAATTTTAGTAAGTTTGTTTCTTTGTAAAATTAACGACTTCCTTAATCGGGGTCACAATACAGTTTTAGCATTTGGAATTTTTTAAAAAAATGCTTAGATTTATAAAGTGTTTATAAAAATCTGCTTTTGTCAGAATTTTTTTTTCTGCAGGATATCTAACTTGGGCTGAAGCTGTCTTAACATTGACCAAAATTTAAAGGCAATATAAAAATTTTAATTTTTTTAACAAATAGTTGGGTACTTGCACTTCAGGAAGAAGATCGCAGATACCCACTCATGTGATCTATGACGTCAGTGCCAGCTGATCATTTATAAGGAAAATAGCGTGTTAAAATCGAGTTAATTTTCTCCACATAAGTTAGAATGATAATTGAAGTGGAGTTAATTAAATACCGTGTCGTATTGCACATCAAATTCGTTGAAATGTAATTCTTTCTCCTCTTCGTCTTTTACTTAACTTAGAATATTTATTTGTGAATTTTATTGCAACTGTGATATAATTTTGTTTAATGTATTTGACAACTTCAATGCATAATTAGTTTATGTTCTTTACGTCTTATCTCTGTTCTAAATAAGAAATATATATGGAGAATTAAAATATTTGCGTAAGAATATAGAATGTGTCACTTAAGAGAATTGATACTTGACGGGCTTGGCTTACTCGAAATAGAATGGAAAGAGCACAGTTGCTAACAAATACCAATAAACAAATACCAAGTTTGGTCAACAGCCAAATTAGATGAAGATACCCGTATTGCGTCACTTGCAGGTATCCCTTTAGCTTAAACTTATTTTGGTCAAAACGTTTCGTTTGAATAGCTAACGGAAAGTTTTGGTGATCGAGTGTGAGCTCACGATTTGGTACAATAGGCTAATGTTTTCGAACAAAATTCAAACTTCTGATTTTTTTTTTGTGTGACTGAAAATCAGTTTTTGTCTTTCGTCGTATTTTTATTATTTTTTTTGAAGTGTTGACTAAGCAATTACTTTTCATAAGGGTAAAAATGAGAATCTCCATAAACTAATATTTCAAAACAAAATATGTAAATTTAGTTTAAAAGTTAGCTCTAATCAGCGAAAAGATGTAAAAAAAAATGCAAAAAGCCAACCCCCAAACGCTCGCCAACCCCCAAAAATTGCTACGCATTCTTATATGGTTCCTTACCAAACCAAGCTCGCTTCTCTCGCTACTAGCTTAAGTACATTGCAAATGCACAAAATTCTAAGAATTCAAAACAATAATTCAAATCCATATAACAACTTTTTTTTTTCAAAAAAAAAATACATCTTTTTAGTAAATATTAAGCCATTAAAATAAATTTGAATTAAAATAAATGACATGTAATTCGTTAAACCTATTAGAAATGTGCAATAGTATAGAATTTCTAAAACTGATATCTCTTTAAAAAGGTTAAAATTTTGGCTATAATTAAGTCTATTAAAAATTGAAATAAGTGAATTGCAATGGAAAAATCTGCTTAAACAAAACATTATGTTTTTAAAAAATAATAACCATGAACGATTCACAACTTTGTTAAAAACATAAATATAAGTCTTAGAAGTTTGACTTGCAGAAACTAAACATTAATTTGCAATAAATACTAAATGCGAACAAATACTAAGAAAGATTAAGGGCTTTGTAATAATAAAAAATAATTACTATTAAAGATTAGGAACTTCCTTAAACACACAATTATAAATTTCTGGGCTTGGAGCTATCACTGCTAGGCTGTCAAATGATCTAACCCTAAGAGGCCAACATAAAGTTGTCCATGAATAAAAACTGGTTTAGTCTATATAAATTCGTGAAAAAAAGCGCTTTCGACAAAATAGTAAAATAGAGATCTATCGACAAAGACTACTCACTTCTGTCTAGCTTAATAGTATGAGATTGCAGCAGCTGAATTGAACAACCTGCTGATGCTCTCTCTCTGGTTATTTCAGTTTCCATTTTTAAAATCGCTATATGTTGAGCCACCTCAGCAAGATTTGGCATGTGACATTTTAAGCGACTATCATTGGTCGATTTTCTAGCGTTGCCATTGGGGGAGTTGTTATGGGGCTTTTTTTTGTCGCCGTGTAAGAGAAATATATATATAGATTCTAAACTTTTATACATATTTATTCTTTGTTATTTCAGTTTATGGATATGTGATACCTACCTATTTTTAATCTGTAATAAACATTGTTTAAAAACAAGTACCGTTCATTGCCTGCTGCTGAACATCTTAAAAACCATCAACCAATTTCAACTTTAGATTTACAACTAGTCATCGAGGAATTGGCAAAACTTTAAACTAAGTGTCATCGGTTTTAATTTTTCAATGTTACAATTTTTGTATGTAAAATTATTGCGAGAATTTAAAGAAAAATTTGCTTTGAAATGTTTTTGTGAAACATATTTTCTTGCTTGTAAATGATTTATATACTTATTTCATTATATTTTTATTTCCATCATAGTTCAACCAACAATTTAGTAGTAATAAATTTGTTTTTTCCAAATATAAAAAAAAAATATTTTTTTTCAAATTCCTAGTGCATATTATAATTTTTTAAACTTTGGTAATGAACTCGATTAATTTTTTTTATTGCGAAAATCATTTTATTTCAACTGATTTCGGTGGTTAAAATGCAAAGGCGAATTCTAAAATGACTAGATTAGCGCCTAGATTAATGCCTAGATTAGCGCAATCCGTTTCCTGCAATGGGCTTCGATGCAAAAATTTTTCCTTGTGGTTTAAAATCCGATAAATATTTCTCACTGTCATAATTTTTTTTGACAGGTTGGTCAGAAAAAAACCTTTAGAGGCTAACGTTTTATTTCAATAAACTTCTGTTTCACTGTAAATGGGGCTATCAGAGGAATGAGCTATCAAGCAATGGGTTATCAATTTTAATGGATTATCATTTCGAGTGGGCTAATATTCGGTCAAACTTTTGTTCCAAAGATATCTTTGTTATTGAATATCCGAACGAAACTTTTTGAAGGAATAACGTTTTTCTTCTTTTTTTTTCCAATGCCAGCCTAGGGAATGACCTACGTCACACAGGCAGCTGAAGGGCAGATTTGTTGGCCACTCTTTCAGGGGCACCCTATTAGGTGGGCCAACGTTGCTCCCACAGTTAAGGACAGATAGTACAGAGAGGGAAAAAACATCCATGCCTTGCCCGGAATTCGAACCCGGAACCTTTTCTGATGCATGTAGAACTAAAGTAGAGTAACGAAATTTCTACAAGCAACTGACATTTTGAGTCAAAATTCAATATTGTGTTTTCTAAATTCTAACATTTACTTTATCTTCCTATTTATGCTGTTATCAACAAATATTTAATGTAATATTTTAATTTTTAATCTCCGTATACCCCTTGGGTGGGTCGGGATTCTCCTTATCTACCTAAATTTCTAAGTAAAAGATTCGTCAACGTTTGTTACTGCTTGTTTTAACGGTAGGTTTATAGATCGTTAAATATGTAAAACTAATTTCAGTCATAGCTACATTTTAGCAACTGAGCTAACGAACAGGGTTGCCGGATTTTAGTCAGATAATACAAAGCTGGTGAGTTTTTTTATTCCAATCACTAAAATAAGATCGGCTAAAATAAATTAAATGCAGGCTTTTATTAAAACAAAATATTTTTCAAAAATCCAGGTGACGTAAAAGAAGCTCGGTAATTTTAATTACATGGTACAGTGCACACAAAAAAAAAGATATCACTCTGAATAACAGTTGTTCTAACTATCGGATTTTCACGTACATGTTCTAATGATCGGGTAATGATCACGTACATGTTTTCATGTTCTGCTGATATCATTTTCAGTGTCAATCTTAATGGTTCTTGGGGGTGACCTCAAATATGCTAATTATTTAGTGATAACTATTAATAAAGTTACGAAATCGGACACAAAAACGTACTTTCTCTGAATAAACATATGTATATATATTTTTACATATTTGGATACTTAACCTTCAAAATATAGGGCATAGCCACAATCTGGGAAATTGCTCCCCATAGTTTAGTCAGGAAAGGGATCCAAAGTTTGGACTTCTTAATGTTAATTTCCCTTTTTGCGTTTTTGGTCATATTTTAAAACTAATTAGGCACTTCAAAAAACAAACAAAAAAAAAATGCACCCATTCATAAAACCCATTTACGCAAAGATGATTTCATGAAGAATTTTTTTTCTTAATAATTATTATTTTTTTATTATTTAATGTAATTATCGATAAAAAAAGTTGAATTTTGAGGTACAATTTTTATAGCATTTTAATCTACGTATTTTTGTATATCAAAATCAGAAGTTTCAACCGTTTTTAGTAGAAACCGAGAAAAATCACAATTGTTTTCAGAAAAATAATTTGGCGAAAGTGAAGAAATATACTAAAATGAGGGAGATTAATATTATTTAAATGCAGATAATTTACGACAAAATGAACTTACGCTTTCGCGTAGCTTAAAAATTTCATTAATTTTCATATCGTAGCGTAATATTTGTTTCGGTAAAAACCGATTGCTAATATTTATTTTTAATTATAAAATACGATGCTTCTTTTGTAGTCCTAAAATATTTGTAGTACTAAAAATTTATTCGTAATTCAGTAAAGAAATTCGAATAAAAGATTTCATTAAATAAAAAGCATTTCATTCAACGAATATCTAGTTTTATAAAAATATGTTTTTGATAGAATGATTGTTCATTGATACAATTTTAATAATATACATACGTATATATAGATTTGGAAAAATATATTTATCAATTTCTTAAGTATATTTTTTATACTTATTCATGCAAATACGTATTCAACATTTTTAAGCATATTAAAATTTTTCAACACCTTATATATTGTTTTAATCTTAAAATAATTTTTTTAATTACCCGTCCGCGTGTGTTTCGCAGAACTATTTTACCAATTATATAATTAAATTTTAACAGTTCTCAAAATCTTTTTCTTTACGCTACCAAGAACATTTTTTTTATTAATATGCTAATAATTTTTTTTTAATTTAGATTTTTTTTGAAGTAAAATTCATTTTTAAATTATTGTCAAGTTTTCATTAAATGAAAACTTAGAATCATTGCTAGCTAGCTGGGAATTAAATCTTGTTAAGAAATTAAATATTCTGCTGATAAAAACTATTCTATGCCAAACAGCTATTCTATGCTATATACTAAGCATACTGTTAGAGGGACCGGAAAGTAATGTCGTTTCGGTGCATTTGATATTTGTTAAGACTTTATTTTTAATCAATGATGTAATTCATCCTCGTTAGCAACAACGATTTCAATGCCAGATCGAAAAATAATGAATAGATTTTTAAGACTAACAAAAATTTATTGCGACAGAGCGGCATTATTTTCCGGACCTCCTAATACTTTTTTTCGAAAAAAAAAATCGTCTTTTTTATTGTTTCCTTTTAAGTAACGAAAAGTAAATGCATATGCGCGCACATCAAAAAACTACAACAGATTGCTTTGTTCTTTAAATGAACGACAAATTGCGCACATACAATTTTATGTTCAAACTTGTTCTCGCCCCTCTAATTTTAAGAAATTGCCCTCTTAAAAAGGTTAATGTTGAAAAAATTTGCTTAAAGTTAAAAACTCACCTTCAGAACAATGAAAACGATAAATTTTTATATCAGGAAAATGCCCGATATGCCTTATTTTGTGAAAAAGCAAACACTAAAAATAGAAAATTGTAAAAAAAAAATTCCAAAACCGTACAATTTTTAGAATCATCTAACAAAATTGTTTTCTTCACTTTAGAATTTCCTTAACCCTTTGCGGTCGTATTAAGTTTATACATCAAGTCATGCTGGTCGGAATTAATTTTCGTTGAACGAATAGTATTACATAATATGCAATAATGCATGATTATGAAGAAAAAATAAATTTTTTTAATTCTTTTTCAAACTTTAGATATATGTAATACAATATGTTTTAATTTTGTGTAAAATATATATTTTAACAATTCTCCATCGTGTGATATCTTTAAAAGCAGTCTCCAATATGAAGCCTTGGTTTTCGAGAACATATGTGTCGCAAAAAAAATTAGTATGGCATCTTCCGACTTTGATTTTTCTGTTTGAACACTCAGAATAATTTTTACATTTTCACCAGTGCCGCAATATATTAGTTTGCCATTAAGCTGTGGGTAACATCTTTGATGTGGTGGCTGAAAGCAGACATACGACTGGAACAGTAAAAAAACGTTGGAGGCTGAGAGTAGACATACGACAGCAAAGGGTTAATACATAAAAAAGATATATTAAGAGACTTTTAGATAACACATTATTTTATAGCTGTGATTAATATGTTCAGCAAATAATTTTAATATATATTTTTTTTAAAAATCATAAAAGGAAATCGTTCTTTTATTTCTCCGTAAAGAAACAAAAATGTTAATGTTTCAATTATGATCAATTGAAACGTGACAATTAACCCCAGAATTGAAATTTGTTTGGAGGTAACATTTAATTGCCTGAAACTGTTAGAAATAATTAAACTTATTAAAAGTGTTAGATTAGAAGCTAAACCTGTTTCTTTATTTTGTTAAGAGCGGCAGGAAAAAGGAGAAAAAGTAGTCCATTAAGTTTAATACTTATATGATATCCGATTATTAGAACGAAAATTATCCAGGGTCATACCCTTTTTTTTGGTGCACTGTACATTACTTTGTATGATTTTATATGATAATTTGAAAATCATTAGTTTATTGGAGAAACAGATGTAAACTTTAGAAGCGTTAAGAACAATACTTTTAAACTACTTGAAATTATAATAAACAATTTCCCACAATTTTTACAATCAAATATATTTTAACTAGTACTTTTAACAAATATAAGATTTTTATAGAAAATTCCTGATAAAAATATTTAGCACAATTTACGAAAAATGTTTGTTCAAACAGGAATATTGTATGAATTAAAACGTGACTATAATATATTTAGAATAATATTTTAGGCTGGTTTTAAAGTAAGTAGGGTGAATTGCACAAACAAATGAATTACTGTATATTAATCACATTTTAACCATTTTTGTAATAAGTACTGTTAAAAAAGTAAATAACTTCAATTAGGAAGACATTTTGCTTAGAAAAAATTGAGTGGAAAAATATACTTATTACTAAAGTTTATTTGCACAGTAGAAATTATAACTATTACAATCTTATTAATAATTTATTTTTACACTGGGAAAGATGCATCACTCAATGCATTACTCTATAAAATTCTAATTTTTTTAAATTTATTAATTATTTTATGCTTAACTGCAATTTTAATTTGGATAATAAGCCCATTTATTATCGGAACGATTCAATGAAACATTTACTCAGTCACTTCAGTCGTAAATGAAGATAGTTTAATCTTAATTTTTAATAGCAGACTCAAAAATTTTAATCCTAGAAAAAATTGCAGTTAATATGTTTATATTGCATTAATTGTTCATCCAATATCATTAACTTTAGTAACGTTTTAACGGATTCTGGACTATTTCTATCTTAGCTACTTTTACCTATAAAAAGGGAGGTAAACATTTCAGAGAAGGATCTATTTAAAATAATTAAGAAGTATTACATTAAAATATTATACCTGATCTGCAGACCTGGTGATACTTTTAATTTGAATTATATGCCATTTATAATCGAAACGACTCAATAAGCCATCAACCAACACCTCCTAGAAGAAGGAAGGCCTCAGCACGGATCAATTTAGTAGTCCGATCTAACGAAGTTAACTGCGCAGTAGATGAAAAATAAGAAAAATGTCATTTCGTCAAGGGTACTAAGATGCTCAGTAGTTGAAAATACGAAATATGTCATTACGTTTGGACTACTAAAGGATATTTATGGTAACCCGTCCTAAGGCCTGCTCTTATCTAGGAGGTGCTGCATCAACTCAGCGCTACAGTGGTTAAATCTTAATGCCATAGAAGAGGCTACCATCTACTCAGATTCCCTCTCGTCGCTCCAAGCCCTGGCTGACCCGGAACCTACATCAAACCTCATCAAAGAAACATTGGAATCTTAACATAAAGTTAAATTGAGTTAAAGACCATGTGGGTATCCAGGGCAACGAGGACGCAGATATGGCCGGCAAGAAGCGCCATTAGTTTGGCTACGGTAGATCTCCAATGTCTGGGAACCCCAAAACAAGCAAAAACCGAAATTAGAAGAATTATTCTTACAAAATGCGCAGAGGAGTGGAGGGTTAGCGAAAAAGGCAGGCAAATTTACAAATTTATAAAAACATCATCGGTTACTAGACTGCAGACAAACTTTTATTACAATCAATTTTTAAAATTTTTAACGGGGCACGTATGTACGGTATGTATCAAAGAAACTTTTTTCAAAAAGACGATAAATGCTTCAATTGCAATGAAATCCAAACGATTAGTCACTTATTATATAAATGTACACGCTTCCGAACACTCCGAAAAGACTTCGATAGTATAACCGAGCAACAAATATTTGTAAGTAAAGGATGAAAGATGATCATTAATGAAGTAATTAAAATATCACTCAAAGACCTGCTGTCACTAAATAATCTTAAATAACCTCCACTCCACTCTGTATAAATCTTTATTATAAGGTTTTATATTTGTTTTTCAGTAGGTTTTACTGTATGGACCATCGGCCATTTTAGGGTTTTAACTCTTCTCTCACTTTTATTGTTTACCTGTTTTACATTGTTGTTTTTAAACTCACTGTTGTTTTAAACCTGATCCTTATACACATTTCATTATCTGACTTTTACACTGCCTTTTACTTGTTTAAATATCTCAATGGGGATCTATTTTAATTTTTTTACGTTTCACGCTTTCGTTAACTTCAGACTTCACTTAATATTAAATTATAATTTACTTTTTTTGACGCACATTTAATTTATTACATACTTTACTTTGGTCTTAACTCAATAGCGTCGACTTAACTTATTTTACATTATATTTCACAATTTTTTACACGCTTTAACTAATTCACTTTTTACCTAATTTGACATACATTTTAGAAACCCTTTTAACTTTACTTTTTTATATCGTTAATTTATATTTTGCACACTTCTGTACATTTTACTCTTTATGATTTTATATTTTACCCATAACATTTTCTGCTTAATACTCAACTTTATTTTTTTACGCTTCACTTTTTATTTTACCTTCCATTTTACGTTCTGCTTTAATGGCACACGTTACTTAAAGCTTAGCGTAAGTATTTACTTTATACTTTAAATTACAGAATAATTTACTTTATACTATGTTTCACTTAGCTAACAATTTAACACATAAATAAATTTACTCTGTGATTTATATTTTACACCTTTCTTTATACTTTTGCTTGACTTTATACGCTTTAGCTTTATTGTTTACATTTTTTACGTTACGTTTCATCTTATTAGCTTTTTTTCTTTACTGTATATTTACGCTTTAATTTATTCTTCGCTTTCTGCTTTTCTTGAATTTTTTTATGCTTAGTTTACTTGATGTTTTGACTTTATACTTCATTATTCTGCTATATTATATTTACCAAACTACTTTTTACTATCTTTTACTTAATCATACTTTGCACTATACTTCCAACTTGCAGCTTTATTCTGTGGTTAATAAAGTAATTTTTTTTTATTTCGCGCTTAATCCTTTTATACTTTAGGCTTCACTTCTTACTTTTTACTTCTCAAATTTCTTATTTTACTTTATATGTTACGTTACAATACTTTTTCTTTAATTTTACGCTTTACTTTGTAGTTCACGTTTTACTTCATTCTTTACATCACATACAACTTTCTGCTTTATTTTTATTAACTACTTTATTCTTTACGACTATGTTTTACGCTTCGCTTTACATTATTCTATTTTTAATTTAAGCTTTACCTTATACATAATTTTATACGTTACGCTTTAGTTTACTTCACACTTTACTTGATGTTACTGGATAATTTACTTTAATCTTTATTTTATACTCTACGTTAAATTTTTAAACCCTTCACTTAAACTTCAGGTTTTAAGTTATACCTTGTGTTTCACTTTATGCTATACATTTTACTCTTCACTTTATATTTAATACTTTGCGTTACACTTTATGTTTTGCCAAAACTTTACCCAAAACTTTTCGCTTTATTTTAATTTTATTCCTTACATTATTTTTTTTACCTATCACTTTACTTTGTTTCACTTTAACTACTTATTTTTCTTCACTTTTTACTTTATATTTAACGTTTTTTTAATGCTTAGTTTAAAGCCACGTTTCATTTTACCTTAACAATAATTACCTTTTTAATCAACACAAAAATAAATTATTTTTCTCTAAGCTTGTCTTCATACTAAACGCTTTTCTTTATGTTATAATTTATACTTTATTTAACTAATAGCGTTGTGCTACATTTATATTAACTGTTTTTTATTCATTACACTTTTATCTGTACACATTTTTTTACTTTATGTTTTACACTTTAATTTATATTTGACGCTGTAATTTACTTTACCTTCTATCTTTTTGCTTTACCTTTTTTTCATTTTGTATTTTACTCTTTACTTACCACTTTAGATTTTAAGCGTTAATTACCTTAATTCACTTTATAATTTAATTTACACTACAATTTTTATTTTCGACTATATTTTTCTTCATTATCTACTTTATAATACACGGTTTACTTTACAATGCTTTTGACTTTACTCGAATTTTGTTTTCAATTTGACTATAATTTTCAGTTTAGCAATTAGTTTATTTTAGTTATTACTTTACTTTTGAAACGCATTTCGACGTGCACTTTATTTATTCTTTTTACTATATTACTCTGCTTTAAGCTCCACTCTTTTTTTGCTGCAAAACTTCTTTCGCTTTACTTTACATGCGACGCCAACATTTAACTTTTTATTTAACACTTTACATTATATTTTCTACGATTCTTTACTCTTTAAACTTTTATACTTTGCGCTTGACTTTATTTTTTAATTTAATTTTTTCCTTACTTTATGTCTTACTCTTAGCGTAACACTAATATTTATGCTTAGTTTACTTTACGCTTTTACTTTTAACTGATACTTAACTTTGTACCACACTTATTCTCTAATTTCTACTTTTTGTTTTACCCCCTTTTTTTTTTACTTATATTTACAGCGTTCTTATATTTTACGTGTTCATTTTATTTGTGTGTCGTTGTATTTAAGAGTTAATTTTTCCTTATTCTTTTCATTTCACGGGATCACTTTTTTATGACTTATTTTTACTTTTTTTGTCCTGCAAATTTCATTCTTTTCGGCAAACTTAATTTAGTAAAACATAATTTAGTATTCTTATGCATTACATTTATTTCCTTATGCGATGCTTATGTATTAATTTTGCGAGTAAATTTTTGCAAACGTTACTCTTACTCGTATTTTCATTTCACGCGTTACTTTTCTTATGCATTTTATTTGTGTGGCTACGAATTCCTTTTACACGGTGCCGTGAATTACGAGTTACTTATTATTACGCGTTTACATTTGTTACCTTTACACTTTTTTTCTACAATGTGGTCATTTTAAGCGTTTATTTTTTTATCGGGTTCAGGTTTCTTATTATTTTCACGTCATTATTTTACGCGTTAGTTCCATTTATGCGTTAATTTTTCTTTTCCTTTACAATATTCGAGATGACTTTTTTACTTTATTTTTATATATTTAATTTTACTCGTTCATTTTTTACGTGTTACTTTTACGTTTTATTTTTCTTTATGGGTAATTACAAATTTATTATGGGTAATCTCAAATTTATTTTTGCGATATTCTTAATCTAACGCGTTATTATAGTTGACAAGTTTTTTCTCCTCGGTTACTTTTTTTTCCCACGAGATATTAAATTTACTCCTTACTCTATTATTTCGGAATAGGCGCTCATTTGACGGGTTATAGTAAATTATGAGTTACATTTCTTTATGCGTTAAATTTTTATTTCTATTATTTGTTACTTTTACGCTTTTTCTTTTATTATGCTGTAATTTTAAGCATTTGTTTATGCGTCCCTTTCTTATTACTTATGCACGTATAGTAGTATTTAGGCGTTATTATACATACTCTTTACTTTCCTTATGCGTTACTTCGTTTATGGGTAATTTATAAATTTTATACATCCCTTACGTCAGTTTTTTAAGTGTTACTTTTACTAGTTTGCTTTTCTTAGTTATTTTTTTTCTGCGTTATTTTTACCCATTTATTTTATTGCTTTATTTCCTCTTTAAAAAAAAACTTATTTTATGCTTTCCTCAACTTTCAGTCATTATTAAAACAGGTTTTAAGTTATTTTTATACGTTATAATAGTTTATGAGTAATTTTTGTTTTAAGTTTGTTTTGTGCACTCTTTTCCTTGATAAGTTTAACGCGTTTACTCTTCTTTAGCAATGTTTTTTCTTCAACGAGTTATTATATTTTACGTGTTAACTTTTCTTATGAATTAATTTTACGAGTTTTTTCTCCTCGGGTACTTTTTCTTCTCCGCGATATTAAATTAACGCGTTACTCTTATTATTCACATTAGCGCGGAAGTGTTCATTTTACGTGTTATCGTAAATTACGAGTAGTATTTCATTATGCGTTACGTCTTTGCATTGAGTTTCATTATTTGTTACTTTTATACTTTTATTATGCAGCAAATTTAAGTATTTATTTGTTCCTGCGCTATTTTTTTTTTACTTGCTAAATTAACAGATTATTCCCATTTATCGTTACATTTACGCGTTATTATACAAACGTCTTAGTTTTGTTACTTTTAGGCGTACGTTTTTCTTACTTGCTAATTTTTTCGAGTTACTTTTCATTATGAGTTATTTATAAATTTTATAATTTATTTTTTATTTTTAATATATTTATGCTTTATTTGTAAAGTTTATTTTTCTTTTGCGATATTATTAATTTAATGCAGTGTTTCCCAAACTTATGACTTTTGTGTACCCTTGCTAAATTTTTCGCAATGCTGTGTACCACTAATGAGAAATGAATGTATTTTTTTTTGAAAATATGTTTTTTTTTCTTTCTTTTTTGGTACAAAGTTTTGTTAATAAATTCATTTGCATCAGTGAGAAGTATATTATTTTTGCTATGATAAAAAAAAAAAAAAATTTCTCACAGAAGTTAAAAATCACAACTGGTTGTCGTCATCAATAATTATTAAATGTTAACTCAGCAAAAAATAGCCAATAGAAAAATACGAACTCATAAGTTTTCATGGAGCTTTGCTTTTAAATAAAACTTTTTGAAATGTTCGATTGTTGCAAGATATTTCGCTTAAGAACGCGTACCCCTGTTAAACTGTTCCCGTACCCCTGGGGGTACGCGTACCACACTTTGGGAAACACTGATTTAACACATTATATTTTCTTCGTTAATTTCTTATGCATTAATTTTACAAGTTTTTCTTACGGATTATTTTTTCTCTCTAGCGATATTATATTTAAGAACAAAAATTTGTTTCATGAAGGAAAATGTACCGTGCAAATGTGACACATTCCTTTCTTATGAATTACACGGCATACAAGATCTTTTTAATATGTCATTGCAAAATACGAGTTAAATTTTTTATGCGTCACATTTTCTTGTTTAGTTTTCTAATTTGTTACTTTCTCTTTTATTATGCGGTAATTTTAAGCATTTATTTTGCTTATGTGTTCCTTCCTTGTTACTTTCACGCATTAGCTCAATTTACGCATTATCATATAATACGCTTTACTTTTTATTCGTTACCTTTGTCGCATTACGATTCTTTATGCTTTAAATTAATTGTACAAATATTGCTTTACTTTTTTAACGAGTTACTTTTCTGCGTTTTATTTATGGCGAGTTACTTTTCTTATGCGTTTTTCTTTTAACTTTCACGAATTATATACATTAGTTTTGCGTATTTGTATTTATTTACACGTGGCGTTTTTTTTTATGGATTTTTTTTCGTTTACTTTTCTTATGCGTTATTTTTACACGAGAACAAAATACTTCAGTTTTTTAAACGTTACTATTACTCAATTGCTTTTCTTAACTATTTTTTAGTTTAGTTTAGTTACTATAACGTGTTATTATGTTTTATGCGTTATTTTTCTAAAGATGTTACCATTTAGAATTCAATTTTCTCATATATTACTATTACTCTTCTTATGCAGTAATTTTAATTCTCTCCGTCAAGCTTCATTTAAATTTTTAAAGCGTATATTTAATTTATGCATTATTTTTCGCGTTACTTTTAAGCGAATGCTTCTATGCCTTATTTTTAAGCATTACTTCCCTTCATGCTTTAATATATCTACATTTAGCTTTATATTTTGTTACATTTAGATATATATTTCTTTATGCGTTACTTATACATCTTCAATTTTGGTATTAACGTTATTTTTACTTTTCCTATATCAGTTTCTTCCTTTTTAAATTATTTTTGTGGTTTATTGTTCACTTTACATTACTTTTCTTATGCATTACTCTTTTGTGTTTATACGTGTTTACTTCTATTCAGCGTTACTTTTACGAGTTTTTTCTCTGGTGCCATTATTATAGCACATTGTATTTTAGGCGTTACTTTTCTCAAACCTTTAAGAATTTACATTTCTTAGGCGTTTCTTTTGTGGTGCAGTACTTTAACGTGTTGCTCTAATTTGTTTTTTTGTTTTTGCTTTTTAACGTACTACTTATTTATGCATTTTTACATGTTTACTTTAACTCGTTATGTTTACACGTTTAATTTTAATTCTCTGCTTTTTTTCATGCGTTATTTCTCCGTGTTTTTATTTTTATGCATTACGTTCATCCTTCTCATGCATTACTTTTACTCTTTAAACATTTTACTTTCACGCGTTATTTTTTTACTCTTAACTTTTACGCCTTTGCTTAATTATGCGTGTTTTTTTACGTTTCTTTTACGCTTCATTTTTATGCTCCGCATTGACGTTTTATTTTCGATTAGTTTGTTTCAATTTACATGATTTTTTTTAATTTTTTATTACGTGCTACGTTTGCGCGGCTAGTCAATTTTTGCCTAACATTTACCCGTTCATTTTATTTTAGGTGCTATTATGTTTTATGCAATACTTTTCCTCGTGCGTTTCATTTGCTAAACATAATCGTATTTTACGAGTTATTTTTCTCTGTGCGTAATTCTTGTTATACGATACTTATTCCTTTTCTTATGCGAAACTATTACACGTTGCTCTACTTCCTTTACTCCACACTTCACGCGTTACTTATACCTTTGCGCATTAGTTATATTATACTTTAATTCACGCGTTACTTTTACTCGTTCTGCTCTTTTTATTTTAGAGTTACATTTCTTAATGCTTTAATTTACATTTTTTACTATTCTTTACTTCTTAAACTTTATAGTTTGCGCTTAAATTTTATACTTAACGCTTGACTTTATTTTTTAACTTAATTTTTTCTTTACTTTATATGCTACTCTTTGCGTTACACTTTATACTTTACTTTACGTTTTTACTTAACTGATGCTTTACTTTGAGCAACTTTTATTCTCTAACATAATTTCAACTTTTTGTCATTCGTTTTCTATTTACTTATCTCACTTTCTAATATTTAGCATTTTACTTATTATATTTTACGCTTTACACTAAATTTCTTTTCAAATTTTACGCTTTGCTTAACATTAATATTTAATGCATTACTATACAAAATTTTGATTTTCGCTTCACTTTTTTTATGCTTAACTACACTTTTAATTTGGATAATACCCCCATTTATTATCGGGATGATTGAATAAAACATTTATATCTTAAATTCGTTAATTGAATTTTTTAAGCAAAATAAAAAGTTATGACAAAGCAAACTCGACATAACTGTTCATGAAAAAAAAAATATTTCGTTAATCTTACAAAATATGATTTAATTTTTATCGCAATTTAGGACCATAGCAGAATGAACAAGGCTTAAATACAGTTTAACAAATTTAACTTTTTAAACTTTGAGATTTACTCATAAACTATTTTAACTGGATAATGCACCATACTTAATTGAGATATTTCAGTGAAACATTTATTCACTTTTGCTACAAAGGACTTAGTTCGAGATGTTTTCATTTTCATTAATAGAAAACACCGTTCTCTATCAGGACCTATTTTTCGCCAGTCTACGTCGAGATTTTGAAATGCTTGCAGAAGAAAAATTAATCATTTAAATTTAATTGCATAGCGAATTTTTTCCCCGCAATAAAAACCTTTAAAAAAAAGTGGTTTTAACCTAATTAGAAGGCATTAAACCATTCTAAAAGAAAACTATTACTTTATTGTTTGAGGTTTTGACAAATATAATGGTTTGGATAATTTTTGAATGTATTTTCATTTAAGTATAGGAAGTAAGGTATGATATTAATATATTTCTTTATTTATATTAAGTATTATTATTTTCCCGAAAATTTATATAAATGCTAATTAATATGAACGAAGATTATTAAATTCTTTGAGTGTTTAAATGACTTACCTTTAAAAAAAAACTATGATGTCGGCTTTTGGTCAAATGTAGATTTCCTAAACGCTTCGAAAGCTGAAAAAAATACCACACACTGATTAAAATTATATAAATATTATTCAACACAATTATAGGGGCCTTTCAAACACTACTTAAGGACATAGAGGTACATATTGGTAATTTGCTTATATTTGATGACAAGGGGCAGGTAGGATGCAAGCAATACTTACGTATGTCATTTAAATCATATGATAATTTCAAGTATATTTATGTAAAAAGGAAAAGAACAAAAAAAATGATAATTTGGGAAAAATTACACTTGAAACAATTTACATCTGAAATAACAGTTTGGAGAAAGAAAAAAATTTGGACAAAAATTGCTTTTTCCTAGAATTTTAACCATTTTAGAAAAACACCGAAGATTCCTAAAGAATATTCTTCGTAAAATTTTATAAAATGAAATTAAAATTTTATAAAATGAAATATCTACTATTGCTTTTTTTTTTGAAAAGTTATATGATTTATTTAAATTAAATTCTAAAATTAGATTACTTCAGAAAAACAAGCTTTATTTGAACGACCTCATATAAATAGAAATATCTCAGGTTTAGGATATTTAAGTTATTAGTTGTTCATTATGAAGAGATTTATAAAGAAATCAAGTATTATCAGCAAATTTAGAAACGCATAATAAATTTTTAATTTTGGGAATTTTGATGAATAATCAAGATTAGATATTCATAATTAATTTCAATTCGTTCATAAATGTAGAAAGTTAAATCTTAATGGTAAGAAACAAAAAATTTAATGCTAGAAAAGATTGCAAGTAATAAGTTTATTTTTTATTAATTGTTTTTCCAACATTATTAACTTTAGTAATGTTTTAATGGTTTCTGCACGCGATTTGTGTCCTTACTTTCAAATATAAAAAAGGGGAGTAAAACATTTCAAAAAAGAATCTATTTAAAGTAATTAAAGAGTTTTAAGTTAAAATAATTTGCCTTATTTGCTGACTTTGCATCACATTGAACAATATGATATTGCGATCACGCAATTAATATTTTAGGCTGCTCAATATTTTTTGTACCCATGCGCCTTGAAAAAAATTAGAAGTTTAAACTTTTAACTATTTTATTTAAAATTTATTAAACTTAAATTTATTGCTCTATTTCTCAATATAAAAAAAAGACAGAGAAAATATTTAGAAGAAAAAAACGACCACATCCATATTTGTAAACTTTTATGGTATCTATTTCCAAATTAAATTATTTTTTTCTTTTATAGAAGAGCTAACTTTTCAACACTTTTTGTTGAACTGTTGATGATAATTGCAGTTAGAAATATATATACATACCTATGGGTTTCCACTGTCAGTAAAACTGTTTAAAGTGGTGACAAAATTTAGAGAAAACTAGATGATTTAAACTTCCAATAAATTTTTAATTTGAAAGAAATATGTATAGAAATATATATTTAATTTGAAAGAAATACGCATATCGAATTTCTAAAATGAAAGTTAAAGTTTTTTTCAGTAGCCTAGAAAAATTTTAGCTACCACTACTTTATTTTTTCAATGCCGTGGCAACCCTGATAATATATAATCTGTAGCTTTATAAAAAATTTGGAAGAAATAAATATGCTTTACTTACAGCAAAAGTCTTCAAATCTCCAGAAGTGTTCGAAATTGAATTTTCGGAATTGTTCAAAGAAGTCCAGCAGTTCTACCATGTTTGAATCATCCAAACGAGTTCTCATCTACCAAAATACTATGCAAAATAATCCTAAAAATCTAAAACATGTTGTATTAAAAAGAATAGCATGTTAAATATCATTAATTTCGCAAGAGATCGAAAGCAAACTTGGAATAATTAAATGTTTTAAAATTAAAATAAAGTATGAGAAGCATGCGAAAACAAATGATAGGAAGAAAATGATAAGAAAAACACTATAGTAAAAAAGGGAATAATAAATAAAACATTGCTTAAGAAACTCAATGAAAATTAAAAAAAACCACCATGTGGAAAAAAAAAACAGACGCGTTCAAATGAAAAAACAAGAAACAAAGCGTGAGCAAATAGATTAAAAAAAACGTAATTACAAAAGGAAAACATGAAAAAACGAAAAAGAAACAATGAAAAAGCAGAAGAAAAAACACAAAAGGAAAAAGTGAAAAACAAATCACCAACGGATAAATTTAAGACTATCACTGGAAAAAGACTAAAAACAAGGTACCCATAAGAAAAGTAAAAAGAGGATAAAAAAAAGCACCGTGAATGGATATAAAACAATGGATGAATGGAAAACAAACACCATGAAATGATAAAAAAAAAAGCATCAGAAGCAAACCGAACATTAACATAATAAAAAAATTAAAAATAAAGCACCTTGAAGAAACGGAAAATAAAACACCATGAATAACAAGAAAACAAACACGATGGAAAAGAAAAATACAAAACACCTCATATGAATGGAAGACAAGCACAATAAAAACACGAAAAAAAGCACCACCAAAAACAATGTGGAGGAGAAAAAAAAACAGAAAACCAACATAATGAAAAAATAGATAACAAAAACAAACTCGATGAAAATGTGAAAAAGAAAATTACTATTAGAAACAGAAAAAACATAATAAAAAGGGGAAGAACAAAGCGCCATAAACATAATGAAAAATGAAGGGGAAAAAACGAAGACTAAACGGAAAAGAAAGAGTGAAAAACAAAAAGACACCGTGAAAAAAGGATAAAAAACAATAAAAACGGAAAGCAAACACCACGAAAAGATTTTAAAATAAATGCACCATGAACAACCGAAAAGAAACGTAATGAAAATGCGGAGGACAGACATATAACAAAACAAAGGACCCAAAACAAACGAGAAAAGAAAAAAAAATAGAAAACGAAAACCAAAGTTTCTAGAACAAACATAAAACATACGTAATGAAAAAAAAAACAGAAAATCAAACACCATGAATGTAATTAAAACAAAGGAACATAACAGAACATAAAGAAAGAAGGGAGAACAAACATCATGGAAAAAAAACGGAAAACATTATGGAAAATTAAAGCGGAAAACAAACACAATGAAAGGGCGAAAAACGAAACACTGCAATAAAAAAGAAGAGAAAGTAAGTGTGTCCAGAATAGACAGGGAAAAAAAAGAATAAAAAGCACTGCCAACAAACAGAATAAAACAATGACAAAAGGGAAATATAACAACAAAAAAAAAGGAAAACAAAACAAAATCATTGAATGGAAAACAAAGCACAATGAAAAAATGAAAAACGAAACAACCATAAAAGAATAATAAAAAGACATGAAACAAAATACCGATGAAAAAGGAACACAAACATAATGGAAAAACGAAAAAGAAGCATAATGAAGTAGCCGAAAATAATCATAATGTAAAAAAGAAAAAAAAATGAAGAAAGAGAAAAAACAATGTGAAAAGGAAAACAAACACATTGATGACAAGAAAAACAAAGCACCTTAAATCAAACAGAAAACAAGCATAATGAAAAAAAAAAAAAGCACAAACAAACAAAATAACAAACACCATGAGCAAACAGTAATCAAACACAATACAGACGCAAAATACGGAAAACAAACACGAAGAAATAAAGGAAAACAAAGCAACCAAAATAAATGGATAGAAAAACAATGATATCAAAGACAACGTACATAATTAAACGAATATAATGAAATAACGTAAAACAATTGCAATGAAAAGACGGGAAAAAAAAGAAGAAAAAAAAACGTCATGAACAAGCAAAAAAAAGGAAAGACCAAACATGAAAAAAAAAAATGAAGAGAAGAATAAAGTACTGTTAAGAAACGGAATACAAACGTTAAAAAAAAAGGAAAAGAAAAACAAAACACCACGAACAAATCGAAGACAAACACAATGAAATAACAAAAACAAATATTATGAAGAGACGGAAAACAGACATGAAGAAAAACTGAAAACATTTCTAATAAAAAGTTGATAAATAAAACATCGTAAACCAACGGAAAAATCTATGTAACGGAGAACAAACCCAATGAAAAGACAAAAAACAAAATACCTCGAAAAAAAAAAGAAAAGGAACACAAACATTAAAAAATACGAAAACAAACAATACAGACGCAAAATACGGAAAACAAACACGAAGAAATAAAGGAAAACAAAGCAACCAAAATAAATGGATAGAAAAACAATGATATCAAAGACAACGTACATAATTAAACGAATATAATGAAATAACGTAAAACAATTGCAATGAAAAGACGGGAAAAAAAAGAAGAAAAAAAAACGTCATGAACAAGCAAAAAAAAGGAAAGACCAAACATGAAAAAAAAAATGAAGAGAAGAATAAAGTACTGTTAAGAAACGGAATACAAACGTTAAAAAAAAAGGAAAAGAAAAACAAAACACCACGAACAAATCGAAGACAAACACAATGAAATAACAAAAACAAATATTATGAAGAGACGGAAAACAGACATGAAGAAAAACTGAAAACATTTCTAATAAAAAGTTGATAAATAAAACATCGTAAACCAACGGAAAAATCTATGTAACGGAGAACAAACCCAATGAAAAGACAAAAAACAAAATACCTCGAAAAAAAAAAGAAAAGGAACACAAACATTAAAAAATACGAAAACAAACAATACAGACGCAAAATACGGAAAACAAACACGAAGAAATAAAGGAAAACAAAGCAACCAAAATAAATGGATAGAAAAACAATGATATCAAAGACAACGTACATAATTAAACGAATATAATGAAATAACGTAAAACAATTGCAATGAAAAGACGGGAAAAAAAAGAAGAAAAAAAAACGTCATGAACAAGCAAAAAAAAGGAAAGACCAAACATGAAAAAAAAAAATGAAGAGAAGAATAAAGTACTGTTAAGAAACGGAATACAAACGTTAAAAAAAAAGGAAAAGAAAAACAAAACACCACGAACAAATCGAAGACAAACACAATGAAATAACAAAAACAAATATTATGAAGAGACGGAAAACAGACATGAAGAAAAACTGAAAACATTTCTAATAAAAAGTTGATAAATAAAACATCGTAAACCAACGGAAAAATCTATGTAACGGAGAACAAACCCAATGAAAAGACAAAAAACAAAATACCTCGAAAAAAAAAAGAAAAGGAACACAAACATTAAAAAATACGAAAACAAACATAATGATTAAATGGAAAACAAACATTAAAAAATACGAAAACAAACATAATGAATAAATGGAAAACAAACATTGGAGAGACGGAAAACGAAACACCACAAAATGAAAATATGAACGAAAAAGCACCCTGAACCAATGGGAAAAAAAAACAAAGAGGAAAACAAATATAACAATAAGCAAACATAATGAAAACACTGAGAAAAAAAAAAAAAAAAAAAAAAAACACCACGAACAAATCGAAGACAAACACAATGAAATAATGAAAACAAATATACTGAAATCTGGAATAAATATTATGAAGAAACGGAAAACATTTATAATAAAAAGTTGATAAACAAAACATCGTAAACCAACGGAAAAATCTATGTAACGGAGAACAAACCCAATGAAAAGACAAAAAACAAAACACCTCGGATAAAAAAAGGAACACAAACACTAAAAAAATACGAAAACAAACATAATGAATAAATGGAAAACAAACATTGAAGAGACGGAAAACGAAACACCACAAAATGAAAATATGAACGAAAAAGCACCTGGAACCAATGGAGAAAAAAAACAAAGAGGAAAACAAATATAACAATAAGCAAACATAATGAAAAAACTGAAAACGAACATAATGAAATGAACCACCACGAATAAACGTAACCGAAGAGAAACTGAAAAGGCACAATTTTATAAAAAATCCTAAAAAAAACACACATGATTAAAAAAAAAATAAATAAAATAAATAAAAAAAACTTCGAAAAAAAGTACAATGAATAAAAAGAAATTTGAAAATTGCACAACGTAAATAAACTTGGAACAGACAAAACGGGAAACAAATGGAAAAAGTACAAAGGAAAGAAATTGAAGAAAACAATTGAAACAATCTAGAAAAAATACAATAAGAAAAAAAAATGAAAAAGAGACCACGTAAAGAGTTTTGAAGACATAAATGGAGAAAACTTGAGGGGAAAAGAAACTGGGGAGAAAAAAAAAATTTAGGAACACAATGAAAAATTGAGAAAAAAATTTAAAATTAAAAAACAAATTGAAAAGACTGAAAAATATCAAAAATTAGGAAACGCAAACGCAACGCGATGACGGAACGACTGCATTTCGTCGCATGCAGTCTAAAGCGGACGTAGGAATGATGAATTTCGCGAAATAAGCATTTAAAGATGCGTACCGGAAACGCTTTAACGAAAATGTATGAACCAGAAAAAAAAAAACGGACAAAATTTTGTCTTTTCTTAACCCGAAGACAAAACGCATCATTTGAGTAGCTACTCTACCTCCTTGCGATTACTTAAAATATATCATAGAAAACAGAACTTCTAAATAAATAAATAACTTGCCTTATAATTAAGTATTATTAGTAAACTTACCTTTACAAAGAAAAGTATCATACCATTTTTGTACAAATAGAATCCCACATTTTTTTACACCAATTTAATCTTACCAATAGCATTCAGCTACATAATACTGCATTCAAGACTGTTAGACAGGTACTTACATTGCTTCTTGTAACTTTTCTTTTTCTTGGTAACCTGAGGGGAGGATGATTAAATTGAAATCATTACATTCCAATGTCTAATGAGATATAGAATTATTCTATCTCAATTGCTTATTTTTGTTTCCGCTTTCTTAAAAATCTTAACATTAGACGATAACGGAGCCGAGAATTTCTATAGTTCGTTTACCAGGAGTTAGCACTCGGACTCAGAGTTAACTTCAGCATGGGAGTAAGAGGAGACATCTCCGCGCTTGAAAATGAGACGAACCTTCATGCGCGGCTAACGCAAACAGTGACTTCTTTTTCCGTCACTTACTTCGCTTTAACCTTTGCTATTGTACCTTCCGTTACTCTAGCTAATTAAATATACTTTAAATTTAAAAACTGCTGTTTTCCCAGCAAAATGTCTCAAAAAGGAAAAAATTTTCACTCAAAAGAGTGAAATATCATCAAATTTATGAAATACTTAACGTTTAAAAAAATGAACATAAAGATTGCGAAATAAATATTTTTGTCATGTGATCGTCAAATAACAACCTTGTTCAGGATTGTTCACAAATTTCTCCCAAAAATAGTGAAATAGTATCGTCGGATACCACGTGATGAAGGCGGAGCGAAGGTGCAGACTCCTGGTGAACGAACTATACTTACCAAATCTGCAGATTGACTGTTTTGCTTCGTTAGGGGGCAGAATAAAGGGTTTTCCGCATTATCCACGGTTAATGTGCGTAATAATGGCTACCTCAACGTTAAGGTTCAAAAATTCGGTTTCTTGCATTCTATCAACTAACTTGATGGCTATATTCATTGACCTGATTCTCAAATGAATAAATGACAATCTTTTTATTGAATGACATTCTCTCAATGAAAATAAATATATTTTTTTATTGTTATGATATTTTAAGTCATTTGATTCTTTTTATTATATTTTTTTAAAGTGATTGATTCTACCAACTAATGTAACTGGATTTTTTAGAGATAGCGAAAATAAATAATTATTAAAATTTTAATATAAGCGTACAGAGACGCATTGCTTTTCCAGTAAAGATATTGCTTTGACTTAACTAGTAGGTAATAAGTAGATTATGTAGTTAGTTTGAAGATTAGCTGATTCATTTGTGAAATTAAACTATTTTTGAACTTTATCGGTTCATCCTTGTTTATCTGCCCATTAGCTAGATAATCTTTTGAATAACTGATTTCTAAACTAGAAGCTATTAGAAATTTAAAAAAAAAAAACCTTTGAGGTGATAATTTTAAGATGTATTGAAACTTACAATTGATCATCCACTGTCTCTTAAATTTTTATTGTCAAGTACAACCAAATGCAGTGGTTCATAAACCGGGGGGGGGGGGTCATTGTTTAAAGAAAGAGTTCAGTTTGAAGAAAGATATCAGTTTAGATATTACATTTAAACACTGATACAGATTCTCTTGTACCCTTCAGAAATGGAATTTGATGTATGCTTTCGTGCACTAACTGATGCGTTAAATTAAATTCAAAATCCATTTAGTTCCAGTTTTTTTTTTCTGAACAGTCGACCCAATTTTGTGTTTACGACTACTATTGTTCAAATTCGTAGCCTTGTAATTTTGAACCTATTATAGAAAACAAGGGATCAGTAATTTTTTGACTTGTAATTGGTTTGCAATAGGAACATAGAGGATTTTGGGACTCGACAGATTTAACGTGCATCAGTCACCATTTACTACACGGGGAGTTTTCGGCCGACTCGAATCCGTGACCTCTTGGACATGGGCCCAGTGCTCTACCAACCAGGCTATCCCCGGCTCTTTGTGTTTTGGGAAAGTTGTTGATATTTTATTAGATGGAAAAAAAGACGGGTAAACAGAATTTTGTTCCTTAAAGCTTTGTCTTATATAAGAGAGGCAGAGTCGTTGCAATTATAACATTGCTTAAGTGATTTGTGATGATTTATTTTGACGAGTCAGGCTTCTCAGTTATGTTAGTAAACAAAAAGACTTAAAAGAAATAGATTGGAAAATGCCTTTGCAACCATTCAGCTTGCACTGCCAGAAATACGTGCCAGCCTCCTTGTTAGGGAACAGGCCCACTAACTACAATCCCTGGCGGCCAAATTATTAGACGCACTTTAGGATTCAGCCTGCTTTTCAGTAGTTAATAATGAAATATTTAGATTCCATTTTTAATAATTACGAATCATACATTTGCATGTCATTAATTAATTGTATTAATATGAAACAATGTTTTACAAAGTATTTAACAGAAAAAAGAGGAATTTTTACTTGCGCCATTTTCTCACTCGCCATGGAGCATATATGAGGAAGTAATTTAAAGGATGAACCATGCCGCTGAAATTAATCGAAAGAATGCTTGTGAATAATTATGCTTGTAAAGCTAACGCTAATGATAGATTTGTAAATATTGATCGATCTATAGTCTGTTCAACGAGAACTGATAGTGAAAGTAAGCAAAGCGGAGTGCTATTAGGCGCAATACTGTTGTCCGCTTGGAGCCGGAATAATGGCAAATAGCGCCTATGAGTCAAGAAAAAACTTTTATTTCTAAGAGCAAAAACTTTTATTCTATTTATTTTCTTTTTTATTAATGTTATTCTTACAAATTTCTTTCCAAACTTATGTCTTTTGTGTACCCTTTCTAAATTGTTCGTAACGCTGTGTACCATTAATAAAAAAATTAATGTATTTTTTACTATAAACAAATTGCACGAAAGTTAAAAATCACAACTGGGTGTTGACACTACTAATTTTTAACTATTAACTCTGCAAAAAATATGTCAATAGAAAAATACGTAATCGTAAATTTTCTTGGCTAGCTTTGTTTTTAAATAAACTTTTTTGAAATTTTTGTTTGTTGCAAGATATTCCGCATAAGAACGTGTACCCCCGCTAAACTGCTACCGTACCCCTGGGGGTACGCGTACAACACTTTGAGAAACACTGTCTTAAAGAGTTGTTTGTTTCGCCGTGGACACCACGCGATGCAGGTGTCCACGGTGCAGGTGTTTCATAAGCAATATGGAAAATAAAGTGATGATTTTAAGTTCTCCTAAAAAACGGCAGAAAAATCTTGCATAAGTAAAGCTGGGAAAGGAAATAATATTGAACATTTATAAAACAGAAGTGCATTCAAAAACAGATGTTCCAATCATTGCTGTGGCTGACCATGCGGCTTCTGTATCGGGAGTTAGCACAGCTTCTGTTTTCAGAATAATTGAAGAATATAAAGGGGATGGTATGTTACATTCACTGAAGAGGACTAAATCTCGTAAAACGTTTTTGGATGACACTGACGATTTCGACAAAAATCCTATAAGAATAAAAGTTCATGATTGTTTCCGCCGTATCGGAATTCCGACAATAAACAAAGTTCTCAGAGCTGTGAACGATGGTTCTGATTTACCAAACTTTAAAAGAACATTTTATTTCCTGTTAAAAAAATTAGGCTTCAAACATCAAAAACTACCTAGTTTCATTTTTACTTTTTAATGATATAATTATTCGTTATTATCCATGAATAATCCATTGTTAATACAGTAATTCTTAAAATTTTGTTTTTTTCTGCGTAGTTATATAATTATTTTTGCTTTCGGTACAGTTGTTAATGAAGTTCCTTCAAATATATTTTTAAATCAATCGGTGAAACATAAAACTATTTTAAATATTATTTAACTTTTAATAAATTTAAAAAAAAAATTGTAATTATGAAAATGAAGAGTATTTTTTTTTAACATATTCTTTCAATTCTATACGACTTTTACGATGGAATTATGAAAGTTATGTTTTGCATAAATATTTATGAAAATATATTAAAATTAATTTAATTTTAACTTAAAAAAAATACATTAAAACTATTCTCAAAATAAAATTATGTGCTTACTGAAACAATTGGAAGCGTATTTTCATGTAAATATTTTAATTTTGCATTTTCTTACTTAATTTTAAGGTATCAAAAACTGAATATCTTTTTCGTTTTTCTATAAAAGCGAAAGCTCTGTCGATTCAAACGAAATCGCCCACTCAGCGAAGGAAACGGTTTAAATTGGCAAACGTTGGCGATCAAACAGCAACCCTTGTGTTACTTCCACTATCAGTTCTCGTTGAACAGACTATACATTGAAAGAAAAAATTCGAGACCTTCGAAAATATATTTCAGCAATACTCAAAATACAGTACAGAACCCGTTATCCGGAAATCAGAAAACCGGAAAACCAAAAAACCGGAACGAAATTTGATAAATTTTCCCGCGATTTTTAAAAAAAAAAAAAAAATTTTTTTCTTCATAAGATTTTAGGATTTTCTTTCTTTTTTGAAAGATGTTTACCCTAGCATCATTTTGGAAATAATCATTAGTGTATTACTTCGTTTTTTCAAGATTATTTCCAAATATTTTTTTTTTAGTTGGGTTTAACAATAAAAGAAACGACTTTTTGTAGCGATTCAGAAAACCGGAAAAATCAGTTATCCGGAATAGCGATGGTCCCGATCGTTCCGGATAATCGGTTTCCTACTGTATATTTCACTTTTTGAAAATATATTTTAGCGCCATTTTTAAGTAAGAACACTTTTCTTCGATTCCAAAACAATTTAAGTCGATCCACTTTAGAGATAGATCAGCAACTTTAATCTCGACATGCTAAGTTTTATTAAAAAAAATTGACCAACTCTCGATTTCTAGAAGTTAGTCAAAGTACAATCCCAGGTCAAATTATTAGAGTCACTAAAGGATTCTATGTAAAATCTTAATTATCAGGTGACCGTACAGAGCTTTAGTGTTTTGACGCGGTTTGCACTTGTTTACGTTGGTGTATCAATGGGTTAAATTAATTTGACGATAAATTTGACGATAGGATAAATTTTACGTCATATTGTATAAATATAGAATGTTTATTACATCAGATATTATATTAGTGTATTATAATAAATAGACCAAACTATAAGACGCACTGTAGTTTTTTAATAATTACAGTTGAATTCCAAGCGTAACAGAAGGGAAATCGCACAAGTAATTTATTCAAAAAAATATATTAAATATTTTTGAAAACAAAAATTCTACTCGAATATACTACTTTAGGGTGCTATGTTTAGTTAATTAACATAAAATAATAAAAGAGCCTCATAATAAAAGTGCATGTTAATTAAACGTAGTTGTAACAGAAGGGACAAATAAAATCCCACATTTTTGACATGCACTGTTATTTATGCTAGCTAAATGTGATTTGGATCATCCTAAACATTATCTGTAATTTTTTTTTTAATTATCAGATTTCAAGGTAAAATAAATTATTATAAGACTTTTAAAATTCTAACTCCCTTTTTTTAAGTCCAAATAATGCATCGTAACAGAGAGGACGTCTTACAAATTTGACAAAAAGTTAAAGGGAAAAATCACTTTTAAAAGTGACTCTTTGGTTATTTAAAGTTGGAGTTGGCAGCACTGCTATAATTGAAACCTGTGCTACATCTTTGTAGTTAGGTTTGAAATTCTTTATTTCACCAGACCCTGTTTAAAAAAACAAATGCATTGTTTGCTTTTTTCTCAGTTTCAGTCATTTGGGCAACAAAATTAACTACCCGATTTTTTCCTACAACTTTTTACGCTTGCAAAACTAGCTATAGCAACATCAAAAGAATCCCAGTGTTTTAAATGGTGACTGGTGTACATTAAATATGTCTGATCCCAAAGTTCACCAAGTTGCCAAAACAAATCTATACCTCTGAGGGTACTGATCGAGGTGTTCCCTTGTCTTTTGGATTGGGTTCAAAACATTGGTAGCCGTAAACTGACATTCGGGTCGGCTGTTCAACGACGGCTATAAAATAAAAAGTCAATTAAGCGACTGCCGCAAGTCGTTATATTTAGTAATTCTATGTAGATATTAGGCAAACAACTGTGATTTTAATAGCAAATTCACATTTTCGTGAATAGCACATACACATTTTATATGGTGTTTTACCTACACATAAAATATGGATAGGTCTTAAGTTTTTTTTTTTTTTTTTTTTTTCAAAATACTTCTGTTATCATAAATTTTTGTTTTATATTCTTAACCTTTCTTCTTACAAATATCTTTCTTTTTTGGAACATTCTAGTTCTATAATCTCTCATTCTTTCTGCTACTGTTTTCCCCATATTGATTACTCACTTAAAAAACTTTTAACTATAAACTAAACACACTATTAAATAAAAATGACGCAGCTTTGTATAAAAAGTGTGTTCTAATAGTGGAGAAACTGGTTTAAACTAGTTTAATCAAGATGTATTAGTACTTGTTTACATTCCTAGAGTTACTTTTTTTAATGGTCAACCTATCAATTTTGTGTAACTGAGGGGACATTTAGTTTCGTCCTCTCTGTTAACGTACCCTATGAAAAACTTTAACTTTATATGATAAACTTTAAAATTTCTTTTCTTTTCAAAAATATAACATAACATGATTGTACTAACAGACTTTATTGTAAAAACCAGGGTTGGAGTTCTTGCCGGCAAAAACCCCATATTGCCGGCAAGTGGCAAAAACCTGGCACGACAGTGGCAAAAACCTGGTAAAAACCGGCAAATACAAAATTATCCAAATTGCTGATTAAATATAATTACAAAATACTTGAAACAAATTTAAATCAATCATAAGGAATAATAATTTTGATACATTACATGAAAAATTATTTTTAACATATTAATAATTAATATAAGGGTATTAATTTTTAAAAGATTAAAAGTTTTTGACCTCTTTTAATTTAGAATCCTTAAGTAAATGTTTTTTTACAAATAAATAAATATTATTTGTATAATATTATTATTATTTATTATAAAAGATTATTATTTGTATAATAATTAACTACACATGTTGATAGATATTTTATGCTTTAAATTATATTTGTATTAATTTAAAATAAGTTCATTTCACTGGAAAAAAGAGAATAATCACAAATTTTCCAATCAATAATGTTTTAAACTACTAAAATGATATATTATTACATTATGATTTAATTATGGAATAATAATTTTGTTAATTTTTTTGTTTACAGTGTTTTCACTACAGCGCGAGAACGCGAGAATCTCGCATATTTTTTTCTTTTCTCGCATTAAAAATTGATTACCGTTAGAAATTCGCGCACTCTATAAATCAATTTCAAAATTCGCGAAATTCTCGCATTTTGGAAAAGGCTTCGAATTACGTCATTTAGAATAAAATCAGTTTCACTTTTCTTCCTGGATCTTCATTATTTTCAACACTTGCCCCGTTATCTAGCTTCCCTATTTACCAGTAGGTATTGTTCAGAACCTTTTCTAACAACAGAACACAACCCCTCCGAACCACGGAACCCCTTTCAGAACACATTTCTCTGCAACCACGTGTTTACTGTAGGTATGGTTTTTCATATAAGACGTTCACATTTTTTTATGCACTAATGTAAGATGGACAAATACCTAGTAAAGGCAAAATCTTCTATGATGATGCAGCAAAAATATTCAATGCTTTAAAAAATAGAAGACGTTAAAAATGTATTATAATAAAAGAAATGATTTTTTTTCCAAGTCTATTTGTATTTTTTCAGTTTTTAGAAATCTCACTTAACTTTCTGAAATCTCACCCTGTTTTTGAGAAAGGGTGAGAAATTGTCACCCATTTTTTTTCTATGATGAAAACACTTTTCGGAATAATTTTGTATCAAAAATGTGTTTTTGTCCTCACATCTTGGAAAATATAGGTTTTTGCCACTTTTAGCCAATTTGCTTGGCAAAAACCTGTTTCTGCCAGGACGGTTTTTACCGGTATTTACCATGGTTTTTTCCACCTGCGGCAAAATCTTGCCAACCCTGGTAGAAACCAAATATTAAGTTAAAAAGTTTTTTGTGTAATGAATAAAATAAACTTAAAAGAATAATTGTAACAGAGGGGACATTATATATTTGAAATAATTTTTGGCTTAAAAATTAAGAAAAAAAATTTTTTTGACGGTAATTACGGCATAATTAGACTCGGGAACAATTTATTTTACAATATAAATCAAACTACATGTAAAATCGTAATATTTTTAATAACTTATTCTTCTTAAAAATAAACAGTTTTTTTGGTAGAATAAGTCAAAATCATGAATGCTCTCTACTTATGATAAATTTTACTACAATCATGCATAATTCCAAAAAATAACTTTTGAATTCATAAATTACAGCAAATTCCCTTTAAAATGATATACAAGGATATTGCTTAAACTTTAAAAATTCACTACTGGTTTCAATTGGAATGGAATTCAACTACACGTTTTGCAAGAGTTTATATCCAATACTTTTATATTTAAACATACATGTAATGGATTTTTATTCAGGAAATTTTTTGTATACTTCTTATTTGTATTTATTTTTAACACATTACATTACAATCTCAACCATTTGTTACACGAACGTAAACAAGTACTAACCGGTTTCAGTCACGTAAAAACAATACAACTGCAGAGTATCACCCTATAAGTAAGATTTTACATGGAATCTTATAGTGAGTCTAATAATTTGTCCAGGGACTGTACATGTATACAAAATGACGTCATTTACGTTAACTGAAAAAGAAATACAAAGATTGCCATCAAACGTCAAAATTTAGGACCGGGATAGCCTGGTTGGTAGGGCACTGGGCCCATGTCCAAGAGTTCGTGGATCCAATCTCAGGCCGGCCGAAGACTCCCCGTGTAGTAAATGGTGACTGGTGCACGTTAAATCTGACGAGTTGGAAAGTCCTCCATGTTCCCATAACAAATCAATACCTCTGGGGGTACTGATCCAGGAGTACCCTTGTTTTCTGGATTGGGTTCAAAATTATAAGGCTGCGGAGTTGAACATTAGTAGCCGTAAACTCAAAATTGGGTCGGCTGTTCAACGACGCATATAAAAACGACAGAAACTTAACTTTGCTGTTAATTCAATACACTAATTGGAGTAACATACAACTCCAACACAGCTTATTGAAACATTTTGGTTGAGAACGTGAAATCTGTTTACTGGATCAAAAGTTATTAAGTAGTTTCGTGTTTTATGTTCTGCAATGACATGATGTCCTTTCATCCCGAGATAGCTTAACTGTTTGTTTTGACTCAGAAATAAAAATCTTTATTTAACCATTTGATTTGAAAAGTGCTTTTAAAACTAAATCATCAAAGACGTGCTGTAGACGTCAGCAGCTATCATCGCGGAAATAAATAGACGTTCTCAGATCATATCTAAGGAATAAAAAAAAGATTTTTTCCGTTTTCTAAAGTCATTGTATTTTACACGTTTCGCTGTATGTTGCCATGGTAAACACATTGGTGAATTGCTTATCAACGCAAGTTGTTGAGAAAAATGATTTTTACAAAATAAATTGTCTTGAATACATTAATATAATTAGTTTAAAAATATTTGTCAAGCCTTACCTAGTTTAGAAAGAGACGAAGTTTTAGTGATTTCTCCAGATTTCTTGCCATCTCCATCCTTATCTATTAGTAGCAGACACAAAGCCACTCATCCACGTGATACGATACCAACACTTTTGTGAACTAAAATTAATCTAAAACATTTATTAGTTTCCCCTGAAAAAATAATTGACATTAGACCCTGAAATAAAATTAAAAATATTAAGAGTATCTATTGTAAACATTTTAAAGAGGTAATAAGTAGACCTTAAGTTATAGTCAACAATTTTGTTGTCTTAAATTTTGTGATCCAAAAAAAAGTAAGAATGATCTAAAATTGTTCTTCTAAACACAAGTAAGAATGAAATTTTAACCATGAAATTATGTTCCAGATAAAGATAATATTTTACAATTTAAAAAAGTTTTGAAAAAAATCAAACTACACTTTGTCATACATTGTAAAAAAGAAAATGCACAATATTTTAATTTGATATTGAAATTTAATAAAATGAGATTGGCTTTAAATTAGCTCAATCCATTTTAGTAAATCTAAACAAAAATATCAAGGGTTTAAAATTTAGGGTGATTATAAATCTTTTTTAGGGAGAAAAAAACAATAAATCTAAGACTGTTTAATTATTCGGTATCTCTAAACGTTTGCTTAAATGTTTATTTTATATCACCCTTGATAAACAGCTTAACCACAAATTGATAAGTTGAAAGTGTTATTTTTTTTAAAGATTATTTCGAATCTTGAACTCAGAAGACCATTAAATTTCTTCATTATCCATATTTACTTCAAATGTTGCCTTCTGTTTTAGTGTATAAAACAGAATTTCACGAATCAACCATGTTAGCTTATCATTCAGAGAAGTTTTTCCATAGACAAATAATATAGGTAGACTGCTGAATTGTTCAATTAGCAGCTGGGAATAAACTGCTAAGTTATAACTGCTCAAATGGCAGGTGGGGAGAGCTGTCGGAAATAAAATACAATTTTTTTTGTGTATAATTATATAGCTCGAAATAATTAATATCTAACCAAGTTTAAAAATTATAGGTAAATATTAGGGGAGATTTGGGGCATTTATATGTGAGCAAAAACTAAAGGTTGAAACTAAAACCTTTATTTCATTATTTGCAAAAGAAAAAAATAAACTATTTTTCGCAACATAAAATTTCCTATCAAAATGCTTTGACACTCTTAAGTTTGAGCAAGCTAGGTGATAAATTTCTTATTTCGGAATTTTATTTACATTTGAATCATTAGAGGCGATGAAAGTTTTCTTTCAAATTAAAATAAAATCACATGAATCATATTCTGACTGATTAACTTACGCGTTATGTTAATTGGATGATTAATATATATATATATATATATATATATATATATATATATATATATATATATATATATATATATATATATATATATATATATATATATATATATATATATATATATATATCTTATAACTGAGTTCAGTTAAATTCTGACGATATCAGTTGAAGACTAGCTGTAAAAATAAAATTTCGATAACTCAAGCTTATTGTTCTTAAATCTGAAAGCGAAATACTTTGCTGAGAAATATTCGTTCAATTTAAAATTATTCAAAATAAAGGCAGTTGACAGAAATCTCTATTGTTTTAAAAAATATATACATAGCCGCAGTCTCACTCTGTTTCGGAAAATTTCCGCTGAACAAGTCTCCTATTATAACTCGAAAACTATGAGACAAAGACAATATGAAATGTAGCATTCTAGAGAGTTAAAGAACATTTTGACATTACATTTGCGGTTATAAATTTAAAAATTATTGAATGCTTATGTTAAGGATTTTTTTTTCTTTTTGCGACGAGAAATTCAGTTTAGCAGAACTCATAATCATAGATGGCCAGACAGCTCAATGTGGGCCAATGCCTTCCTCTGAATATTTCTCCATAATGACTTCCGATTTATCTTTGATCTCCAAAACTGATTGCAAGAAAATCAGACTCCCCCCTAATCAGCCCATCTCAACCGCTGTCTTCCCCGCCTTCTTGTTCCAGTGGGTCTAAAGCGGCATCATTTTTATTGTATCGTCGTCACTCAATCGAATCACGTGGGCCATCCAATTCATTCTATTTATTTTTAAGTATTCAATAATATCGGGTTTTTTATAAATCTTGTACAGTTCAAAGTCCTTATCCAGTTATTGTTTTCATTTACACCACCAAGTATACTCCGCGAAATCTATTCCTCAAATATTGTGATATGATTTTCCTCCAGTTTTGTCATGTTCCAAGTTTCAGAAGCGTATGCCAAGACTGGCCTGACAGGAGTTTTGTAATTAAGAGCTTTGTTTTTCTAGAAAGAACCCTAGATTTAATAAATCTTCTTAGCCCTATTTGCCAGATAGAGACAGCAGGCGTCATTCTGTTGAAAATAGTAATAAGTAATCCCAAGTAAAGTAAAACTCCTTACTGTTTCAAATCTATAAGAATTTATTTCAAGATAGACCTATTTCAACTATTAACAAGAAAATTAGTATTGTTTTTCGCAGCCAACTACACTTAAGTCTGAAAATGCGAAAAGCGTTTCGCGTCTGCTTAAATTGCGTATTAGTTTTGAGGCAATAAAATAGTTTATATTGAAGGATTTTCCGATGTAAAGGAAACACGAATCGCCAAACTTTTTGTAAACACGTTATCTTAGGAATGTAAAAAGGAAAATACTTTCGATATTTTTAAAAGTTTCAAATTTGCTTAAAAATTATTAAATTTTAAAATATTAGCGTCGTTTTATATTATCTCGAAAAGCAAATAAAATTTAAGCATTTCTCTCTTTTTTGGACTTCTTTTAATTTAAAGTAGTGATAAAGGGGAAGGTAACAAAGCCTCTGAGTTAAAAAGGAAATGAAATAAACGTGATTTATTCGTGCCAAATCCACCAACGTTGATAATTCAAATTCTTGTGATCAGGGGGGAAGGTGGTCTTTCAGAGGGAGTTGTGGGGGGTGATGTGCGCGAACAGTCTAAATCCGATTTTATCAGTCTATGGGTAATTTAAAACTCCTGGACTGAATTTTAAGCAAACTAACACTTTTTAGATGCTTTCTATTTTTTAAAAAAATACAGTAGAATATTAAAGAGACATAATAAATATTTCATAATAGAAATATTAACAAACATACATAAAGAAAGGAACATAGAGGAAGGAAGCATACAATAAACATTTAGGCTCATACGATGAACCAATACAGAAGTATAATCCATAGTAGAAGCACACAATAAAAGCTGATAAAAGTAAATAGAAAGTTTTATAACTTATTCTTAATTTCCATAGATGTGATCTCAGTTGAATACGAAATTCTTTAAAAAAATAAATAAATAAAATACTTTATTACTTTTACTACTTTACTATTTACTTTAGTTACACTTTGATTGAAACTTCCTATTTTGGAAAAAAAACATAAATTAAACAGACTAAGCTAAAGAGAATTTCTACATGAAAGATTAAAAACTCTCATATATATAATAAATTTAAAATTTCAAAATATAAAGTTGTTCTGCTTAATTAACCTTCCAATAGGATAAATTTTCAATATTCTAATAGCATAATTTTAGAAAATTTACAGAAAGAGAGGTTGAGCCTCTTCACCTTCTCGTGCATTAATTTTTTTTTATTAATCTTCCAAATTTGTCTTAAAATGTTTTTTTTTCTTTATTAAAAATATATCTTAAGACAAATTTGGTGAAAGTTTTCTTCTCTTATCAATAAAATACATTTATAGCAAGTACATTTATGATGCATCCTGTATATTTAGATACAGGGCACATCTACATTTATGCACTTACATGTCACGACATTATAAATACATGGTTCTCTGAATAAGAGGATGCAAAATTTAGGTAACCATACTTTGCTTGGCTGTGACAAAATTAAAGCAGTTTTTGCAAATCTAGGAAGGAAATAACTATACATTTTATTAAATTAACCATTAAAATTTTACCAAATTTTTCGATTTGGTAAAATGAGCAAGATGTGGAAATAAAATAGAATTTTTTTCTCCAAATCATTAATTATTTCAATATAAAACGAAAATTTGAAAATAATAAATACATAAAATTTTTTGTAACATATTGCTTGGTTATAATATCATGGAAGTGCTTTTAAAATTAGAAAGCAACAGTCATTATGAAATTTTCAAAGTTAAATAAAATTCATATATTATTTTAGTTAGTCAGAAAAATTAAGTGAAAGAATTTTTTTTTCATTTTAGAAGCGTCTGCGTTTAAAATTTAATAACTCTCAAAAAACAAATAAGACAAATTAATCATGTATCTTTTATTTATTCCCAAAAATGCAAAAGCTGAAATTAGGCATTTTTTAAAACCAAGGAACTCAACCTTCTATACTTAAAGTGAGAGTGATAATAATTTTCTTTCTTTACACACACAAAAGATTCGTACTTGCAGTTCAGTTATTTTGATTGTCTGCTTAATTACACCGAACAAAATTTCAGTAGCAAATGAATGTATTCTAAAAATAATGATGAAATACTGAGCTGAATGAAATGCATCAAAATGATTTTGAAATATATTGAGTGTGATAATTGAATGATCATTCAGCTATCATACTCAATAATCATAAAATACATATTTTACCAGTTTTAGAAAAACCAATGCATTTGATATTTTTTTATCCAAAATGAAAAGAGATGAGCAATATAAATATAAAGAAAAATTAACGATCACACCAGCCACAGAGTGACTAAATAATTAAAAAAAATTCGATTAAGACACTGCCTATTAATCCCCAATTATTTCACCCAAAAAGGAATTATTTCAAATTATTTGTGTGATCAATATTTTTAATGTTTGTCAATGAACTTTAATGCCATGTAGCATTTAGTATCAAAGATTCAAACCCCAAATTTAATAGTTGAAAACGTTATATACAATGCTTTAAATTTAACGTGAACTTACTTAAAAAAGTCTGGAAAATTCTTTATTTTAGAAATTAAACCAGTAATGTTTTTCATATTTTGAAAACTGCTTAAAAAAACACTTTACATAAATATCAGTAGTTTTTTTAACCCTTTAGAATTTTTATTTATCTAAAAAAAGTGGCAACATAAAAATTGCTGCGACTGTTCAATGGCTAATATCTATATTAATTTCGACCCATAATTTATAAATATAGAAAAAAACACTATAATAAATTGTTAGACATAATTAATCTGGTTTGATAGGTCTTTTTATTTTTGAGAACATATTTATATTGATTAAGTTCTTAAAAAATTTCTGGTTCATTAATTTTTTTAAATTTTTTTTTCGATTTATTAATTTTTAAAGACAGTGGTAATTTTCCTTCATTCATTTAATTTTTTTTTTTTGAAACATTACAGTAGTGTAGTTAAGAGTTTGAAAAAATCAATAAATTTCCATGTTCATAATATATAAATACATAAATTTAAAAAGGATAAATAGAAAATTTCTGGTGTTGAAGAAGCTCTTTTTTTTATAGAATCCGTTTCCAAGGGAAAAATTATTTTCTTGGAAGCAGTAGGGAATTTCATTACCTCAATAAAGATTTTTTGTTTTTTGAAAAATGCACGCTAATAAACAGTATATGATTCATAATTTTCTTTTAACATTCACAATATGCTTTGATCGTTTCAAAGCCAGATATTATTTCTTGAGCAGATTACTCTGTTTAGAACTCGGAAGTGTGTTTTAAAAACATGTGAACGGAAAGCCATAATTCGATCACAATGCTTCCTAAATTGACAGAAACTTTCTATTGTACAAAAACATACATATTACATTTTGAATTTGGGGAACAATCCATGTTCTCTTCTGATGAAAAAATACCTTCATATGATCCGAAAATACAATAATTAACTAGGCACATTTTTTAGATGAATTGGTTCTAAGTTAGTTAATTACCAATCTCATTAATACACACCTGCTTTCAATGTTAACACGTTGAAGGCCACGGGGGTCACCGGTGACCGGCACTGAGTTTGTTCGTTGCACCACAGGGGTCACCAGTGTCTGGCGAAGCCAAGATTATTAGAAACATATAATTCGAGTAAATTTTTAATGCTGCTAATTTTTTTATATATTATTATCGTTACTAAATGGAACACACAAAAATAATTTTGTCCAGATTGGTAAGCCATGTAAAATCAGGGTGGCATTCAACGTGTTAATAACATATGTGTAACAAACATGTGTAATAGAAAAGAAAATTCCAAACTAGGGAATTTGATTTTCCAAACGTAAAGAAAGATATAGTACACAGTAAAAACTAGTATGTAGTAACAGTTTAGTAAAAGCAATAGAAAGCTCTAAAATTCAAAGTACATCGGAATATCATGGAAAAAGAGTCAATTACTTTTTTTTAAAAAACACATTAAACTCTCCAAGCTCAAAAAGTTTCTTTTATACAAACTTGACCTACTGAATTGTTTCTTTTTAAAATAAGTAAAATTGGATAATGAAGCAACTCTCATAATTCCCACTTTTTCAGACACTCAAAATGAAAATACCTATAGTTCATACAAAAGTTGTAAGACTTTTAAAAAAAATTGAAAAGTCTGTAAAACAATTTGTTTGAAGGAGTGATACCTTTATTTTTAAGAATACTTTTGTAATCCAATTCATTTTCAGTAAAACTCAACTAAATCCCCAAAACACCAGAAAAAAAAAGTTTCAAAAACTATCTGAAATAATAAACTAGATCAAGCGTAAAATACCGTCCATCTTCCTTTTCATGTTAATAATTCGGTTATCGATATCTCAGAACTCAGTTTCGAAAGTACATGAAAGAAGGGAGCGTTAAAATTTAAACAGAATATTTGGAAAAAGGAGCGTTAAAATTTTTTTGCAGTTATATACTTAAAAACTATAAAACTATTATTTAACACTAGATTGACCAATGAAGTCATTTTGACTGCTTTTTAATTTCAATAAGAAAAACAATGACACAATTTCTTAGAATTTTGTGTCTTTTGTACAACATATATAATTTTTTTATTGTTGATATTTACTAATAACTTGTTATATAACTGTAAATAATATTAAAAATATGAAAAATTTTAAACAATTTTTTTTACACATTACTTATTCTTTCATAATCAAGTCATTTTGACTGCTTTTGGGCAATATATGTGTATGTACTGAGTTTCAGTCTTTCGATTAAGGAAAAATTTCAAAATTTCAGTAGTTTTCAGAATATATATACTCTAGAAATAACGCAAATAAAGGAAGATGGACGTCACTGGGGCACCCGGGTACGTGAGGCCCGTATTTGCCTTAACTCTGCAATCTTATTCAGACATTAGTTCGTTTTTATGATTTTTTTTTAAAAAAAGGTTTAGAAACTTCTGCGAAAATCAAAAATATTTTAATTTCGGCATTTTTTCAAATTTAATAATTGCATTAGTTTGTAAAGAAGTATTTTTTTTTCTTTCAAGAAATCAAGATATTCGTAACAATTTGAAACATAATTTTAAAAATAAAAAATTTTACAAAGAAAAAAAACCGCATTGTAGAGTTAAAACAAACCCCCTGGGGAAAAAATGAAGGCGGTTTCATTTTTAAACAGAGAAATTCAATATAGTTTTCCAAATTGAAATTTTAAATAAATAACTCTTATGTCTCAATAATTAGCTCTCGTTTTAAACTGAATTCTGGCTTTGGGACTGCGTTTGCATCATGCATAATTTGCCCTTCAAAAACAATACCCCTCATAAAATGCAAATCATAAATTACATTCATTTGTGTAATACGCTCATTTGTGTCTCGTACACATTTTTTTTTTATTCCTCTCTCTGAAGTTTGTCTTCTGAGTTCGATTCGAAATTTCAAGGTTTTGAGTTACTTTTTTCATAAAAACTAGTCAAATTGCCATACAAGTTGTCACGTTAATTTAGCTAGTCGTCCAAAATATATAGAGCACAATTCGTCGCGAATGAAATTCATCGCATTTTCTTTATTAGTTAAACGCAAATTATTATACAAATTTATTAGTTAGTTGAACATTGTACTAACCGGAATGAAATTTTTTAATTGGAAGCTTTAAATACGAAAATACATTTTAATATTAGACATTTATTAAAATATAAGTTAAAAAATTTTAGTTAACAGACAATAAGAACCCTAAGTTGTCAAACAAAATAATTTTTACGAACGACGATTGTGCATTTTCAAGTAAATTTCAAGCATTGTTTAGTTATACAACTCAGTAGAAAAATAAATAGAAAAAATGTAATGCATCTGTAGAAACCAAGTCAATATAAATAAGCAAAATCTATAAAAAAAAAACAGTAAAGAAAATCTATTATGGATTAAAAAAAGGGGAAAAGGATGAAGAAATTAGATATTATATATATGTATATATTAGAAAAAGGAATAAAGAATACAACAGGAAGTGAGAAAGGTTAAAGTGAAACGTACAAAAGGAAGTAAGCTTGATAATTATGGATATGTATTTTAAATTTGCCTCCCCCCATTTTAATATTACGCATCAAAACTAAACTGTTTACTTCCTTTTGCAAAAAAACAACCATGAATTTTAAATTTAATGAATTGCAAGAAAAAGTAAAGAAAAAGGTTAATTTAGATTGTATTTATAAAGTCTAAATATTTTTTTTTAGTTCATTGAGAAGACTTCGGAACTCCATCACTTCATTCATTGTTGCGGAAATGGAATTTTTCAAGGGTAGAGTCGCAATTCATGTTAGAAACCCTCCTTATTTTTTTCCCGGGCTTTCGAAACAAGCAATAATTCTCGGTGAAGCATACTTATTTTAATTTCCCACGTCATTCCACCACATTCTTAACATTGGATTTAACTCAGAGTAGCTGAATCTAACCTTTTCCTACATAAGCAGCAACTTTGAATTCTCCATAATTTCATTTTTGAAACGACTTTTATTCTTTTTCTTTTTGATTAACATGTTCACTGTCTTTCACATACTATGTGAAACATAGCGATTCTCAAGCATTTTATTGATAATCGAATCGGAGGGAAAAAGAAATGGCTTTTAGAGGTTTATTAATGGTGTATAAAGAAGTAGTATTTAATTTTGTAGCTTGGTAATTTTTCATTTTTTTAATGAAAAATACAACACCAGATCATACGTATTAAACTAATTCTAATTAAATTAGGGCGTATTATTATCCTGCTGTGACAAATTTAAGAAATACAAGTTTCTTTTTGCCTTTGATGGAAATTCATCTTTCAAGCAACGATTTTGCATCTATCGGATGCAGTTTTTTTTAAAAAAAGAAAAAGACAACCACGACTCTTAAAAAAATGTTTGAAAAGGTTAAAGCAATTCCAGACAACTCTGCCTTATTTCAAAGTTGTTTTTTTTTAATCCAAAAATCTCATAACATTTTGAGAGATCTCAATCGAGAAGTTAAACCAACTCATTGAGTTAGCGATAGTCTTGCAAGGGAAGGTAAATGTCCAAAGCAATATTGCTCAGTTGAAAAATTTTGTTGATCATTTTAATCATTTACTGGTTTAAAGTGAAGAAAAAAAGAAAATGGTACTTACGATATTTGGAATAAACGAGATTTGTTTTTAACTATTTATTTCTAATGAACAACTATGAAGCGAGATTGAAATCTATTTTCATAACAAACTATCATTTAAATTAACTAGCTACCATAAGAACTAATAAAAACATTTAAATGTTTACGGTAGCTGGATTATAACGGAATTCATTGATGCTCATATATTTTTTCATAAATTATGTGAGTTTTTTTAAAAATGTTCTCAGCCTAATAGTAAAATATAACATTCTCGCTACAGCCCGCTGAGGGTCAGGCTAACCGTGGAATTTAAAGCTCTACAGTTTTATGACCAACGGCATGACTATGGCAATGCTCAGAACCCCTTTACTTAGGAGACAAGCTGACACCCATCAATCTGAAGCTGAATGTGCCGCCTCTTTGGATTGAACTCCATTCCTTCACGATGGTAGTTCAGTGCCTTAAACATTGAGTCATCGCGTCTCAACCTAAAGCATGCCTTAATTTATCAATAGGATGCAAGAAATCGACTGAATCCGGAATCCGGAAAGTAAAAAATAAATATTTTAAGCAATAATATTAACAAATTGAGCACAGTCACACACAATTTTTTCCGAACACAGTCAAAAAATAAGTGGGCGTAATGATGAAACAAAAAAAATGTGCATTCTGAGCAAGAATAGTATGACGTTATTACTTAAATATTTCAAATATCTTCTTACTTAAATATTTAAATTAATAAGAGAAAGTACTATGTTTTCAAATCAAATTTAGAATTTATTAAATTTGTTAAATGCTAATAAATAAAGCAATTAAGAAAAAAAATTAAACAAAGTCGTTCCGTATTTTTTTTTTTTTTTTTTTCATAGGAGCAAAAATTTTCAGGAGCAAAACTCAAATTCCTCCAACAGTGAGGATTGTTCCCATTTAAGCAGCTTAAGTTTTTTATTAGTTAAAGATTTAGGTATTAGTTAATTAAACGATAGGTCATTTTTATTATATCTAGAACGTACAAACGTTACTCAATCCACTCTATGCCTTTAGTAATGGGTACCTAAACACTGAAAACTATTAATAAAATATGACTATCAGTAAAAAGTAAATATAATTAATAATCTCATTCAGTAAAAAGTGAATATAATTAATAATCTAATTCAGTAAAAAGTAAATATAATTAATAATCTAATTAACTAATGTTAGAAAGAGTTAAAAATTTAATATTTTTACTCAACTACAAAGATTTTTTATTAGCCTATATTAGGGGTGCACAACCTTTTTGAGTGAAGGGCCACTCACACAGCAGGTTTGCTCACGAAGGGCCGCACATGTATTTAGACATGTTAATGACAAATGTAGTAATGTTTATTTAAACATTAGCATTCCATTTTTTTTTACCAATAAACTTAGTAATATCAATAACTTAGTGTTCCATTATTAGAATTCATTCAAAAATAAAAAAATTTATATTTTTTTTTACAAAAAAAACATAATAAATAAAAATAAAAAATAATTCTAATAAATTCTAATAAATAAAAAAAAAACTGCAATGCCCACAGAATGAAAGTAGGAAAAAGTTTAGTCATATTTAAGTATTATAAATTCAAATTAAATATTTTAATTGAAGAAAATTTATAGGTTTTAAAAAAAAGCCTAAAATAAAAAAAACTGTGATAGTTCAAAATAAAATTCAATGCTTATTTTGTAATGTACTTTATTATTTTATTTTATTAATTATTAGATTTTTCTATATCGTAAACATTTTCCTTTTTTTTATCGAAAAAGATCACTTAAGCAATAAAAAATTTAAATCTAAACTACAAACAGTGAGCAGTTTAAAAATTCACGTTTTCCGCCATTTTATGAATTTCTCAAGTTGAAATAACATTGAATTTAAATTAGGGAGGGATGTAACGAGTATTTGGCCATTCTGTGAAAAATTCAGTTGATTGAATGATCAGTCAAATACTCGGCTGAATATGTTTCAGAAAGGTATTTTTCCAAGATTTTTTTATTTTTGAATGTTTATAGATATTACTTTTATTTTTTTTAATTATAATCAGACAAGTCAATTATGTCATTTTTTCGATACTTTGAGAATTGAGAAGGATTTTTTTCCATTTTTATTATAACATATATTTAATTTTCGCTGTTTTTATTATAACCCAGCATTTTAACAGAAAATCTCATACTATTAATTTATTATCACTCTTTCCCTGTACTGTAATATAAATGACCAGTAATGTAGAAAAGTGTGATTTTCAGTATTAAAATTTTGTTTCAGGAACTAAGAAAAATTTGTTTTTACAGTTTTTCTTTTTTTAGGTACTTTTATTATGACTCAGCATTTTTTTTTAAATAAAGTTAATAACAAAATTTATTTTATAGCAAGTTTTTTTCTTCTAAAATTATGACAATGAGATAAATTTAAATTGAGATATTCGGCATAAGATTTTCATTTAAAAAATTAAGAACACTTTCTATCTTTTTATTTTCTTTAAATAAATAAAAAAAACTTTTTTTAAACATTTTCCTTATAACGCAGAAATTTTCAATAACATTTCTGTTGACTTAATTCTTTTTTCTTTGCTTTTTCTGTTAATTGAAAAACTGAGATGTTCAGCTTTAAATTTTTTTTCCAAAAATTAAGATTGATTTTTATGTTCTCTGTTTCACTTTTCAACATTTTCAAAAACGTTCTTGATTGGCCTTATTTTTTAGAGTTAATTTATGAATGCGTTTTTCCAGGAAATATTATTCTGAGCATAGAAATTTTAGTTTCAGTGTTGCTATGCTGCTAAAAGATTTTGCTATTGGGCCCCAAGTGTACGGAGTTCAGTCGATTTTTTCTTCTTCTTTTTCTTTGTCGAATATTTGGTTTTTAATCAAATCACAATTCATTACCACATTCGACCAAATCATATTCGCTGCGGAAATAAAAACGTTGAGGAAATAAAAACGAAGGAAAAATAGCTAGGATTTATGATAAAACTGTACTGAAATACCGTATCGAAAACGGATTATTTAATTGCGCGATTAACAATCACGTGTCGTAATAACAACTAGTTAAATAACAGGATCGTCAAAATCATGTGGAAAAGTATAGAAATAATTGGGAAAAAATATATTTATGCTGAACTCATCACAAATAAAGCGTGTTAAATGCATGATTTAAAATTTGTATGTTGTAATAGAACAATTGGAATTTTTTATAATACATGGGAACGCATAGCAATAACTGTCGAAAAAAATTGCTGAAAAAAAAGAAAGAATTTCAAAGAAAAAAGATAAAAAATCACTTAGATTTAAGATGAAATCGTCACAAATAAAGTGCACAAAAAGTGATTATTTAAATTTGCGATCTGAAACTCGCATCGTAATAAAAATTCCGGGTTTTCGAAATCACGTAGAAAATCAGAAATAACCGCTTAAAAAAAATAATTTATATTTACGATAAAATCGGCTTAAACGTACATTTACTAAAGAATCTGTTAAAATTGATTGAGTCAAAACGTGATGACTTAAAAGTGCGATTAAAAATTGCCATTTTTTAAAAACTTTTTATTGTGTTTAGAAGCTCTCGCGGGCAGCACTTCAGCAGTCGAAGGGCCGCAGTTGGCCCGCGGGCCGCAGGTTGTGTACCCCTAGCCTATATTATGGATGAATTTCTAGACTATTTCTGAAATAAAATCCAAGACACTCTAGCGTTAAAAACTATTTTCGAGCCTGACTAAGCATTCATAATTTTGGCTGATTAAGTAGTCTTTTGAAAATAAAATCACTACATAAATTATACCAACTGAGTGTGCGGCTATTTATGAAATGCTTACAAATAATTTACCTCAAATTTACATTGAAAATTACATAATTTCTGTTTGCCTTCGATTCATTTTTCAGAACTGTTTCTAAAAAAGGAATGAAATTTCTTATTTATTAAAAACGAATTAAATCGTTTCAATCAAATAGAAATAATTTATATTTTAAATTGTGAATGAGAAGTCTAACCATAGGTTGCGTACATTATATAATTAAGTACAAATATTTTGCCAAAAGCCTTTTAAAATGTACATAGTCGCATACCATAAAAAACTAAATTATACATCTGAAGTAATTTTTTAATAAAATAATTTAAATAAGGTTGATATGAGAAACAAGCATTTTAATTCTTTGAAATTTGCTAAGATATTCCATATGAGAATTATTACAAATTAAGATTTTAAATACGTCATAATATTAAATATGTAACCACATATAAGTCGGAAACAGTATTAACACTTTAGAAAGCCAAATGCATACCAAAAATAAGTTAATTCAATTAGAAAAAAGTTTATTAATTCTAAAATAAATATCCATCATATCCCCCAATACTGATATATTTAAATAACCTCTTTATAACTATAATAATAAATAAAGCTTTCTATGCAATCAAAAGGACAGAATATAAATGAAAACTAGAACTCAACTAGAATGCAGTTTTACGAATGAAAAATGGAATATTTTCCACTAAATCTTACGGAATTTGATGTTATATAAAATATTTACACACTCTGGGCAATGTAGTAATATTTTTGAAACATTAAACTTTTAAAATTTTTATTAAAAATTAAATTATTATAAAATTAAATTTTTCTTTAAAAAAAAACTTTATATTGATTGCTGTTTCTAAAACATATTGTGGGGAAAGTTCTGATTGTCAATGTCAATCTTCATCTATGAAAGAACCCAACATAGAATCGAGTTAACATGTCTTACATACTAGTGAATAGGAATTGTAATTTGGTAGTGGTAGACACACTACGATACTCCCCCACAAGAATTATATCTGTGACAAAATTCGATGAACGAATACCACTAGTTGATTCATTGCTGTTTCGTGAGAAGTAGGGAGAACTGTATTAAGATCACCGTACTCTTTTGGTACTGATCGTGAGAGCTGTATTAAGTTCACAGTCGTGGTTGCTCCTGTACAAATTAAGATTTTAAATACGTCATAATATTAAATATGTATATCGAGTTAACATGTCATGAATCGAGTTAACATGTCTTATATACTAGTGAATTGTAATTGTAATTTTATAGTGGTAGACACACTACAATATACTTGCAAGTTTATTTGATCTCGTTGGGTAGGTGTGGAGGAGACTAACTGAGAAAGGTTCTAAAAAAATTCTGTTTAGCTTAACTTCGGTTAATCGATAATAAAACTTTTAAACCAAATCTTAAGATGTATTTCGCAGAATTATTTTTTTTACATACTTGCGACTTATCCAAGTTAGTTCACTTGCTGACTAAATTATAAGTATTTGATTACAAACCAGATTTGGTAGATTTAAATTAGATTGATTTAAATCAAAATATTTTTTTTCTATAAATAATCATCAATTTAAAAATTTACAAAGCATTTTTATATAAGATTGTTTAAACTCTTTTATTGATTTTTATAGCTTAAAATATATTTCAAATATATTGCTATTTTAACAAATTCTAATAAGCAAAATTTCATTAATGGGTTACTTAGTGTAAAATATTACAGCAAATTTAAAATAACATTATAGAAATCTTATAAATCTTTAGAATTTTTCAGAATATAAATAAGGAACACAATGAAAGTTCAATAGCTTTTTATACTATAACATCTAAAAAATGTAAGCATCTAAAGATTTTTTAAAAACATTTTTGTTTGCAAAGAAAAAGAATGTTGGCAATGAAAGTCTACCCTTTTCTAGTTAAAAGACACAAGATTTAAAACACCATATTTCAATATTGCAGATATTTTTTGCTCAAAAACGTTTGTACATTTTTTAAAGGAAATTATCTTAACTTGGCACAAAACAAAGTTGTTTAAAACAACCTTTCCTCAATACAGTTTGCTTTTTTAATGTTTTTCAACCTGCAGTTAATTTATTGAGTTACACAATCTTGTTATTTCAAAAGTTCAAAAAAAAAAGACCCTCAAAATGTTTTATTTGTTAATTTCAGCCTGCTTTTCAGTAGTTCATAATGATATATTTCTATTCGAGTTTTAAAAATTACGAATTATAAATTTGCATGTCGTTAAATAATTGTATTAATATGAAACAATGTTTTACAAAGTAATTAACTGAAAAGAAAATTTTTTAATTGGGCCATTTTCTCATAGATCATGGAGCATATCTGAGGAGGTAATTAAAGAGATGAACCTTGCCGTTCAAATTAATCGAAATAATGCTTGTGAATAATAATGCTTGTAAAGCTAACGTCAATGATAGATTTGCAACTATTGATCAATCTATATTGACAGACAAAATTTAAATATATTTTAGCAAAATTAATAAATACATTAAACTTTTTGAAATTATATTTTAGCACCATTTTTAAATAAGAACACTTTTCTTCGATTCCAAAACATTTTGAGTCTATCCGATTTAGAAATAGATGAGCAACCTTAATCTCTACACGCGCTTGAAGTTTTATTAAAAAAAATCTCGATTTCTAGTGCGCAGTCGGAAAATCAAAGTATGCACCATTCAATACCCTATTCAATACAAAAGAAAAGGCTTTTTATGAATCTATTTTGAGTAAACAAATTAAACCGAGTAGTCAGTTTAAAGAATTTTGTATCAATTTATCCTTCATTCTGACGCTAGATTTCTATGTAGGAAAAAAAAACTCGCATGTATTTTCGAGAATTGGTATTTATGAATTCCAAAATTTACAGATAAGAGAAAAAATAAACCTCGTTGACTACAAAATTCAGAAAATTTTATATTTACTTAGTACGATTTCAGTTTTACTAAAATTTAGCGATTCCGAGAAACTTATTGGCAATTTCAGGGACTTTGTATTTTAATATATTACTCTTTATAGAGCATAATATGCTTTTTTAAAAGATATTTACAACTATACAAATAGTATCAGAAGTTTAAACACTTTCCAATAAACAAAGAGTAACAATAAAATTCTTTTTTTTTCTATCACTTGTATTAATTTTAAATTGCATACTCTAAAAATCAATGGGATAATTGTGAGGATAAAAATGAAATCCTCATGCATAATGAACTTAGTGTTGTGCATAATCTAGTTCAAATTATCAGAGGTGATTGTGAGCTCAACTCAAAAATCATGAAAATTTCTTGAGTAAATTCATTAATGATGCATTTCAAACAATGTTTATAAATTTAAATCATTGATATATTCACAACATGAAATTCTAAATAAATTATATACAGCATAATTTAAATGAATAATTATGTATAAGTTTACTTTTATCTCTAATCACATTTATTATTCTACCAGCAAAAATATTTACAAATGAAAGAGATGCCAAGTATAAAGTCTAGTTCCAATATTTTTAAACAAAATATAAAAGAATTTTTATACATAAATGTGATCAATGATTTCTTGAAACTTCTAGATCTTGGATTTCAGAAAATTTCCGGATCGCGGTTACCAAAAATCCGGAAATCCGGATTTTTTACAGAGAAAACTAATCTCTGAAATTAAGTCTTGCGATTTATTTCATTGAATTGTGAAGTATTTGGCTGAAAATTGGATAACCCTTTTCTTAATATTTTATTTACATACATCTAGTTTGCCTCTCCATAGAAATGGCAGAATACAATTGTTTTAATTAAGTGTATAAAATAATCAGAAATAAAGAAAAAAAAGAGTTTGTTTATGTTTTCCTTTAATGTCATCTATGTTGTTATACTCAAGACTCACTGTTCACATTCACAATAGTTTAAACCTATCTTTCAAAAATTTCCTTAAGGACATAGATTTTTCTAATTTTATTTTCAATGCTTATGAAATGGTTACTAACATTATAAAATAGTGCTTGACAAATCTAACGTGATTATTGGTTTCTTTTCTGATCGTAACTGATCATCGATTAAAAAATACCTACCAAATTTAAAGCAATTTTTTAAATAATAAAAGCTCCTTGTAGCAGTTTTCATAGTGATTCAATAACATCTTAGGGATAACACGTACATAAATTAAAAACATTCAATTAAATTCTAGATATTTTTATTCCCTTTAACAATGCGAATTAATTGTTTTCAAATACAAAAGATGAAAGTTTAGCAAGACAGTCAACCACCGCTATGATTATTGGTTTAAGATTTAATCACGGGTACCGAAGCACATTGACATGAAGAATTCATTTATTTCAGAATATTGCTTTGGAAATATGGCTAATTTAGAAATGGTTTAAAATGCTTTTGAATTAGTTAATATTTCAGTTTTAATCATTTTTAAAATATGGCATTATAAAAAGTGGAAGCACATTTAAACAAACACTGGTTTCCTTCTTGGAAATGTGACGAATTAATTATTTAAAAGGACATTTGATTGAAAAGTTTAAAAAATATGTATAAAACTTAAACCATAGCCATCGCCCAATTATGAACAGGCTGTTTTAAATTTGATATTAAGTTTTTCATAAATCGTACCTAACCGCTGTTTTCGATTTAATATTTGGTTTTTAATTTAGAGTACCAAACCGGTTTAATTTAAATTCCGTTTTTCGTACAACGCATCGAACCTCTACTTCTAAATGCACTATGAACAATCACAAAAATGAAAGCATTAATATTTCATCATTCTTATAGTTTAATTAAAAAATTCCACCCAAAACATTTTTTTTATAAATAAGTTTAAAAAATAGTATTTTTAGTTTAAATTTAGATAAAAGCACAGAAATGCTATTGAAGTGTTGAAAAATGTATTTGCATCGGAATGCTAAATTTTCCAAGAAAAATAATAAAATCGAAAATCCCAAGCATATAATTAGGATTACTTTTGATGTTAATTTTAGCATTTACATACAGTTACGCATGAAAAATGAAAGAGTTCTTCCATAAGTACATGATTAGTTTTCAATTATTTATTTTGAAAAATACTTGTTTACTAACTCAAAAACTTTAGAAATTTAAAAAATGTTTCAGCATTTTTATATGTAAATTGCATTTAAGTACTTTTTGTTATGCATTGCTTGTTTTTTTTAAAAATTAATATTGAAAATTTGCTATGGCTCTAAAATCATAGAAAAGAAGATATGCTTCAAAATTGATAAGATTTTTAATTAAAGATAAAACAAAAGACCTGCTCCATTAAGCAAACTTTTCACCAATTTCCTTACACTTTTCTCGTAGATATTTTAAAACTTAATATTTCCTTTTCATCACAAATTGGAATGATAAACAACTTTTAAATTTACCAAAAAAAAACATTTTATATATGCTAGAAATTTATCAACCACAATTATAACTGAGCATCATTCTATAGATAATATGGTACAAATTAAAAATCTCTTAATCCGTCTATTAGATTCCAGTAACGAACTGGTAGTAACTCTTATAAACCGGTATCAAATCATTCAGCCTAAATGATTAAATATCAGTTTAAGTACAGTTTGTTATCAAATACTTTATACTGACCTACTCAGAATACAAAACTAATGTAAAATATTTCTAAGTTTCATTATTTTATCAATAACCGTCAAAGATGTCTCTAGACATGAATCTAGGCTCTCTAGTAAATTCTGTAATATGTCACAAATACCCTCGTCTTCTTAGTTGAATTCAACATTAAAACTTGTTTGGGCGTCTAAAGGGCATGGAATTAACGAGTCTATTGGCTGTTTACCGAGAGTAATACAGTTAAAAAAGTACTGATTTCAATATAATAACCATGGTACATAATAACTGGAAAAAAGTATTAACACTGTGAGGTTTTAATAGTGACATTGGCTATCACGACTAAATTCAATTTTATACAAAATTTCGTAAAATTCATTTTCCATTACAGTTTGTTAAATTTAGTTGCCCATTTAATTTTTAAATTATGCTGGATTATTAACTGGAAAGAACAAAACATTTTCTGACACTTACTCGCAAAAGAATGCTTTAAGATAGAAGGAAAGAAAAAAGAATTTTTGAAACTAAAACCGTAAAATGATCGAACAGCTTATAAATATGGTCTTAAAATGCAAAGATTGGAAATTTAATTTGATTAAAGTTTGCTACAAATACAAAAAAAAAACTTAATAAAAAAACTAACCATTGATTTAAAGCTAAACACAAAAGCAGTGTAACTCTGATGATCATATTAATTCTTCCAATTTTGTTTATTTTCTGTTACACTTTGAGATCAGAAAGTCTTATGATTTTAAATTGTTTACTAATTTAAGTACTTTTACTATAAATTTTAGGGTTGAGCTCAATATGAGAATTTTGTACCAACATTTTAATATGAAAATATTTAGTAAATGAGTATTTCAGTTGGGGAAGTTACTATAGGAATGATGAATTGGCAAAAGTAACTAATAAACCATTTATTTACAATGAAAAACCTAACATTCATGTTTATCAAATAAATATAATCGATTCGTGTTGAAGGTTACCAATACCTAGAGAACATTTATTCCAATATTTAGCCAAACTGAAACAAATGAGATTAAAAGAATTTATTCTTAAGAATGAGACTTCTTATATATAAATCCACATAAAAATCTTTTTTTTAAATTCTAGTAAATAGAAAAAGTTATTATAAAAAAGTGACTAATTAATATTGCCAACGTTTTAATATTGAGAATAAAATAAGGAATATAACTTTTCAATAAAGTGCTGTATACTAAAAGTAAAAGTTGTACCCTAAAAATAATTAGACTAGTATCTTTGATTTTTTTTCCTTTTCAAAGCTAATGTTAATTAGTTCTGCATGCAGAAGTAAAATTTCGGCACCTGCTAAGGACAATATAATTACTCCAGATTTTAATTCCCAGGATTTTATTCCTTACCATGATTCTTTTAATAGTTAAAAACATATTTAAGGCTAAAATTACAGTATGACTCACTTTAAAAAATATCGCAGAAAAAACATTTTTATAAATCAGAAATTGACAAATTACAAAAATAATATATACTTCTCAAAAAAAATATTTTTTTAAGTAAAATTTAATAATGAAAATAATTTGAGTACAGACGAGAATTCTATTGCTGCGAACGAGTTTGCATATTAAATGATTTTTTTTTCCTATTTTCAGGTCTTTTATCTTAAATTTGTTATATATTGTTTAGCTTATTATTCTTATTTTTTATTTATTTTTATTCTATTGTTTCTTTTTCTTTATTTTCATGCAAACTTTTGAATCTATTAAACGGAATTAAGAAACAAGCAAAACGATGCATTATAATATTTCAATCATTCATTTACTCTGAAAAATCTGTCATTATGTAAGTCATATTAGTTTAATCAAAATCGTGTTAAAGATTTTCATTGTCTAGAGTACACTCATTTAGGCTTAAATTATTTCAGTGTTGCCATCAAAAATAGTTCCGATATTTTGTCAAACAGAAGAAACAAAATGGGTTTAAAAAATTTAATCTTAAGAAATAAATTTGTTAGATACAAGTAAACCCAAAATTCTTTCTGATTGATTTCCAATGAATGAAATAACATATTTTTTCCCCAAAACATAAGCTTCACTCTATTTTTAAATATGCTCTATTTTTTTCATGAGAAATGCTTAGAAACGGAAAGGATGAATTCCACTTTTGAAAAACGTTCTCTTAATATCATTAAAATGCATATATTCGATTGATTGAAGTTAAATACTGAGATCTAAATAGGAATATTTCACTAATCAATCACCCATTCGAAATCATATTTTTCCTTTCATTGATTGAAACGTTTGATTCGAATCTATAAGCATTTAAAAATGACTGGCAATCTTCAATGATAATATTCTTTGAAGTAAAATTTATTTCATGGAATCGGAATCGCATTAATTTCATTTAAACAATTGTATTTTTCATATAAAATTTACCTCGTAATGATGTTACTTTCAATCGAAATTTTCCCAATTTGAATTATTATTTCAAACTCTACAAAATGCATCGCACTTAATTATCTATGTTGAGAAAAAGTATACAAACTGATGCGAAGATGTACATTTAAAATATAGATATATATAAATTCTGTTTTTCAAATATATTTTATCTATACAAAAAAAAATTGATTAAAGCATGTAAAATGCTTGAAAAAATGATGAAATTATTATATACTTGAAACAATACATAAAAAAATTAGTAGTGTAATCGTTTAAATATAAAGAATAAAATAAGGAATGTAAGTTTTCAATAGAGTATTGTACACTTAAAAAAAAGCAAAAAAAAATAAATAGTATTTTTCAGTTGAAAATCAATACAGTTGAGTTCAGATCATACAATCAGTTGAATATCATGGAACAAAGGCAAAATTCAAATATATCATACAAAATACTCTTACAAATAGTTTGCTTTGTCTTTTTTTCTATTTCATTTTTTTTCTTTCATTTTTTTTATTATTTTTCCTTTCTTTTTTTTTTTTTAATTTTTTTAAATTTTTTTTTATTTTCTTTTTCTTTTTTTTTGTTTTTTTTTTTTTGTTATTTCTTTCTTTTCTTTTTTTTGTTATTTTTTCTTTTTTTTTTTCTTTTTTTTAAAGTAATATTTTTTTTCATTTTTTTTTTTGTTATTTTTTCTTTCTTTTTCATTTTTTTAAAGTAATATTTTTTTCCTTTTTTTTTCTTTTCATTTTTGTTATTTTTTTTTAGCAAACTATTTTCAAATTACAGATTATCATATAGTTGTATATAGACAGGATAATAAATACAATTTAAACTGTTAAACTAATAGCTCAATGAATTTGGAAAACTAAATAAAGAATTTTTCAATAAAAAGCATTTTAAATTAAAAACAATCTTCAAAATAATAGCAAACATGAACAAACAAAATGCCCCCCCCCCCAAATATGCTACTATATAGAAATAATAAAATTAAATACAAATAAAAAAATAATTTAAACATATTTTTCTAAACATTTTTTTTTTTTGCCTTGATTTGAATGGAATGAACTAGCAGTAGATAAGTGATTTAAATCAGTATAAAATCATTACATTTAAAATATGCAAGAAAATCCATTCAAACCGTAAACATTAAAAAAATTCACATTTAAGGAAATTAAAAAAAAAAGTTTAAAAAATTTGAAATAAAAAAAACTATGCCCCCCTTTTTTTATTATGATGGGGTGGAATGGATTTTCTTAATCGAATGAACTAACTACAAATAAGTAACTTAAACAAATATAACAACATTTCATTTAAAATCTGTACGAAAATCCATTCAGACCGTAGAGATTTAAAAAAAATACGTATTTAAGGAAATAAAAAAAATATAAAAATTTAGAATAAAAAAAACTACACCCCATCTTTTTTTTTTTATTACGATGGGGTGGGGTGGAATGGATTTTCTTAATCGAATGAACTAACTACAAATAAGTAACTTAAACAAATATAACAACATTTCATTTAAAATCTGTACGAAAATCCATTCAGACCGTAGAGATTTAAAAAAAAAATACGTATTTAAGGAAATAAAAAAAATATAAAAATTTAGAATAAAAAAAACTACACCCCATCTTTTTTTTTTATTACGATGGAGTGGGGTGGAATGGATTTTCTTAATCGAATGAACTAACTACAAATAAGTAACTTAAACAAATATAACAACATTTCATTTAAAATCTGTACGAAAATCCATTCAGACCGTAGAGATTTAAAAAAAATACGTATTTAAGGAAATAAAAAAAATATAAAAATTTAGAATAAAAAAAACTACACCCCATCTTTTTTTTTTATTACGATGGGGTGGGGTGGAATGGATTTTCTTAATCGAATGAACTAACTACAAATAAGTAACTTAAACAAATATAACAACATTTCATTTAAAATCTGTACGAAAATCCATTCAGACCGTAGAGATTTAAAAAAAATACGTATTTAAGGAAATAAAAAAAAAAATAAAAAAATTTAGAATAAAAAATTATGCCCCATCTTTTTTTTATTACGATGGGATGGAATGGATTTTCTTAATCGATTTAGAATATGACAGAAGAAGTATGTATCTAAATTAAGAATTAAAAGAGTCCTCCATAAAAATATTTTACATTAAATTAATAACAATTACATAGCAAATATTGTACGAGGAATAAGGGGGGGGGGTATACAATAATTTAATTACTGAAATAAAATTATGCAAGTTCTGTAAGTTTGTCAACAGTCAATTTTTTTTTTCAATCACCCCCAATTTCATTCGTAGTCATAAATAGGTTTACACTGTTCTTGAAAACTTTAATGGAGAATATAGCTAAAAGGAGAAGACACGTGACGTGTGAGTGTGTGTGGGAGTCTGGTCACAGAGCTGCTTTTACCAGATAATCGAACAAATCTTGCCAGGAAGACATTAATCCATTGTAAAATGTCCTTTACATCAAAAAATCTGTTTTACGGTGCAAATGATTGAACCCACATTTGATTTAGCTTTGGCAGTTTTATTTAAATAATTGCTATGCAGTACTAATGTGCATGAGTACGAATGTCACTTGGTGCCTGTTTAGAAAGTCAGCATTCAAGAAGTCAAGGGTTCAGAAAGTCAGCAGAAGGGATTCAGAGAGTCAGCATTGGAACCTTTCTATCAATGATTGTATCTTAATGGTGCGACACAGCAAAATTTTCTCTAATCATTATCTCATTTTCATCCCATAAGGTAAACAAACATTGTCTTATTCTCTCTGCAGACATTCCTCAATTAAAATTTTACAATCTTTTGACAGATTCATTTCCGTTACTTTAAAACTGAACATTTTATAGTGAAAAAACTAAAGCCGAGGAAAAAGTTAGGACGTTTTTGCTTTGACTTTCTTGGACATAACAGATGTAAAAGGTTACAGAATTACAAATCCAAAGGCAAAAATACTTTTGCTAGTATGTTTGCTTTTTGTTCCTTTCTTTGTTCCTGATATTAAAGTCCATTCTGCTAAAATTTGAGTTCGAAAGGATACCATCACTTACACTGTCCCTTCAACGCCTTCTTTTCAATCAAAAAATAATTAATCACTTCATTTTGTTTCAATGGAGTTCAAAGTATTTACTAGTACTTTAGCAGTCACAGCTTCTAATTTATTTTCTAGCTAATGTGCTAGAATAAGATAGCCCAGCATTAAGGGTAGAAATACCGTTGTCATGTTTTTTAGACTGGCAAAACAGGACAGAGTGAAAATTCAAAGGTGCGGCACAAATCAACAGGGTGTCGAAAAGTTCCTTGCTGACGTCTGATACTGTTCTAAATTGTTTAAGTGCAGGAAGCTCCCTCTTTCCAAACGATAAAAATAATTTTACTAGCAACTTCGGTGTTTTTCTTCTTTTTTAAAAACTAAGGTTAATTAGTTCTGCATGCAAATTTGAGCTCCTGCTTTTGTACAAAACCACTTTTCGTATCTCTTTACTATACAGTCAACACGATATTTCTATTGTCAATCGCTTCATCTGGTTTCTTTCAAATTAAAACTGGAACTAATAATTTCGATGTCGAAAATTCCATTTCTGAACTATTTTATTCTCGGTTTGCTTTCCGACTGTAATACTTGAAAAGGTGAGCTCTCCATTAACATATTCGAAGTACTAAGATTTCCATTTTTCTAATAAATAAAATATTCTTTCTTTTTATATGTTTCCTGTTATTTGTAATGGCCGCTACAACTGGACATTTCATGGTAAAAGTTCAAAAGCTAATGCAAAAATCAACAGGTCATCGTTCACCTTCTTAGACATTGCATGCCTAAAAGGAACAGAATATTGCTAAAACAAAAGAGTAAACTCAGTACTTTAAACTCAAAAAATATATTGTGTAGAACATATTTTCTTCCTCACGAAAAGCAATTTCGTTCTCGAAGAATAACTAAAATTGGAATTCCAACATTGCTTTCAAATTTTTTTTTACCACACAGTGTTAGCAATTGTCAGATTATCAGTCTCTCCATTTGGTTACATATCATTTAAAAATCGAACTTTTTATACTTCAGCTGATCCATTATGATTAAGCTGAGCTATTACGTAGATGAGATTCTCTTCTTAATCTGAGTAACTCAGAAGGGATGTTAGCTCTCCTTAGTCAGGGCACTCTACAGGTCATCAAAGGGAAAGTCCACGGGACAATCCAAGGAAAACAGTTTTCATGATTGAGGATTTGGCTGGAGGAATGTTCCACTGGCTTTGAGGAGGCTGGCTAGGTTGGCTCTGCCTAAGTGTGATGTTTTTGGCATAGCCAGAGGAGCTGGTAAGCTTTTTTCATTTCTCAGATTTCCTAGATTTTTTTTCCTCAGCTGGAGCGAGTGAAGTAGACTCACTTTGTAAGGTTTCTCCAGACGGCTCAACCGTAGAAACAGGGACTGGCTATTCTAGTTTAAGCTTTTTCATCTTTCCGGAGACAACTTTGTGTTTGCTACTGATCGTGGTGAACTTTTATCCGGCCTTCTTTAGAGCAGTCCATTGCAAGAGCGAGACTATTCCACCGCTAGCGGAATTGCCATATCAATGAGTTCACTGAGAGAAGATATTTCAAAAACTTTGTCGGTAAATTCCTGTGATTGAACCTCCTTTTCTGAAGACTGATTATAGTCAATGTCATAAGAGGAATCAGAACTATCAGAATAATCAGCAGCTTCAGGATTCTCAGCAAACGTCTTTTGAAGATCATCGGAATCGCTGTCCGAGCAGTCGAACCTGCGATCACTAGTCTGGGCAGTGATGCCACCTCTTCCTTTACGCAGATGGGACATTCGTTAAGCAGAGTAAGACACGGCCGCCTTCCACGAAATATAATTAGGGAATGAATTTAAATGGGAAATTACTGAACAAGTTCATATGTAATGCTCCATATTCCAGTTACTATGAATTATTTAAAGTCAAATCACTGTACACAAGTACTCTTTCTTCATGAGTTCACTATATTTCACGTTCTACACAACTTTCACAATAAATTTCTACATTAATTTTGATTGCTGATCAATTAAGCAAATTGTGTTATAATTATTTTCTTCCTTCTTTTAATTTGTGGAATTTTTCTTCTTAATTTTCTCTCAAGCAGTACGACTAGTGTAAATGCGTTTTCCAATTATCCCTTTTAAGTCCTCAGTTGAAATTTTTTTCTCAATAATAAAGTTATCTTCTTAAATGAATATAGTTCCAAATATTTTTAATTATTGAGGAATTTTGCTAAATTCTAAAACTTTTTCCCCCTTATTTTCAAGTGAAGCTTTCAAGGCGATGATTACTCTTAATGGAAAGTGTAGATGGGCATTTGAAAGTAAAATCCAAAATCTGGAGCCCAATTGAATAAAGGTCGCCGATATGCTTCTTGTCGCACACATAAGGAGTTAGTACGGTACTAAAATTCAGCAGATATTTTCAGAATGTCTACAGATTTGTGACCCAACTCAATGGCTGAAACTTTAAGGCATTTTGATTTAAACACAGGAATATTTGGGGGGTGATTGTCAAGTTCAATATACCTTTCGTTTGGGATAAATTGTTCTTTTGCATTTGTAGACATACAATAAAATTACAATTTCTTAAAACAATGTAACTATATTTTTCAGAAGAAAAAAATTTTAAGTAGAAATTTTATGATACAAAAAATATGCATAAACAAAAATTCTATTACATAAAATTTAAAGGAAATTTTTCAAATACAACATAATAACCACACAGTTTGCATTCAATTTTTTTTGATAAATATTTTTTATTTAATTTTGTTTTTCTTACTTTTAATTTTCTTAATGAAAACTGTGGGGTCGATTAATTGGAAATAACAAGCAAATATAATTATGTAGCGTAATAAATATAATTAAATCTTATGCTATAAGCTTTTCAGAAAATACAAGAACTGTAATTTTTCGTGCACAAAACACATATATATTTTTTTAGCTTTAAAATAGACTAAAACATAAAAAGGAAATAAATACTTTTTTTAATTCTTTAAAAGAACGTCATAAAAGAACTATAAAAATTAATAAATTTTTTTACCTAATTTACTTTAAAAAAATTTTTTTAATAAAAAATGATCAATTAATTAAATTTAAAAAAATTAAATTTAAAAAAAAAATTATTAATTTTAATAAATGTCTGTTTAATAAATCTTTAACCATTGGCATCACTTGTATACTTTCTATTCAACCATTTTTTAGGTTTTTTCAACCAACAAGAACTAAATATTCGAAATATTTAGTTCCATTATTAAATGAGAAGAGCGAACAAAAATCCGCGATTCATTAACGTTGTCTATCAAACATGTTAAAATTCTTCGAATGAGTGATGGAGTATAGTCAGAAATTGCATTCACCACTGTAACATTTCCAAATTTAGAAATGTTTACAGAATCAAAATAATGAGAGAAAAAAACAGCATTATTGTTGTATTTAGAGGACGTTCTGCAAATACAGCGGATTCAAAATTTGTTTATCTATATATTATAAAAAGTAAGTACTTTTACTCAAAATAATGTAGAAAATGCGTTCGTAAAGTTTTGCTTTTAAATACTCAGCCTAGAAGAGTATAAAATTTCATTTATTTCATTAAGAGGAAACCAATAAAAAAGAGTTTGGATAACCTGTCTTTGTCAACTTTTCATTATTTTAATTTATTTTAAAAATAATTTATGAATATGAATCTACTATGAGTATCGCTAGATATGTCTACCACGAGGAATTAGGAAAAAAAAAGGTTAAAAAAAGGGTTATGAATTGCTAATTTAAAATTTTTAAGAGTTTAACACTAATATACTTAGTAAACAAGCAATGAACAAGTATATATGCAAACTGTCTACTCATTGGGAGGAAAAAAACCAATAAATTGCTACACAATAAAGAAATTATAATCAAATCTTTTCCTAAACCTCTCAGAAAATACAAGAACTGAAATATTTATAGGGTACAACATATGTGTGTTACTTTTTCAGATTTAGAATATAAAAGTGACATGAACACTTTCTCTTTTTAAATCTTTGAAACAACCTCATAAAAGAAATTATTCATTTTTTCAAATAAACATTTTTTACATAATTTAAGACAAAAAGTTACATTTAAATTTTTAAAAAAAAATTGCAAATAAATTAGTTATATTTAGGAAAATTATATTTAAAACAAATGGCAATATTATATTGATATTTGAAAAATAAGAGTTCAAAGTAAATAATTTATTAAAATAACATTCAACAAGTATATATCTTTTCATATTTAATCATAGTAGTAGGAGCTATGATTCAGATTTAAAATATACTTTGGTGAAGGAATATGGGAGTCATATTATGAGCGATATTTAAAAGAAATTACTATGGGCACCATATACAAGAGAAAAATTGTTTTAAGTAGCTTAATTGCCTACATATAGTTTGATCATGAGTACTATGCTTCAAAAATTTCAAACTAAATAATAAACAACTGAGAATTTATTCTAATCGAATAAAATGTAACAGAAAATATATTTTGATAAAGACTTAGATCTTACTAAAAAGTTTTATGCAAAGAATGATTTCGGGTTTTTATCAATCTATTTTTCGAACGGTTTGCAGTGAATTAGCAACAAAATAAATATTCTGGTGGCAGAAAATGATTTTACTCTTTCGAAACATCTTGACTTGTCAAACAATAAAAACTCACTAAAGATTTTCTTCGTGCAACTTCAAGCATAGTTTCTTACTGTCTTAACACATGGCCTGATATCTTACCTTATAGTAAATAACGTATCATATTACCGGGTACTAGTGAACCCTACCAGAGAAAATACCTACAGGCCTATTAGGGGGTACACAATGTGGCCTTATATATTAAAAATTACTATTCAATAGTTTTCTGGTTAATAAAGTTAAACATTCGACACATGTACAAGTTGACCGCTTTCCATGCCAATTTTAAAATTGAGAATTATGTGGATACAATTAGATGTGACATTGATGACAGTTGAGATGAAGAATTAATGACATGATTTCAGTCTTGAATATTTTATGTACTATGGATATTAATTGTTCTCAAGGTAGTTAAGACGGCAGGAGAATGTTTTGAATAATAAATATATCACTTAATTATTACTGAAATTTGGAATATTCTACTTTGGTGCTTGATTAGTTTTATAAAATACTTGATGAAGCTAAACTTATTTTATCGATAGTATAAGATATCAAATGTTTGAAAAACATTTATATTTTGAAATTAGAAGTTGAATATTTTAATATTTTTCCCTGTATCAATTTCATTTCTTTATTATTCAAAAAATCATTTCGGTACAGAAATCTGACACTATTCTCGATAAATAAAATCGATTTTTAGCGGCATTTTTTTTGAGGTTTTCTATTTTATAATACTCATTATTGTACCTACATACTAGAGAGCACTAGATTAACTTAAAGGCGACCATTTCTTTGTGACATGTAAAAATATTTAAACCTCATGCAAATATACATCACGGCTTCTAAGAATTAACGAACTTCATGCCTTTTAATTATTGAATATTATTGTGATACCTTAAAATTTGTCAAATTTTACATCAATGTAATAAGATATTTAAAAACAAACTTAAAAAAATCCACTTTTCTTTAGTATTTTTCATGCATAACCCTGTAAAATGCCCTTAAGCCACAAAAACGTTTCTAAAAAAACAAACATTTAACTGTCGCATTTAAAATGCGTATTACATAACTATTAACAAACTACATCGAAATAAAAACAAAAAGAAAAAGCTTTTTTCGAGAAAAAAATAAACTCCTTAAAATAATTAAAATACCTAAAATAATTAATATTATTAATTAAGTCAAAAAATTGAAATGAATTTCTAGCATACATAAAATAAGCAAGTCCTACAAACATAAGTCTGAATGTGATGTACAGGAAAAAGTTACAGAATTTTGCATAAAATTTTCATTTCATTTATCATTTTTGACCCATGAACACACATCCTAAGTACATTAAACAGCGTATTTTAATTTATACATAACATCACCAATTAGGTCGCATAGATTGTCAGAAACATAGGAATCATGAATCTATTTTCTGCGTTTTTAATAAAAACTAATATTTCCTCAGAAGATCATAGTAGTCGATTTTTTCTATTTGTTCTTAGAGTTTTTCTTTACTGCAAAAATTCAATTTCTACAAAATATTTTAAACTATCTAAACGGAAAACATCACTATGATATCGTAGTTTCACAAGATTTAAATTTAAAATCAACTTTTTGTCCCGTTTTTTTTTATTATTTTAATTATTTGTTCCGATTTTTCGAAGTTCTGAGTCTAATCATGTACTAGTTGAATGACTGAATACAGAATTAAAAAAACACTGTTCATTTTACATTATTTGTAGATTTTCGATTATAACTAGATTTAGCTCCTTTATTGAGTTATTTCTAATTCTAATATATGTTAAATAAACACTTATTTTAATCATTAAAACGTTTTTTTTTCTTCTTTTTTTTGCCTAAAAGTTATTTTGAATAGAATAGTTTAGAAAAAAAAACTATTAATAGTTAGTTATCAAAAATGTTCCGGCGTTGATGCACTGAAGTCCACACGAGGAACAAAAACAAAACAGAGTCAATTTTGTCTTAAATTTGCGTCCATAGGCACAGGCACGTAAAATAAGATTAAAAAAACTAAATAAGCAATAACTGTAAACTTTGACCTACAGTTAACTTCATTTAAAAATTATTATAAATCACACAATAGTTTTAAACATTTTTTTAAAATTATTTCTCAAAACAGGTAAGGAAGAAAATAGATTGACAGATTTTTAAAAAACCAGCTTATTTTTTTAATTTTTGAAGCCATCAATGTATTACTTTTAATTTCTCATAAACTAAAAACAAAATATCACGTTTACCAAAAAATGGATTCACCACATCCAAAAACTTCAAAAATTAACTCCTTAACATACTTTATTGTAACACTTAAATATTATAATTTTTTTAAACCAAAAAAGACAGACATTTTAGATAGTATATATGCTTCCACTCTTTACAATAGAAACTTGAAGAAAAACTAACTCTACTAAAAAGCAACAAGGGAGCCTCAAGCATGTATTTTTTCCAAATTTAAAATGTAAAATTGCTACTCAGCTAACTAATATGTACTTTTATATTTAAAGTTAAATGTTAATGAAAAATCTTATTTAAATTATTGATGAATAGATCAATATCCTGTACGTAATTTTAAAAAAAAATCAAACAATTAATATTTTAAGCACTCTGAAAAGAAACCAATAATGCATCAGAAAAAGTAAATTTCAACTGAAAAATTGTAATGTTTTCAAATAAATTTGTAAACATAAATTTTTATGTAAATTAGAAGAAAAGTTCAAACATGTTTCCTTTAGCTTAAATATTTAATGGTAACTCTAGAAAACAGAAATTGTTCTTTTTCAGTTTGAGGAAATTCTATATTAAATAACACACAAGTGACTTTTTAATATGCATTAGATGAATACAACTGCCCTTATTAAAATTTAATTTATTTGACAATTAAAACAATAAAACAAACGCAAATAAATGTTTAAAATCTGTCACATTTACGGATTGATGAAACGTATAAAATTACCGAAATCGGTTATACTGCACTAACCTTTTATGACAGTGGGTATACAAAAACAAGGGAACGAAATCAAATAGTGTAGTCAGTCTGAAGAGAAAAGAAATAGAAGACCAAACAAAATGGATAAAATTAACCTGCAGCAGTTTCGTTTTTTTTTTCTTCTTTTCTTTCTTCTTTTTTTCATTTTATTTTATTTTTTTTTTTCGAAGGAGAAAAAAACGTTTACCTCAAGAACTCAAAATAAATTAGGAGGATGAACACCATCTAGAACACCTTTGGTTTGATATTTAACGTTTGCTTGAAAATCGATAGATTTTATGAAAATATTTTAATTGTAATAATTAATTGCAGATTGCAATTAAGATTTTATTATTTTATTTACTTATTTATTAATAGTATTTTTTTTAAAAAAATCCTAGTCCTTCTTGAGTTAAAGGGCAAGAGTCATAACGCCACATAAAACAGAGTTTTCCTAAAACTTAACTGCATAAGATTTATACATAAAAGATTGAAATTATAATTCAAAAAAAATATATTTACTATCGCACTAAACATAAATAAGAAAATATTTAAACATCATTTTTCAAAAAGATTTAGGTTAACGACATGCATATTTTTTTGGCGAGATTTTATATTTGTGTTACCAAACTAGCAATTAACCCTTGAAGTTTTTAAACGTAACTTGGAATAACTTAATTTAATTAACAATAAGCTTTAAAGTATTATGCTACATTCACTTCGAAAACAATTGGTTATAGCAAAGTAATATTACAAAAGACAAACCGGAAGAAATTGCCAATAAGTATTATAAATTTAATTATAATTATAATTAATTTGGAATAATCGCAAGCATACGGGCTCGCAAATCATATTGGGCCGCATGCCTTAGGCATGGAAAAATTCCGCACACACTTTTTACCTTCTTATGCAGCGTTAAGGGAGAACCGGTACTGCTATGCAAAATCTCTCAAATCTAATCAGGAAGGACGTACAGTACTGATTAAGCACCCTATCAAATTTTAGTGAAAAAAGCTAAGATGCCTTAAGGGAGCATAGAAAACTACACTAAGACAAATATGAGCTATAAAAATTCGATTGTACTCGTATTTTTCAAGAACTACATTTACTGAATTTAATTATATAAAGAAGAAACTTAAAACTAACTGAGGGAATAAAAAAAAATTACTAAATCATACTAATTTTTATTTTAAAAAAAAGGTTTACCATAATAGTTGTTACATGAAAAAACAATAAATTTAAAAATTCGAATTGTCGCACGAGAAGGAATTTATAATGCTTCATTAATATTTGGTTCAAATCTATAATAAAACGTGACAATGTCAGAGCAGATAAATTTTAAAATTCTTTTAAATTTTACTCCAAGTTATAATTTGTACTTCTTTTCTCTGCTTATTTTTAAGGTGGCGTAAATCAATCAGTAATCAGTTTCATAAAATGAAAAGTTTAAATATTACATCAAAACGAGCAACAACAAAAAAAAAACAGTCTAGTTTATTATTTATATTATTTTGATATTTTTTGACTTGTTGTCTAATATTAATATATGACAAATTTAACTCTCTAAGATATAAACCGTGCAGTGCAATGGAGCTGGCTATGATAGTGTTACGCCTGATCAGATATTGACAAAAAAGTAACATAGACAGCGAAGATATAAATTAAATTAATATGAAACAGGTGTAGACAATAAGTACAACCAAGAAATGAATAAAATTAATGTAGATTTGTTGCGCAATTTATATTACTTAATGTTCAATTTATATCATAATTAATATGAATTTCTACAAGGTTTGTTTCACTTTATTTTTCAGCATTTTAGAGTTCACACTAATGTATCGCAGTCAAGAAAAATTGAAATCAATATCTTTTGTAAGTAAAGCGCATTCAAAAATTAAACATAAAAACCCTGAGTTTTGCAGAATATTAATAATTAAATGGAAAAAAAGTTTATATTCGATCAAGTTGAAAAAAATACTTAAAAGAACAATAAAAATAACAATTTAAGTAAGAAAATTTTGAATAAAACAGGCTTTTAAGATTTTTTATATATATATATATATATATATATATATATATATATATATATATATATATATATATATATATATATATATATATATATATATATATATATATATATATATATACAACGATATAATTGGTTGCTCATCATTAAAAGATCTTACTTGATATTGCTTTGGAATACATAACAGAAGCTAAAGCCACTATTTATTAAAAATTCTAATTTTTCATAATTAATGGCTCAATGAAAATTCGAATTAAAATTTTTAAAAAGTTTTTTATCCCTTATTTTATTCCTCATAGATATCCTCCTCTTTGTGGCCTAAGTTAAAAGTTTGAAGTAAAAAAACATTGCTTAAATATGTTTTATGAAGGAAAACTTTGTAAAAATCAAATACTGAAAAAAAAAATCTATGTATAGATTTAACTTTTTGTCGTCAGATGTCAGGTTGACGCTCGAAACATTGCCGCAAAATATATAAACAAATTAGAGTCTGTGTCATAATTAATTTCTGAAATAGTAAAAACTTAAATCCTGATCTCGGAAAGCTTTCTGTGTAAAAAGAAAAAGAAATATATAGTTCAGCCCATGAAACGATTGCTACACAGTAAATATTGAAAATTAAAAATAAAAAAAATTACAAATATAAAGCTGTTTGAAGAACAAATAAATGTCTTTTAAAATTCCTTACAATTCTGTCAACATTTATTCTAGACACGAACACTAGAAAGTTTTTATCTCTTTTTTAGAACACGATATTTGAAAGCTGGATATTTCTTTAAATTGAGTAGCATTTCCCTATTTTGTGCCATATTTTATTATTTAAAAAACAAATTCTTAATTGCTTACAAATGTTTTACAAATAATAAGCTTCAAAGCAAGTGATCTAACTAACTGATAATGCACGTCACGTGATCTAACCACAGTACAATAGTTAAACAGCTTCTTTTCTGAATGAAAATTTATTTGTTTTTTTTTAGAATAAATTAAATTAAGTATTTTTGTAATAGATAACTATTTTAAAGCTATTCTTGAAATCACAAATAAATATTTAAGTGCTTAGTTTACGGAAGAAAAAAAAAGTTTTTCTTCAACTTCTTTCCAGTTCAACTAATTTCTAGTCAAGTTTACTTAGAGGTGTTTTAATAGATAATAAATTACTTAGACAGTAAAACTAATAGTAGATTAGTTAATAGTAGATACTTAAATTAATAGATACTAATCGTTAAAATATCAGCATAAAATAAAAATACCAAAATTAAATCTGAAATATTTAAAAAATAACGCTACATTATCCAGACAAAAAAAAATTAATTGGTATGCAACTATGTAACTCTTATTTTAAAAGAAGAAAATGCCTTTTTCTTATAACTCCAGCACGATTTGTGCCAGTTTCCTGAAGGTGCAAATTTAACCCTCGATCCTAAAACTCGCACCAAATTCTCATCATTCCTTTCAAAAAAGAAGTTTGAAAAATAAATCTTTCTCGATGGATTTCTTTAGTTTTTTTTTTTTTCCTTTAGCATTTATAAAATAAATATCAGAAATATTTGCAAGCTTACAGCCTCATTTAATCAAAATAGGAGTTTCTCCATGTTCTTTAACATTTAATAATTTTAATAATCGCATGAGCTAAATCATCAGAGTGAACAGACAAATTTATTTTTCCTAAGTTATCTGAAACTACGTATTTATTTCTCTTGCAGTTCCACTATTAAAACTAAGTAAAATAAAGAGTAATTGAAAAAATAAATTATGCACCAAAAAGTAAAATTAATCGATAAATAGTTCTTAATCGCTTAGAACCGAGAAAAAACGCCATACTATTCTTCACTGTAATGATAATCGATACTACTGGCATTATCGTCATAGAAACTGTTTAATTAATGGCCAAATAGGCTAATATAGGTACCAAGGTACTTATTGTGGGTACCATGAAAATAGGTATGATGCAGTGGGGCATGGGATTAGGGGGAGGGGGTGCTAAAGGGATTAGGCATGGGAAAATTGCACGATTGTGTAAAAATTTGGCCATCATGAGTTTTCCACTAGCAATATCATGCCAAACAGTACTCAATACTGTAAATCTTTATTTTGAGAATATAAATTTTTAAAAGTGTGTTTTGCTTAATTTAATAATAAAGCCATAGGCAAAAAATAAAATGAAATTATTCTAGCTTTATTAATTTTGTTGGTATATATTTTTCAGCTTTGTTCATCATTCTATGTTGTTGATCAATCACAATTTATAGAGTATTTATTTTTATTAATTAACAAGTAATCAGATTGTTTAAATTACAGTAGATCAACAAAATTTTTTTACCCATCGGCAAAACGGGTCTACGTTTGGATTTCATGGCGTCCTCACTTTTCAACTACAATAATCAAGAGTAATAGTAAACAGTGCGTAGCTATGGCGAAAGCTGCTGTTTGATAATTTTTTTAGATCTCTTTTTTTTTCTTTCGTTTCAAGGAAGTGGGCCTGTTTTAAAACAGTGAAAGAGCATCAGAAAAAACTTCATTTAAAAAAAAGACTAGTCTTTTTTTATTGATTACTGAATATACTGAGGGAAAAAACGGGGCAATTTAAAAACTTCATAGTTAACCATTTAAAAAATTTTTTTTCATAAGGGCCCTTTCAAGTATTCGTAAGTAACCATTTTCCCTTTATACTACTTAGAATCGTTAGAAAAAATTTAACTTGAATTTAATCATCATAATCCAGATAAAGACAGAATTAATGATAGGACTGAATTTAATGTAAGCTTAAAAGCAAAAGAGATCGATGCAAAACTCAAACTCCTAGCTTAAAAAAAAATCAAAGAATTTTATATAACTTAGAGTAAAATAAGGCTTCCTCGAAACAGCTCCCTACTGTGGACCCTGGGGCCAATGTCTCCATAATTTCGTAAAGTGGTATGATTGTTGCGAATTGGCAAGCAATGGGCTCGCATTCCAAACAAGTTAAGTGTCCATCGATCTGAAATCGGGTGGGCCTTCAAACCATCACTGAAGATCGAACCTTTAAATCGAGTCTTTAGATTTTGCAAGAGAAAAAAAAGTAGGAGAACTTTTAATCGTGAATTGCAACTTTCCTTTTCGACATTGCCCTGTCAAATAAGCAACAAGACTTATCCTATCCACAGGGAAAATGTGCTTTCCATAGTTAAGAACAGATTTTGCTTTGGCTTGGATAACGTCTCCTGCTGCTTTCAAGATGGCCTCTTTTAAAAAAAAAAAAACTGTACATACATTAACTGTTCATAACCTTCAAATAAGCATACTTTATTAAACGCTTCTTTAAACATCCAAAGTTGCCTCGAAACTGTATATTATTAATTATTATTCCAAGAAAACTCCGACATTCTACTTTAATTGGCACAGTTTTATTTGGGGTTTTTTTTTTTAAATATTTGTTGAATTTAATAGTCTTTCACAAGTTAAAAAATTATAACTTTAACCCTTTCAGAAATGGGGTATTTCGGATTCCAATCAAACATTACATAAGTAATTGCAATCGTAGAAACTAAATAAAGAATTATACTTTGGTTCGCTGTTGCTTTAAGAGTGGTGGTTGTCAAAAAAAAGAATGAAATGTTTACAAGTTTCAAATTTTAAGGGCTTGTAACTTTTTGTAACAGGAAAGGGTTAAGTGCTTTGTTAATACTCTTTAAATTAAAATAATATTTAATACTAAATTCCTTACATTTAACATAGATCCTTATATTTAATCTTTATATCCTTATATTTATCTTTATATTATACAGGGTTATTCATAATTCCCTCCACCGGTAAAAGCCATTTTTCTTTACTACAACTGGCTTCAGTGGTAGATGTTACTGCCATCTACAGGCAACTGCTTAAATTAAAACTTGAATACTTTCGGAATAATTTCATATGTTCTTTTTTGCCATATTCGTCTTCGTTTTTTTACTATAACAGGGTTCCCACTCTTTTAACAAAGCAAAAATTAAGCACTTTTAAGGACTTTTTTTGAAAAAATTAAGGACTTTTTTTAAAAAAATTAAGGACCTTAAAAATAGTATGATTGTTTATCATCGAATAAATATATACCACCAGTGACAGTGCTAATTATTTAACTTTCTTAAAAAAAATCAACAATAAAAAATAAAAAAATAACAATTTTATTATAATGTAAGTACTGATAAAATTATTTCAATAATTGTTTCAGGGCTCGTCAAAGTAGGAACCAGACAATTTTTAAAAAATTTTCAGATTGTTAAGGATTAACGACATCTATGAAAATTATTTGTATTCCCTTTTTAATTAATTTATTGAAATTGAATTGTAAAATTAGGTGCAGAAATATATTAAAAAAAGAGTGAATAAAGAAATTTTGGAAAAATATTGAAAAAATTATTACAAGTTTCTATATTTCGCTACTAGACATGCATCACATATTCAGATGTGGGCCAATCTTGGTAAATATTCAGTTATGCCAAAAAAATTCTTTTTCTCTATTAACAAAATGTTTCATTTATAATGGTATATATTTAAAAAATATTAATACTAAGAAGTTGAATTAGAGTTATGAATGAGAATAGTTTTCTTAACTAGGTCACGTCAAATTAAGTCCTATTTTACGTAAAAACGGGTCATACTAATATCTAAGCACCTTGAATCATTCCATTTTTTTTCATTAGGCTTAACTTAATATATATACTTTTTAAATTCATTGCAATAAATATTTTCATAAAATTTTTATAGAATAAAAATACAATTATGTTTAAGATTTATAATTTTCAAACTATAATGTTCTAAATATGCTTAATAGTTCTCGGTGAAACATATTAATAATAGGGTCCAAAATGATTTTTCAAATGTATCAATGCATTCCTATGGCTAGAAAATTGGTAAGGTTACTTAATTAGCAAATATTTATAAATTATTTATTTTTTCATAATTTATAAACATTTACTTGTAATATTTCTTCATCATCCAGTATAATTCTTAATATTATTCTCTAATATTATTATAATTTGATATTTTATTTTTATGGTGAATTAATAGTTTTGAAAAACTCAATTGAAAAATTTTATGAAAAACATATTGAAAGTAATGTGTAACTTAACCATTTTGAAATTATTCCTCAACAGCAAATGTGTTATATTTACTTTTAAGATGAGCTTTACAATTATTTCAAGCCAAAACTGATATTAGGAATTAACTTTAATATTAATAAACAATCTGACAAAAAACATTTACTAATTTTAAAGCAACCAAAAGTTGAATGGAAACTTTAAAAAATACATAAAAAAGAAACAGTATATTAAGTTTGTGATCTTTTAATTGAGTAGATTAAAATTTTTATGTAACAATCCTGCTTATCCTTAAGAAACAAAATCAATGACAATCTAACTGTGTAACAATCTAAAACTTTAAAAAAAAATTTACATTGCAGCAAAACAAGTTATAAATAGTTACCTAATATTTAACTTTCTTGTTAGGAGCAAATCATACATTATTTAGAACTCAGAAATAAAAATTAAAATTATTTCTGAAAAAAACTTGGTGTTTCTTCAAAAACTCAATAAATCTCAGGTTTTTGACATAAAACCTAAATGAGATAGGATTTTTCAAACCCTGTTTATTACATATCTGTCTAATTTTTAGTACAATCATGAATTTTGAAAAATGCTGCTGCTTTTTATAAATTTACAGTTACTTACTACACACTGAAATATTATACAAATTTATTTAATTCTTTCAAGATTTTTGGAAATAATTTTCGTTATGGATTCTAGATCAAAAATTTTTTCTCATACTTCTTTTCTTAGGGTTTTATTTTATTCCTAATAGCAGATGCATTACCAGTAGAACTTAATTTCTTGAATTCTGTCAATTGTGAAGGTCAGTGTGGGTCTACTACTTAAGTACCTTAGAACTACCCCCCGAAAAAGCACTCTTTTCATAGAGTATCATTTGAGGCAAAAGGCAGAATATATTAATGAAAGAACCAATATATGTATTAATAAAAAGACTTTTCTTCTCCTTGCCAGTAGCCATCTCACACACATCACTTCTTATCTCTCTAAAATGCTTTACTCTCCGTGCATGATCTAATTTTAGGTGATAAAAGAATGACTTTTTGTTTTAAAACATTGAACTGAAAAATTGTCCCTATCAACTATAGTGATGCTGAGAAATTAAGCACTTTTAAGAACCTTGTACCAAAACTAAGTACTTTTAAGGGCCCTTATTTTCCAAAATAAAAGTTAAGCAGTTTTTAAGGACTTTTAAGGACCGTGGGAACCCTGTATAACGCTTCGAAACCCCGGGGGGAATTATGAATAACCCTGTAGGTAACATATATCCTTAACATTATCCTTATATTTAACATATATATCCTTATATTTGACCCTTTTCATGGAAAAAGGCCGTTAAATAGATGCACATAGGATTGTAAATGTTAATTATCCAGAGTATCATAATTATATTGGGACTTTAAGTAAAACATTTCGCCCCAATTAGCGTCATCTGTCAGGCTGCAATCATTAGATTTATATCAACAACCTAACATTCAAAATTCACCTTCAGTTTATTTCCTTCAGTTTATTACCTTTAAGAAAAAATAAAAAATCTAAAATTTTTATTCCACCTCAGTTTCTCGATGATTTATCTCAGCAGCTCCGCCTCTTGCGAGTTAAATCCATTTTAGAAAACTAAAAAATTATGATACAGTAAAAGCTCCATATAACGGTGTTCGATGCATTACGAGAAGACCACTATCACATCGAATTTCCATATAACCTTCAAAATGCTAATGTTGGAGTTATCAAGAATTAAATGATATTAACGAGTTACTATACTTCCGCTATAACGACCATTTTGTTTTTAAATAAATACATTTCCCCGCTGTTTCAGTGAGCAATGTTTTGCAAAAAGGCTTAAATTGGATACGTTGTTTATTTTCAGCATCAATGTAGAAAATCGAAAAAACGAATTACCATTTTATTTTTTACAACTTTAACCTTTTATTTTTATATATGTATGAGCAACCACACGCTAAGTTTTATTCCTAAAAGGCAAGTTTATTTTTAGAACACGCACTTCAAGAGAATGTGCAACATATCTATCCTGTCCTTTAATTTTCTTTCGAGACAAATTACTACTAAAATCAACATTCACAGTTATCAAGGGCGTCAAAAGGTATTGTCTTCATTTCATTTTCTTATTACAAACTGTATGAAAACATTTCGTTCAAACATTCTTGTAGACATTTAGGCGTGTCATAAAGTCCTGAGTCAATTTAATGTATTAACTCTATGAAAACCAATCTATTTTAAGTAAATTGAATTGAAAATAGTTATACACAATAGGAAAAAAAAGAGGTTACCATATCGATTTATATTCCTATTTTAACATTAGATAAGTGTATTTGCTTATTAACGACAATGTCATCTATTATAACGAACTTTTACTGTATTTTTACATTTTAGAATGGTGACCCTTTAGAAGGAACATATTCGCTATTGAGATATAAAATTACAAAAAAAATTTCACTACCCAGTTTCAGTCCACTAGAAGACCGTAAATTAGAGCTTGTTTCGAAAATAGAAAAAATAAGAAATCACACTTCTGAGGTACACATCTCAAACATAAGTAATGTGCAAATTTGGCACCCCAAAATAATCTGGAGATTTTGAGTTTTAAATGGTCCAAGTATGCTTCGCCAATGAATAGATCTCAAATCTCTTAAAATTCGTACAGTATTAGTTTGGAACATCAAAAATAAATTTTAGAATCGTTCTATGAATCGTGCAATGAAAAAGGCTTATTGCGAAATTCTGCTGGAAAATTGTCCAAAATTTTTTCCCTTCAATATTTAAATTTATTTTAATAGTAATATTATAAAAAAACACACTTAAAAAGCTTCGAAAGATTATTTTTCGTAGGCTGGTGAATATAACCACAAATAAGTAAAAGTATTGAATTAAAATTCATTAAGGGTGTCATGCCCCCCTTTATGCGAAGTTTCAGAGATATTTCTTGAGGTAGAGAACTAATACCAAAATATTTCAAATAAATCAAATTATTTTTAAATAAATTTCTTCTAAATTATGAGCACGAACATTTGTTAAGGTGACGTCTGTTCAAATTAATTACATACAAGTACGTGCAATTATATAGTATTGCGTTCAAATTATATAGTGGACATTTCTTTAAATTCTAATGTCAGAATAATACATAATCTTTGCAAAAGGAAAAATATTTTCTGAAACTACGGAATCCATAGTAGAAGTTATTGATTGGGAATTCTAAGTCAGTTTTTCATCTTTCGTTTTTCTGTACATAGCTTATTTTATAGTTTCTCTACCTTTTTCCTTATGGCTTGTCTTTCTTTCACAATAAGCCCTTCCAGTCTTAGGGTTTCTAACAAATGATTCTTAACCCCTTTCTTCCTTCTTATACCCTTTGCTTCCTTCTTAGCCCCTTCCTTGCTTCCAAAAAAATCATAAGGGAGTAAACAGCACCTTTCATAAAGGAGTAATTATTATGGAAGTACAAAATTTCCTAGAACTTGAGACAATAAAGTGTAAAGAGAAAAGATTTCTGCATTGGAAATTGTAAAATAATTGCAGTTAGGTTTTTTAAAAAAACTGAAAATGTGAACACGTAATCAAGCAATCTTAAGTGAAGGCTATATTTACTTTAAATTTATACAAATTAATATTTCATTATTAGAATATTTAATCCCATTCATTAGCAAAAGGTATGATTATATTTGAATATTTTATGATTATTGCATAAAGCGATGCGTATTCTACTCATTCACAGCTTTTTTCAACAATGCCTCTTACATAAAAATAAGTGAAATCAAAATGAAAATTACTTTCAAAAATCTCGAATGAAAATCACGATTTTTTCAAAAAAGCAAAACACCTGCAGACATGTTCGCCGCCAAGAATTAAAATGATAAATTATGTGAGACACCATGGAAAAAAAAAAGATATTTTAGGAGTATTAACTGTCGTTTTAGATGGACATAAATAATTAGCATTTAACAAACTAACACTTATTTTTGTAAATACAAATTCTGGTTTCACACCTAACTTGAAGAGTTTAAAAATATTTACTTTCGACAGCTTATAATTAATTTATAGAACCTTTCCTTAAAACAATCATAAGTAATAAGTCTCCAGTTATATTTTCATAATAAAAAAATTCAAGAATTCACAATAATTTTAAATGCACAAAAGTAGTTATTCTTATCTAAAAAAACCCTACAATTCTGGTCGTACAATCTTACAACTTTTCTTATTAAAAAAAAAAAATTATTTGCAAGTAGGCATTACACTATAAAACACGTTAAACAGTTTTCAAGCCTTGAAAGAAAAATAGAAGAATTTTTGCGTCATAAAAGTGAAGTATTTAAATGTGTTTTGTAAAATTATTATTTTATTTTTGTTCGTTTTAGTTTAGTACACATCGCTTTATTCCACCACTACATTAATTATCATCTAATCTGAAGGGGTTAAGAATCATGTTGCCTCCTTCTTTCCCCAAAAAATTCCAATTCCCCTTAAATGACGAGATGGAGTTACTCGATCTAAACAACTACTTTAAAAAAAAATATTTAAACAATATAAATGCAATATAAATTTGACCTTAACGCGCGCGTTCATGCAATTTTAAATTCATGGTTAAAAAATAATTTAAAAAAATAAAAAAGATGTTAAAGGATGAAAAGATTAGGAGAAGTAATAGGGAAGAGCTGGAAAAAAAAACAATAGCTTGAAATTGAAAATGTTAAACAAAGTTATTTAAATTTAAGATTAAAAAAGTCTTTATTTAGTAAGACTAATTCACCATAGTGTCTACTTTTACCTCGTTTAAATTGTTATACAATTAATCTCACAATACACACTCTACCACTCAGACATTTCCACACCTTTTTTTTTGTAAAGGAATACACACAGAACCACGATGGCTCAGGGGATATAGCGTTCGCCTTCCAATGAGGCCAACCGGGCTCGAATCCAGTGATGGCTAGTAGATACGAATCCGCATCCGGCTTGCATCGACCACAGTGCTGACCGGAAATATCCTCAGTGATAGACGGATCATGAGTTAGATTCCCTTTGCCGTCAGGCTGACCGTATGATGTTCTCTTGGTCTTCCTCCCCAAGTAACGCAAATGCGGGTTAGTTCCATCAAAAAGGTCCTCCAACAAGACAAAATTTCTCCAAATACTTGGTCCAGGCGTTCCCTTGTCTTCTGGATGGGTTTCAAAATGACAAGGCTACGGAGTTGAACATTAACTGTCTTAAACCCAAAAATTGGGTCGGTTGTTCAACGACGATAATGAGAAAAAAAAGGGGAATACACAAAGTAAAAACCATTACTTGAATGTAATCTTTTATTCAAAAAAGGAAACAACTACACTCTTTAGTATAGCACCTTCGGAATCTTCCTTTTCAACAAAGTAGATCGTTTTCAACGCAACACACTCTGGGTTTTCCATTAATTAGTCCGCTATTTCAATTGAGTTATTACAGAAGATTGTAACATTCCTGGTGCACCATTGCAAATTTTCCATGTCTGGTCTAATACGGCTCTGTAGTCCGACCAAGCCTAATTTTATCGCACTTTTTTCTTATTGGACACTATTTTATATTTATATTTGAGCTTTTCTGTTGTTGAATGAATTCCCGAGCAATAGATGGAACCGTATAAAGCGAAGCGCAGGTGGTCCAAGCAGTTCATATTAGTAATAGGACTACTGATTTGTTTTTACTCCTTATCTTGAAAAATTCACCTTCCGATATTATTTTTTACCGCTTACAGTATGATGACTTGCGTTATTTACCATTCAATTTATAACTGGGTAACATGCGAAGTTCTGGAAATTTCGTTCTGGTTTCAGAATCTTGTTATTGTTTTCACTTAGTTTCCTATCTGTAGCATATCGCGAGAAAATGCTGTGATCGTAATTCCCAAAGAATTCCGAATCATAGAATATTACTCTATACTTTCGAAGCATATGGTATTTTAAAAATTCATGCCTGTACTTTTTTCCAACTGATAATGAGTAAACTCTATGAATTTATTGTTGACTTTTCATGCCATCGAAGTGTTTTTCTTGTTGACAAACAGTTCTTTCAATCAGCGGTTTTTAGACTACGTTTGATTTGCAGATATCGATACGCAATTTCCTCTTGGTACCATCATATTACGAATTCGACGGAATATTTTTAACTCGTTATTTTCCCATGTCCAAGAGGTCGAGGTTTCGATCCCAACGGCCGAAGACTCCAACTGTAGTAAATGGTGACTGATGCACGTGAAATCTCTCGAGTCACAAAGTCCTCCATGTGTCCATAACAAATCCTACTTCTGGGGGTACTGATCCAGCAGTTTCCTTGTCTTCTGGATAGGTTCGAAATAACAGAGCTACGGAGTTGAACATTCGTGATCGTAAACCCAAAATTGGGTCGGCTGTTCAACGACGGTTATAAAATAAAATAACTCGTTCTTTTGGTAATTATACAAATATATCTTCCTGTTTCGAAACTTTCCGAAAACGTCCAGAACAGTCGGAAACATTTTCGATATTCAGCATGCTTCTTAATCCACAAAAACTCCCTCTGGGTTACAGATTCCTGCCAAGCTACAGATACATGCTTTAATCAACTTAGAAAATTATCCGATTAATGGGTTGGGAAAATATAATAATGAGTCATTTTATTAGCGTTTTTTTATTTTTTTATTTATTTGTTCCTCAGATGTTTTTTTTTCTTCCTTTTTCTTTATTACAGATGATTACTTTACAAATTTCCAGAATCGTACACAATTCTTTTAGAGGAACCTTGCAAAAATGAAAAACCAAACTTGTTTAAAATACGAACGCTAATCCAGGTCCAAAAAAAATTCTCTTCCAGAATCTCTATCTCGTTTTGCTTGAAACCTAAAAAAGCACATTGCAACTTCGTTCGAGTAGTTTGCAATATGTAAAGTAAATATACACTTCTCGATAAATTTCGTTTTGCAGGCTGCTACTTTCAAAAACGGTAGTTCTAACCATTTTTTCGACCCACGTACAGTCAAAAAATAAATAACAAGGCTTTTACTGACAGTTACGCTAAATAAAAAGGATATCCACCCTGAATAACTTTTGCTCAAATGTAAACAACTTACGCGTTTTACAAAATCAAATTTAATGTTTAAAGGGTCAACTTCACAAACATACTAATTAATATTAACAGACGCACAAAAAAATAATACTCTCTGAATCATTTTTAAACACTTTCGGATTGTTGACTATCAAAATAGATTAGGAAGCTGAAACCAGGAAAATATAGACTCAACAGTTTAGAACTTTTAAAATTCGGGAACTCTTTAAAGGAATGAGACAAGTTTTGCACTCAATTTTGAAATTCGTTAGTCCAAATATCCATGTAAAAACAGTTTTTTTTTTAAAATAATTATTTGTTCATTTGTTTAATAATTGATGAAGGAAATAGTTTTTATTGACAACGCACTAGAACTGCAGAATGGACTATTGGTGTTGGTCTGGCAAACATTCCAGAAGACGATTCGAAGGCATACCAACACAATTTTGATTTTTCGAGAAGGAGAGGACTCCATCGTTTTGGTAGCCAGACAATTAGAGTGCAAATTCCAGCGTTCTATGACAGAATAATTTAACGAGGATCGATACCCCCCGCGAGCTCACTGACAGCTGCCAGTGATTGGTTTCGGTGATCTACTGGGAGCTGTGTCTTTACGATCAGTTCACTGCCGGAAAATAACTGTTAATAATTTTGCATTTTAAGATACGTTAATATTTTAAGTGTTTATTGCATCATTTCCTTTACCGTTCCTCATTTCACCATTTTTATCGGCATAATCTGCTGAATTTTTTTTCGGCAGAATTTCACCTGCAGATTTTTTGAGAAATGAAATTTTTTAGAATACAAATTAGAAATTACATTACTCATAGTTTATTCGTCCGATTTAATTCAAATTTTACATTTTGTTACTTTAAATGAATTAGTTTCAATTATGCAAAAAAAAGTTCAATATACAATTCCGAATCTTTTGACCATTTTTAAACAAAACTATTTTTGAAAATTATTTTTTTTTTACACAAAAATCTCTTTAGGTAAAGAAAGTTTATAATTGTGAGCTATCTTTTTTAAAAATTCCGTATAAAAAGTTCCATTAATAAGACGGAAAACACATTTGAAAAAATTAACATTGAACTTTTTGTAGCTTTCCTAACTAAATAATTAGGACCCTATTTTCTAGTTTGTGGCTACTCAACTTCGTATTTTAATGATCAAAAATTTTATTCGGTCGGAAAAAAAGATATGTTTAATAAAAGAAAAAGAAATTTGTTACTTAGTATCAAGCACTAATTAATTAGCATATCAGCGATCAACTTTTTTGACCATTAAGATAGGTTTTTATTACCTAAAATTCTGATCATGAGAGTAGAAGTTATTCAGGGAGACTTTTTCAAGGCTTAGTATTTTGCTAACAATTGTTTGTGATGAGTAAAAAAGCAAAAATGTAATCGAAGGTGTATATCATGAGTGGTAGAGTTCAAACAATAGCGGCCAAAATATATCACCCTTAGATTTTTCGGGGATAACCTTTATTACATTCCTCTCAAATTCAAATTTTACGATGATACAGATAAAGCGATGTGTATTCAAATGAAGAGGAACTGCAGTTATACGAAGGCTGTTTTTTTAAGTAAGGGTCGTTTAAAAATAAGAACCAAATGAAAGAAAATTTTCACGAAGCAATTAAAACTGATTTTCTGATTCTACATACGTTTCTCTTTTTTCCCTTCAAAATAGTTGCCAAACTTGCTTAAACACTACTTATCAAACCTTACAACTAGTTATAGAATACACTTTCCATAGTAACTTGCCGTCTGTTCCGATGATCAAGAAGTTACGACCGTTTTCACGACTTCGTCATAGTTGTACTGATTGACATCAAAATGATGTTTGGAACATCGGAAAAGATTAAAATCACTTAGAGGTAGGTCTCGCCTGTATTGAGGGGTGGTCCAAAACTTGCCAGTCGAAAGAGTCCAATCAGCTGTCCAGGACTGAGTTGTGGTGAGAGTGATTGTACGGAGATGCAAAGTTTCCTCTCAGCATGCCAGTTGGAAGCTTCGTAAATTTTACAAATCAGCCGGTGTATATATGTAGCAGACAGGTTTTTTGCCGACTAAAAACACCTCGCTGCTGGGGCGATTTCTTAAATCTGAACATTTTAAAGACACAGAAATGACCGCGCCGGTTACATATACAGTTGTGAATGAGCACAGTTGTTCCCAAGGAATGCCGAGACACGACGCAAGTACACGTTGCGACGCACGCGTCACCTATTAGTGTACACAACACAACGGCCCTTAATTAAAAAACAGCCCTCGTACGTTATGAAATTTTATTAACAATATTAAAGTTCCATTAAAACAGCACGGCGATAAATGATCGCCCAGACAATAAGATATGGCATCAGCGTACCAACTCCGGATTTGCTGGCTGATTCAGTTTTCTACAGATTTCTTGTACTACCTTTTCACGGGTAGACCTTCGACTTTTCATATAATATTTTAATAACAATGAAGATATGAGTTTTGAATGCAAACGGTAGTATAAAGGATGTTACTACACCACCTTTGTAATTTTAAAATGAGATTGAGGTTATGTGGCCTGCCATTATCCTGGAGAGACACTACCACCATTCGAATGCTTACTCCTGCCGTTGTTCTTGGTGGTAAGGATACGAGATCAAATTGCGGCAGCCTGCATATACATGTGGATCTTTTGAGCCTGTGTTTTGGCTGATTATCCTCTTCTTAAATAGTTATTTCTGCACAGGTTCTCAAGGTCCTATTTGTTTCAATCTGAAGCGACTGAGATCAGGGAAAAAAGCGCACTCCTTCCTAAGCTTTCGAATCCCAGAGATGGCTGCAATGGATGGAATTCTGCTTCCAGTGCTGGTATAAAATACTCTAGTATACCAATATAATTCGGGTCTTCATTGGACCAATATTTACGAATTTTAGCTAAATAAGGGTTTAAATGATCGTTGTTTTCCGATATTAGCCTTATGTAGAATTATCATATTCATCCGATATTTCATAGCCGCTTTACAGCTAATATCGACCCTATAAAGAACTGTCAGATTCATCCGATATTTTAAAATCATTATTCAGTCAATATAAGCCCTATATTGGTTTTATATAGGTCGATATTGCCCTTAAATAGGACCCATATTAAAAATTCCAGACGTCCCAATATGGGTCCCTCAGTGCATGTGTTCTTATATGACCCATAGTCTGCCTATTTTGAGCCCAACTGGGACTAAGGTAAAATTGTTGCTAAAGTATACTCAGTTGTAGACGAATCGTAGGTCAGAATCTTCTTACCGTCGAGTTAACCGTGAGATGCTTTCGTTTTTTTCCTCAACCTGTTACACAAATGTGGTTAGTTCCACCTAAGAGCTCTCCAAGAAGGCTAATTTGTCCCAATGCTTGATTTCGCTATCCTATTGCCTTCTGTTTTGGGTTCCGAATTACAAGACTACGAAGTTGAAAATGCATAGTCGTAAAACTAAAAATGTGTCAATAGTTCAACGCCGGTAGTAATATAAAATGACAACAAAGTAACGATGTATAAGTCACATTCGCTGATGGTGCTTCTTGTATAAAATCTTTTCTTATAGTTCGCATTGCATATTGCATTCCATTTCATCTATGTTATGATACGTCTGTCAGATCCATTGCAAATAAGCTGCTTTCGCCAATTCTATGCCAGGTTTTCTTAATTTTGGCACAATAACCTGACTTCTTCACTTCTTATACATGAAGTTCCTTCATCTTTTTTGATTCGTATTAACAGGTTAGAATTTCGGAGCTTCTAATACCCAAAGCGGTTGGAGTAGCAGAAGCGTGGGAGTTCTGTCGCCTACCTGGCTAACAAGAAGTAAATTGGGATTCTTTTTTAAGTAAATATAATTTGCGGACAGTGTTTCAAAATGGCTGTTGGATAGTTGGACAGTCAGAATAGTTGATCAAGAAGACGAGACAGCCCTTGGTTACAACCGTTAGTTTTCTTTTTATGTTTGTCCCTGAATTTTAAAAAACAAGTAGAATATGAACATACAAAACAATAAATGAATAATATTAAGAGCCGAGTTGCATTATTTTGCGTTTGAGTGAAAATGAGCAAAAGGAAATATATCGAATCTTTACGAATCGAATCTTAAAAACTTGTTTGTTACTTAACGGTAGGTCCGCATATTGGGTAGACATTGATATGAACATAAACAGTTATCCCCGAAAAACCGAAAAGTGATATATTTGTGGCCACTGGAATAGCAATTACAAATAAGAAAATTTTTATACAAACAATACTTACCCATAATGACACTTAAGATTATACTTGCCCATAATGGCAGACAATTTTACTTCTATCAGTTGATCTATCAGTCCTAAACCAAGAAAAAGCGAAAGGCGCAAAAGGACCTTTTGTAGGAATCAATTAGACAACCTAGATAAATCAGCCGTTAACTTGTTTCCACTTCATCGATAACCTAAACTCTTTTTTTATCATTGTCATATGACTGGCATGATTTTTAAAAGCTTGATTTTTTGTTTCGATAAAAATCATTGATTTAAACTACTGATTGATTTTATTTAAACCCCTTTTCTCATCGACTTTTTCAATCATGAGTTTTTACTTTCAAATCGCTATCTATTTCGCTAATTTTCACGAACACTACAAATAAATTCAATAACCTTACTTTCAACAACAAAAAATGTTTAAAAATTGCACTTATCTATTATACGGTCTAGTCCACTGCGTCCTTCATCCAGTCTTGCTTCCAGGAATTTCTGCAAGAAACAGGAACTGGCTTCCAGGTATTTCTGCAAGAAACAGGAACTGGCTTCCAGGTATTTCTGCAAGAAACAGGAACAGGCTTCCAGGAATTTCTGCAAGAAACAAGATAAAATATAGCAAACCAATTTTTAAAAAAATATAAGAATAGTAAGATTTCAATGACAATAAGCGAAACATCAATAAAAACCATTTTATTTTATATCCGTCGTTGAACATCCGACCCAGCTTTTGGGCTTATGTTCAACTCCGTAGCCTTGTAATTTTGAACCCAATCCAGAAGACAAGGAAACTCATGAATCAGTACCCTCAGAGGTCTGATTTATTATGGGATCATGGAGGACTTTGTGACTCGACAGATTTATCGTGCATCAGTCACCATTTTGCTACACCGGGAGACTTCGGCTGGCGGGTATCGAAAACACGACCTCTTGGACATGGGCACAGTGCCCTACCAAGCAGGCTATTCCGGACAATAAAAAGCATTGGGCAGCTTTGAACAGTTGGATAGTGGTAAAAGCAAAAGTTGGATGCAAAAGAGCTTTCTTTTTCATAAGAAAAAAAATTTCGCTTTTTTTAAAAAAAATAAAGGTTAAATAATATCTAAAACCTCAACTTTAAAATAACTAAACCATTAAGAAATATTTAAGAAAATTTTTTATTGCTATTAATATTTGAAATACACAATGAAAAAAATTATCTTTTGTACTATATACATCTTAACTTGATAAAAAAAATAATAACACATTGTTATAAATATGCTTATATACATTACTTTACAATTCCTTACAATACTTTACAATAAATATTTTTACTGTAGATTTAATAAATATAGAAATAGAAGTGTGGGCTGATCAAATAAAAAAAAAATAGAAATCTGAAGAAGAGTTGAAACAAAAAATGTCCAGAACTATCACACGCGAATAAGAAAGATAGTTTTTTCTTCTCGTACGCATTTTTTATTTTATAATATAAATCATTTTAATTTCATTATACTAATTTAAAAGATTTTATGAGTTCTTCTGATTCCTCATAATTACTACCGTTTTTACTATTAACTATCCGTTACCTATTCATTCGGAAGATTTTAAACAATATTATTACGAACTATTGCACAGTACGAAACAAAAATCTAACTTTCATTCTAATGATAGAATTTTCATGAACTTAGTGTATACCTTAATAATTATTGGGGATAACCTCAAATAAGCACTAATTATTAAGTGGCGAAATCGGACACAGAAACGTACTTTCTCTGAATAAGCATAGAACAACTCTGAATAAGTTTATCATACTAAACTTCATATCTAGTAAATATTTGGTAACTACTTCGCATATTTACGTTAGCATATAATATATGTTTAGTCTTTATAATATTGATGAAATAATTCATAAATAAAAATAAATCATTAAATAAAATTCATGAAATAAATCATAAATAAAAATAATCATAAAATAAAATCCATGAAATAAATTGAAAATTTTGCTCTTTTATTATAATTATTCGCTTCAAATTTTCTGACAAATGTTTTTTACGATTACAATTTCTATATTGCAAAACAAAAAGACTCCCATACAAAGTTTTTTTTAAATAATTGAATATTTGAAAAAGAAAGGAAATATCCAGCGAGCGGGTTAATATATTTTTTAACGTAAGTTCTAAACACATTTTTTTTTCTTCTTATATTTCATAATAAGGATTCAAGAATGCTCCATTAAATAGTCTTTCGTTAATCCTAGAATTGAAATTTGTTTGAAGAAACATTTTATTACTTGAAACTAAAACGAGAAACAATTTAACTATTACTTGAACTCATTTCTTTGCTTTGTTAACCCTTTGACATATCATTAAACATTAAAACTCTAAACTGTGCGGAATTATTTATTTCTTGATATGAAAATGATCTTTGATTGCACTAAACTACCAACTCGCAACGGAATGTTAAAAAAAAAATATAGTGCGTGGAGTACCTCCGCGCGGAAGAAGTTAAACTTCGTAACCTGCGACGTTAATTGTAGAAGAATCAGCAGTCGTAGAAGGATCACTAGTTCTATTTAACGACTCTTTTTCCTGCTCCACTCGCTTCCGTGCTCTGTAATAACGGTAATATTGTGCATTTTTCCCTCTTGAACCAGTGGAAGTGCTTGTGGTTGCCTCATCGTCTCGCCATGGAAAATGTATTTGTATTAATAATGTATGTGAATGCGCCATAATGTAATTTCAGAAGAGAAACAATCAATTCATATTGACAAGAGACGTACCTTGACATAACCTTAAATCCGTCGCACACACACACACACACACACACACACACACCAACATTTAACCCCGCGCCTATGCCCCTAAAAGGGCATTTATCGGTTAATGGTTAAGGTTGGAAGACGAGACAGATAGAAAAAAGAGAGGAAAAAATAGCAAATAGAAACAAAAAAGAGAAGAAAATAAAAAGAAATATGAAGAAAAAAAAAAGAAAAAAAGAAGCGATTATTCTATTTGTTAGGGCATTTGATTAAAAAGTATCCAGAGCTAATTGGCCAAGTTTAGTTGCGGTTGTTGCTCAATATTGCATAATGTTGTCATTTTTTCATGAAAATTATTTCAGGATTTCCTCGTATTCTTCTAGAAAATTAATGAGGTTAGTAGCCTTCTGTTTCAACTTTGTATTCTTACAGATGGATCTCTTCCAGACTATGAGGAATTCCAGCTTCGGTTGTTTAAAGTGGTAGGATGTGGTAAGCGGACATTCTATTGCATAATGCCACACTGTTCCTACTTTAAATCCGTCGCATTGTACGTGGGATTGTTTTCACTCATTTTTTACAATTGTTATCCACTAAATTTGAAAATAAAAAATACTATCCTATTAAATTATACGTGTATCAAATCAAACTAAAAAAAAAGTGCGTGGAGTCCCTCCGCGCGGAAGAAGTTAAACTTCGTAACCTGCGAAAGAATCAGCAGTCGTAGAAGGATCACTAGTTCTATTCAACGACTCTTAATTATTTTCATGCTAGTGAGAACCAAAACAATATGTAAATGAATGAGGGAAAACTGGATCCTACCACGTGATTTCCCGGCCAATAAAAATGTAGCGTTAAACGTTTAACGCAACATTGTTGGAAGTCGCATAAGAAGTATAACTTCAAAAAAAAAAAAAAAAAACGGTAAATAACTACAAACTGAATTTTGCAAATATTTGACTATTTTTGCTTGCTTTTTAAAAGGTATAGCTTGACATTACTATAAAGTGGTGAATTATATCAGCCTACGAATTATTTAGAAACAGTGTTGAATAAAAATCTACTAAGTTGAATTTATTAAACCAAGAATCACCATTGATAAACTACCACTTTAAAGTATTTATTTGTTGTCCGGAGCAAGTTGGCATCTCTGCTTTGAAGACGTCTGAGACACGTCAATTATTGTTTTGACATACGAAACAAATGACGTCTCCCAGATGTCTTCGTATGTCAAAGTTACACATGCATTAAATGTCATAGCTTGAATAATTCTAAATGAATAAGAAAACAAATAAATTACGTAAAAAAATAAACTATCGCTGTATGCCTAAAATATACCCTGAAATAAATCCAAAAGAATTTCATGGATAGAGTTGATATCGACCTTGTCAACTTGCATCTATGAAAAGGTACCCCTACATAGAATATAGTTAACATGCCTTATATACTAGTGAATTGGAAATTTGTAGTGGTAGACACACTACAAATTAAAAAATAAAAAAATACATTTTCAAACTCTTTCGATTAGAATGACGACATATTAACTTGTTCGAAATACGTGAAACCTCTCGGTAAGGGCCACCTGTCGTTCCATTGAAAATTGGCCCTTATGAGGGGGTGACCAAAAAATAAAATGAAGAAATCAATTTATGTAGAAAAAAACTGTTTATTAACATTTTAAGTTTTTATACATGTTTAAAAAAAATTTCAATTGAAGTTTGTTTACTTTTTACAACTTTTTTGCAAACAATTTTAGTTTCTAATGATTCCTTAACTCTATAGAACAAATTAGTTAAATTCGCATCATTTATTAATGCCTTGGATTGGGATATCAGTTTATTTACTTCTATTAGCGTTTCTTGGTTTGATAAATATGGCACGGGGGACTCATTCTCATTATCTGAATCAGACTGAACTCCTGAAAAAATTGAACAAATAAGTTTAAAAAAAATATGTATTGTATTTTTTTAAAACTTAAAACAATATAATTTTTCAGAAATTTTTTTTAAAAATAAATGGCCTTTATTGGAGGTAGTCAGGAAAATGTGGCCCTCTAATGGGAGGAAAATTAACATTATGTCTATGGGGAAAATTTTCGTTCCTCAAAATATTGGCCCTTAATAGAGGTGGCCCTTAAGTAGAGGTGGCCTTTAGAAGTTTCACGTAATTGACTTTTTAATTATTTGACTCCTGGTGACATTCCATTGTCTCATTCGACTTTTGAAAATTCAGTGTCATAAGCACAATTTTTTGATGTTTTTAAAAAAATGCTTTTAAGGCTAGCAGTAAAAAAAATTTTATTAATGCATTGATTTCTTATAAAGTTGTAACTAATTATTTTTATTTCAATCCAAAGGAACGTGTCATTATCTTATGTAAATTATATTTTAATATCGCAAGATCAAATATACTGTGTTACTAAATGAATAATACGAAGAAATTGAAGCGAAAAGGTCAAAAACTTCAAAGCTTCATTAGCTTAAAAAGAATATGAAGGTAGTAATAGCCCGCCTGGCGAGTCATGAAAATGGGAGCCAATTTTTCAGCACTCGAAACATGTCAACTTTTATTACCATCGTTATATTTTTGAAACAAATATTTCGAGCGCTCAAAGCTAGACTTCCATTCTCAGATTCGCCAGATGTGAATGAAGAAAACAAAAGTGATTTGAAACAGAAAATGTACGGTTGTCAACGAAAAATGAAAGATAAATACAAATCTAGAAATACCGCGGTAGCCAAGGAAAAAAAAGAATACCTTGCCAGTGTAACCTTAGCAACATCGAACAAACCAAACATGCATTAAAATTTACACTAATACACCATAGATGTGCCCGTTATCAAGAAAGCGGTAAATCAGCTATTCCCGTACAATTTTATAACCTTGGGGACAAATTCCATAATTCTTCCTACTCCTGTCACAACCTGTTACCCTTGAATCTTGTTTTATTTTATACGAATGCCGATTCCTTTCTTAACGGCATAAATGCCTCGCTCTCTCTTCCATATCGCGTGGAAATGCATTTCTCTCTGATTTGCCACGCCTTCTGCGGTTTTTCTAGTTCTGTTTTTTTCACGTTTCGTTACGAGTACTAATAAGATTAGCTTACGACTACTAATGTTCAACTCCGTTGATAATAATATTTCTAAATGTCAACAGATGTCGCTCTGAGCAGTAACGTAAAATTATTAATTGTAATCAGTTTCCTCCATGGCACTGTATCGTGAACATCTTCCATGTTTTTGTTATTAAACATATTATGTTAAAGGCGTTTGTAATGATTTAAAACCTAGAGATCATCGTATTTAAAATCCACAGCTTTCCAATTTTGAACCCAATTCAGAAGACAAAGGAACTCTTGGATCAAGAATTGGGCGAAATAAGCCTTCGTGGAAAACCTTTTGATGGAACTAACTCGTATTTGCGTTACATGGAGAGGAAAACAACGAGAACCTCCCATAGTTAGCCTGACGGCAAAGGGACTCTAACCTCAAAATGTATAGAAACATCAGGATGCTATTCGAAAATCGTTTTTATCAAAAGAAAATCATATAACGTAAACATTTGTCTGAATGAAGCGATTTGTTTAAATAATGGGTCACTGAATACTCTTAAATATACACATTTCAATGTTTCAAAAATACCACAAAACATTAACCATTTTCTTCAGTTGTAGAAAAAAAAATCGTTAATCATATAAAACCTTGTGAATATGCATTAGAATTATCTCTTCCAGACCCTTGACATTTTTATTCCTGGGACGTTTTTGTCGTTAAAATTCCATACCTGGAATACTCGATTCAAAGCTTACAAAAGATTAACCATACTACTCTGAATATAATTATACGAATTTATGTAAAATTGGTTTGGTGTAAGATTTTCACATAACCAAGTTAAAACAACGTAAAACACAAATAATGACATAAAAAGTTCGGGCGTTCAAATTCCAAAACCGTGGAAAATCGGAAATAATTTAATAATCGATTCAAATTTTATTTTCAATGGAGAGTAAAGAGAAAATATTTGTTTTTCGGACAGAAATTTGCCAAAAATTGTCTGTTGCTTAATAACATCGTGTTAATAAATACGCTATTCCGAGCAAACACACAAAATGTTAAATGAAAAAAAAATTCTTCAGTTTTTATTTTATTCTTTTTTATTGTGTCAACTTCATAGCTTAGCAACAGAATTGGTCACTTAGCAACAAACTTGGTCTCCTTAGCAACGAAAATAAAATTGTTCTTTTTTTATCTTTAATTTCTCCTTCTGCTGCAGCGTATCGTTTGCATTTTATTTTGGACTATCGCCAAAAAAATATAGCTTCTTAATGTTCCTTAATATTTATGATCCAATTTTTTCGAAATTTTGTCTATCCCACATTTTAAAGGTCAGGAATGTTTATTCAAAGAAGAAAATACGAAATTGTCTGAATAAAGAAAAATATATGATTATTTAGAAAAATAAATTTTTGTGCCCGATTTTGTTACTTAATGTTAGTACTAATTAATCAGTATATTTGAAGTCACCCCACGAACTATTAAAATTGATAGTTAGTTCGTTAAAATCTTATCAAGTTTTTTTTTTTTTTTTTTTGCGTACTGTACAGGGCGAAGCATTACTTATTGTACTTCAAGAGCTTCAATTTACCAGTGTTTTATAATTTATTATACCGATATTTTATGATTTACCGATATTTCATAATTTCATGTCATCAATGTTTTAAAGATGTTCTCTGCTCCTTGCATTTTTTCCCTCACTTATATATATTTTTTCCCGCTCAAATACCAGTAATATAAAACTCTGCATTGATTCATCATGGAGAACGAAAGTTCCAAAAACAAGAGCAAAATAAAAAGGAATTCAGAACAGTTTGAGAATTGAAACAGCGAAAAACAGGAAAAATGTTCTTTATCTCAATTTTCAGCGTTTCAAAATTAAATCAAAAATAAAACTTTTTAACAGCTTCCCTAACCAATTATTTTAAAAAAAAAGCAAAAAAATCAACATAATTTTTTATTTTATTAATAAATACTAGGAACTAAAACAAAACAATGCACAAGTTTTAAGTTGAAATTCGAATTAAGTTGAAATAAGTAATATTTAATTTAAAATCAGTTTACTATCCCGAGTTATTTCGGGCAAATGAAATAAGTTAAATACTAGTCTTTGAATAACAGTTATTAAAACAAGGGACAACATACTTTTCAAACGTCAGTGAAGGAATACGCCATTTTTTTTAAACTCTTATTCCTGTGTAAATTCAGCAACCATCGTATATACAATCGCACAAAGCACGTGTGCAGTCCAACAGCAGAACTCCCAAGTAAAACTTGGCAAACTTCCAGTTACAGCAGATTATGTTTTTTGCTACCGACCGGGTAAAAATGTGATAAAACAAAATGTACTGACAAATTCTGCTAAGCCCGAGTTTTCTGGGGCTGATAAATATTTGCATATTACAGGGGATACATATGTAAATATTGCAAGGAAGTGGTAAAACAACTACAAACTGGACAGAGGTTTGAAATGTTAAAGCAGATAAAAACAGAAATTCTACAATTCTATTTGAAATAAATTTCTACTTCAAACGATGTTTCAAAAAATTGAACAAAATAGAAAAGAATAAGTCTCCAGAAAGAAAAAGATCAAATCACGTGATAATAAACAGGCCAGTGGTTCCTAATTTTTACTTTATACCCAGTTTTTATATACAATTAAAAACCCATTTATTTTAATAAAATTTCATAGGATAACATTTCATTCATTAAATTTTATCATCATCATTGTTTTATCTAAAACCCTTTTTAACTCTTCCAGGGAACCTTGGGATTTCCGGGAACGCCATTTTTTAACCACAGGAGCAGACGATAAATTTTCTACTTTTATCAGCCTATTAGAATGCGCATTTAAAACTATTGAAAAACATTCGAACAAGAAATAACCATTTTGACACAATCAAAACTACAAATCAAACACCTGCATTAAGAGAGAATAACTTGCTCAGTTTCCTAACTCTGCGGCTACTAAAAAGATAGTAAACTTAATAAATAATTTATATTTTAATATTTACATATATTTGGCTGAAAAAATAAATGAGATACAAGACTCTGGTCGCACTGCATGCTAATCGTGAAAATTTTTTTCAATGCGTGAATTAACGCAAGAAATGTGTCAATTAGAAAATGCGTGAGTTAAAAAAAAAATTTTTAATGCGTGATTTAGAAACTTAGCATGCCATGAGAAATATTTTCTATTCCAAGTTTTCACAGATTTTTTATTAATTTTTTAAAAAAAAAACTTTTGGCATTGTTTTTAACAATTGTCAAAAATCATGAAATTTTGAATCATGTAAAACGAATGGCTTTTTCATACGCTACGGACTGACAATACGCCGAAATAGATTGGGTTGAATTAATTGTGAAAACGTTGAATAGAACAATGTGTACTGCGTCTTTTTGCAAAAATCAACATAGTAAAAAAAAATCTCATTCTGAAAAAGAAAAATTAAGCACTTTTTAAAAACACCCAATGAAAAAAGCACCTTTAAGGACTTTTAAAAGAATAAAAATCGAAAAAAAACAAAAACCTTTAAGCACTTTTTAAAAACGCTACGCACTCAGTCAGATAGCAAAACCACTTCCGGTAATCCTGACTTATACTAAGTCAGATGAAAAAACATAAAAAAAGCGTTGGAAATAAACAAATGACAAAATATATCACTAGAGTGACTAGGGACTATGGAACTATGTGTTTTATTCTAAAAAAAAATATGCGCGATTTAAAATTAAGCTTATAAAGTAAAATATTTCAAAGCATTATGCAACTTAAGTGGATCCAAGCAATTCAAATATCACTTAAAAAAAGCATTCAAGGATTTGCGAAAAATTACATTAAAATAAGCTCAAGGCTTTAAAAGTACTAGCGAGGAAAATAGCTTTTAAAAAAAGGCTAAATCTACTGCAAATATAAAATCAGAACAAAATCCATAAGAACATAAAAGTTTAAAAAAATAACATTAATCAAAAAATAGTTAATAAAGAACATTAAAATTTGAAGATTACTTCAAAGATCCTTTTCAAAAGAAGATACTAGCCGAACTTCTGATAAAACTGAAATAAAAAAATTTTTTCAGAATACTGAACATCAAAAAAGAAAGAAAGATTTGCTTTAAAGTTATGACGCAACAGATCAGTCGCCAATAAGAGATAGAAACTGCTTCCCCCCCCCCTTTCTGCTTCCCCCCTTCTTCTCAATCGGAGTTTCAAGGAAAGAGTTTTAAATGTCAATTTTGTAGTTTTATAAATTTCGTCTAATCCAACATTAAACGTTAAAAAATGTTTATCTTCTGAAAAAAATTCTTTTAAATTTACCTTTCGGCTTTTTCAAAGCCTTATAATAAACTGCATTTCAATTTCTTTTCTAACTCATACTTTGAAAAAAAAGACAATGTGAGTTTGATTATTCACTAAATTCTCAACTTGTTTTTTGTTCTTCCCAAATTACGATATAGCTATCTGTAGAAATAAATGGGTGTTTTGTACGCATAAAATATATTACTTTAACGTTTTAATAAATTTCGTGCAATTTGAGTAGAAAACATTTCTTATTCCACTCGCTACTTTCTAAAACAATTTATTTACACAAATACCTTTTTTTTTTTACAAATAAAAAATAGACACTCTACTTCTCTCAGTCATGTGTAGTTAATAACTGTTTCTTAATAATAAAGTTTTATCGTTTCTTTTTACTGTAATACTATTCTGCAATACTATACTGTATTACTATTTCTTTACATAGTTTAAGTTAAGTAATAGCAAAATGGCCACAAATGATAAGGGATATTAATTTTAAATAAAAGTTTTTTATTATGTTCGATATTTTAACATGATCTAAGATATTTTTATTTTATAACCGTCGTTGAACAACCAACCCATTTTAAACCCAATCCAGAAGACAAGGAAACTCCTGGATTAAATATTAGAAGAAATTTGCCTTCGTGCAGGACTTTTTGATGGAGAAAACCCAAATTTGCATTACATGGAGAGGAAGACCACGAGAACCTACCATGGTAAGCCTGACGGCAAGGGGACTCTAACCCATGATCCGTCTACCACTGAGGATATTTCACGTCAGCACTGTAGTCGGTGCAAACCGGATGCGGTAATCGTATCGACTGGGATTCGAACTCGGTTCGCCTTATTGGAAAGAGAACGCTCTATCCCCTGAGCCATCGCGGCTCTGATTTCAGATATTCAAACTATCAACTCAATTGTCTAATGTTATAACTGTTTGTCAACATTTTGTTAATTTCTCTGAAGATATAAAGAGTATAATCCAAGATATAAAGAATAGAATAAAGAATATAATCCAACTGAAGAAGTTGAATTTAAGTTAATAAGAGTTACACCAAATATTTTTGGTTTATGCTATTAGTTATTATTTTAAACAATTAAAAAAATACAATTTAGTTCCATAAGCATGCTAATATAATAAAAAAATATTAACTAAATATTTTAAATAGGCTGATATATTGTTTTAAAACTGCACTTAATAAGCAAATAAACACTAAGCATCTAAATATTTCGCTAGTAATGCATATAAAAGAGTGATTAATAGTTACAAATTTACGTAGCATTAAATATCACTTTTAATAAAGCTTAATAACTTTTCTTATTCAGCTCCTTAATAATTGGTTATTTTTCTATTTTATAAAATGAACTATTTTAAAAACTATGAAACTTTGCCAAAATAACTTAAAATTGGAAAGCTGATTTTTAAACTAATAAAATCCTACAATCCACTAACAAAATCCACAATGTTACATTTTATGTGTATTTAATGATAGCACTAGTTACACTTCAATATTCTGTACTTATGTAACTAATTGGATAGTATTTAATTATTCTTCGTCATCAATTAACACAATTTTTAAATGGATTTATATAAAAAGAACAAAAATTTTTCTTCCAGTCAGAATTTGATTATTTCGTAATTATACGAACTTAAACATATGTTTCACATAAATTATTCTTCCTTAAATAACCTTATAAAAATTGAAAAACTATAATAAAAAAACATTTAATGCATCTTAATTATTTAATAGCAAATAGTAAGCCGATAATCATTCAATTTTTATCAACATTCAATCTAAACAAAAAAATCCATTGCTAATAAAGAAAAACCCTTTTTTTTTAAAGCAAACTTCTTATTAAAACAAAAAAAATCAATTAAATCATATTTATTAAACAAATGAAAAGAAAAAGGAAACAGTAAACACAAAAAAGCTATAATAAATGCAGCAACAAAACTTACTTGATAAATCGCTGACTTGAAAAAGTAATTTTTTAAAAATTTAACGAATTCATCGCCCTTGAAAATAGATTACAAAACCCCGATAAATAAAAAAGGATTCAAACATTTTCAAACGACAATTCAATCCACACTTAACTGGGAAAGAAAATGCGTACTTCTCATTCATTTGAAAATAAATAAATAAATTTCAATTCATCTTAAGCTTTCACGTGTTTTCATAATCTTTTACTTTACTCCCCCTTAATTCCGATTTGGAATGTTCCAGCTAAAGTCGCCAATTCAAAATCTCCAATTGAATGTTCCGCATCAATGTTTGAATTTAATGATACTTTTAAAACTAGATTTTTCTAAAATATATTGAAATAAGTTACGAAATCCTTTAAGATTTTAAAATAGGCTGACATAAATCAAAACTAGATACAAAAGCGAAGTATTTTCATTTCGCATTTCAATCACATAGACGAAAACATAATAATACAAAAAAAATAATAATGAATTATCACATAGACGAAAATCGTATACCTATTAAAGTAAATAATTTTATATGGGTATACGATTTTCGAAATAGTTTTCATTTTTCTAAATAAAACTATTCGCATATCCAAATTTCTAACAAGTTTTTTTATACAGCATTTTAATACTACCTTTTAGTTAACTTGTTTCCGTACCTGTGAGGATAGAAACTTGCGAGCAAAAATTCGTCAACTTCCCAATAGACTAGAGGGCTCAAATCTCATTTGAAGCACTGTACCTTATACTAGTTTTAATAGTTTCCTGTTTATATTTTATGAGACCAAAATAAGTTTAGCGTCAATAAAAATTTCGACCAGTTTCTGACTAATTGAAGTGCTCAAATGTTATCTTAAACTTAATGCCTAATAACAATAATTAAGTACAAATTATGCAAGTACAAATTCAATCATTTTGCATTTTAATTTTATATTGATATTTTGGATTCTAATTTTATATTGATATTTTTTAAAATCCAATTTTATATTGATTTTTCATAATTGATATTTTTATTTTATCTCTTTCATAGCTTTTTTAAAAAAAGAATGAAAAATTATGTTCTAATTTAATAAATTAAAATTCTTTCTTCCTTTGATTAGAATTAATCAACAAAGAATATAAATTAATTTCGAAATCAAATGATGGATAACTGTATCAAATTTCATTTACCTCTTGAATAAAACTTACTTCATGCTTTTCATTTTAATTTTCTAGGAATTTTTTTTATTTAAATTCAGAAAAAATTTTCTGAGAAAAAACAAAACCATTTTTTTATATATTTCTATAATATTCATTCTTTAAAAAAAATTTCAGGCAATTCAAATATAAAAAAATTTCAAAACATTCTGATTTCAAAAATTAAAAATGTTTCTTCCCACAAGATTAAGTAGCTGAAAAGTACAAATGCTAGTAAATTTCAAAGAATTACTAAATACTAAATTAACTAATTTAAATGACACTCTTTAAGTAAATTGTGGATATGAAAGTTACCTTTACTTCATATTGAGAATTGTGCTATTTATAAATTTTTAAAAGAGTGTCAGAATAATAGTTTAAAAATTAATTCGCAATAATACTTTTAATTTAACTTTCCCGTGTTTTGCGCAAGAGGGAAATTATGTTAAATTTGATACATTTTTAAGCAGTTTTTAAATTAAAACTTAACAAAACGTTTACCAAATTATTAAAATAAAAAATGCCTACTCTTTGACAAACCAAAGTTTCTTTGTTTAATTTTAACTTCTACACATTTCAAACAAAAATAACTTATAAAATAATTACCTTTTAATCTTATGAGGTCACGTGTTGTGAGTGTTGCGTCAATCAGACAGACATTTTTTAAATGCTTTCAACTACTCGCCGTTTCATAGCTCGTTCTCTCGCCGTTATCTTACAATTTCTTGATGGGGGAAGACTTTTTGTTGAGTCTATAGGAAAGAATTGCTTTTGAGGAATTGCTTCAACAATTTTGCCAATATATTCGATTTAAAAATCGCCATTGTTCAATCCTTTGTTTGCAAACGCTACTCGAAGAAATTTGGCGATAGAGCAGGTGTGACATGAAAGTTTTCGCCAAGAATGCCAAGTGGTGACTATTATCATAGTAAGCATTTAATAAAGCTGGTATAAAATACAAACTTTTAAATATAATTTAATATTTTTTTTTCAAAACTTGCTTACATATAGATGGTGTAAACCAAATTTCTTTTTGTTTTACCTTAGAATATTATTTAAAAGATAATTTCTTTTACTTCTCATACATTAAGAAATTCCAATAAGCGTGAAAATTGAATTAAACAAAAATGAAGACCAACATTTAATTAAAATAAGTCAAAATGGAAAAGTTCTATAAGCAGCTGAAACCAAATTGCCTTAAGTAAGCATTTTAAATTAAAATATAAAAATTTAACTAAAAACCAAATAAATTTTAAAGATACGCATGCTAGCACAAACTTCAGGGAACTATTTTTTTTGGTTTTTATTTAAATTCTCACATTTTTATTTAAATTGTGCACTTTATTTCAGTCCCGCAGTGAACCGATGGGCCCACCTAAAGCTCGGGGGGGGGGGGATTTTTACACTAAATAGAACGGATAGTTTAGGGGGGAATTTAGACGAGAGAATTTTTTTTTTTAAGTACATAAATAAAAGAAGCAACGTAGCACTATTTCGAACAAGCTAACATGGAAGGGGGAAGTAAGCAAATTTTTTTTTTTGGGGGGGGGGATGAATGCGCCCAAGAGCTTGGGTGGATGGGGGCCACTGCAGTGGACTGATCGTTAAGACACGGTTCCCAGCAGATCACCGAAGTCAAGCATCACTGGCTACGGTCAGTGTGCGGGTGGGTGACCACTTGGAGCAGTCTGCGTAAGGACCGAGGGTGTGCGGTATTGGCCCTCGTTAAACTGTTCTACCGTAAAGTGCTCGACTTCGTCAGGCTACCAAAGCGGGGGTGCCATCCTCTCTGCAGAGGATCAAAATTGTGATGTCTTCGGATCCGGATCTTCGGAAATTGTCTTCGGATCATCCTCAGGGGGGTTTCCCAGACCGTTGCCAATAGCCCATCGTGCAGCTCTAGTGCGACGTAATTTAAATACAACAACAGCACTTTATTTCAAATAATATTAGTTTTAAATATCTGTGAATTCCTACGTTATTACATTATCTCAATTAATTTATCCTTTTTGTTTTGTGCTTAGGTACTGTTTTTTTTCTTCTTTTCTTGCATTTTTCAGATTTGTCTTTCTTCTTGATATGCTGCTGATGAAATTTCTGCAAGTTAAAAAACTACACAAGGTTAATTTTTGGATAAAGCCTCAGAAGAGCGTTGAAGAACGGAACTGTTTTAGAATAGTGACTGTTTTTCAAACAAAGAAATGTTCAATTACTTCTAGAGTAGGCGAGAAGATAAACTTTTCACTTCCTTGTTCTTCCAAGTACTTTTCATTTAAACTTTTTTTTTTTCTAATGCCCACCTAGATAATGACCTAGGTCATACAGGCACCTGAAGGGCAGATTTGTTGGCCACTCCTTCTGGGGCACCCTATTAGGTGGGCCAACGTTGTTCCCATTGTAAGGACAGATAGTACAGAGAAGGAAAGAACATCCATGCCTTGCCCGGGATTCAAACCCAGAACCTTTCTGATGCAAGGACAGTTCCCTAACCCCTACACAGGCCGGTCGGCTCATTTAAATTAAAAATCTAATTTAGCAAAGATTAAAGGTTGGCATCTTCCAGATTTATGTGTTGGCGAGATTAAAATTAAATTGACAGAGCTTGTAGTTATTCTGCACTTTTCGTCAAATGGAAGAAGACTGATCCGTGGTTGCTTAAGGGATAAGGAATTTTTCTCCGAATGAGGTGGTTCAAGTTTGAATCCCCAGAATTGGCGGGTGTATACATATCCTGGTACATGAACAGACTGGCGTAAAATATTCTGAGTGGTAGACGGATCGTGGGTTAAAATCCCCATGCTGTCGACCTGAGTCATCGTGGCTCAGGGGATAGAGCGTTCGTCTTCCAATGAGGTGAACCGGGTTTGAATCCCAGAGATGACTGGATAATACGAATTCCGCAACCGTCTTGTACCAACCACTGTGCTGACGTAAAATATCCTCAGGGGTATTACGGGGTAGAGTTCCCTTGCTGTCAGGCTAACCGTGGGAGGTTCTAGTGATCTCTTCATTAGTGTCGAAAATTTTCTCCCGCGGTGATGCGTCCTAAGCGAATGCAATTTAGAACTGAACAATTAAAAAGAAAATAGAGAAGGTATATGAGAGTTATAGAGCTCAGGGGATAGAGCGTTCGCTATACAATGAGGTGAACCCGGTTCGAATCCCAGCAATGGCTGATCGATACGAATTCAGCATCCGGCTTGCACCGACCACAGAGCTGATGTGAAATATTCTCTGTGGTAGATGAATCATGGTTCAGAGTCCCTTTTCCGTCAGACTAACCCTGGGAGGTTCTCGTGATCTTCCTCTTCATGTAACGCAAATGCGGGTTAGTGCCATCTAAAGTTCTCCACGAAGGCAAATTTAACTAGGAGTTCCTTTGTCTTCTGGATTGGGTTGAACATTAGTAGTCGTAAACCCAACAATTGGGCCGGTTGTTCAACGGCGATTATAAAATAAAATACTGTCGGCTTAACCGTGAGAAGTTTTCCACGCCATGCAACACAAATGCTGGTTTGTTGCATCAAAAGTCCTCTATGAAGGCTAGCTTGATTCGGGAGTTCCCTTGTCTTCTGGTTTGGGTTCAAATGTGCAAGGTTATGGAGCTGAGCAATAATGATGATAAGTTCAGAAATGGGTCTGCTGTTTAATGCCAGTTGTATAATAAAATAAATTTATTTGAAGACACATATTTTTGCACTAAACATAACTGTTTTCGATTCATTAAAAGTTTGAGAGAATAGAGATTTACGTGGCCCTCCTGCTATAAACCTCGCAATGAAATATAGAATTCTCGTTCGAATCGTAGCTTATTCAGTTATAATATGTTAATGTCCTTAAGGTCTTATGAAGTTTAAACATAGTTGTCTGTAACTTGTTTTTGATTAAGGAACTTATGCAAGATAATGAAGAAAATCACATTTTTGCTTTAAAGAATGCGAAATATTATACATGATGTGTAAAATATTTAGAAATTTATATATTTCTAGAGCCTTCAATAAACAGTGTTCCTTAAAATTACCTGTTTTTTCTGTGAGAAAAGATATAAAACGGGAACAATTAAACCTCTATTGGTTATGGCCATAGTCTGGTTGTTGTTAAAAGTTTCCATTACGATGAATAAATTTAAACCGTTTTTAAACTTATGCGAAGTAATTTTTTGACAAGCATTATATTTTCATATTTAGGATTCAGTAAGTATTTGGTTTCTTGTTCATGTAACATAAGCTCAAATATAGTTTCTTAATTGCTCTTCAATTTTTCTAAAAATCAAATAGTAAATATAAAAATATTTAACTTCATTAATATTATTAATTTTGCAAGGGTTTTTTGTCCCGCAGTGGACTGATCTTTAAGACACGGTTCCGAGCAGATCACCGAAGTCAAGCATCACTGGCTGCTGTCAGTGTGCGGGTGGGTGACCACCTGGATCAGTCTGCGTAGAGACCGAGGGTGTGCTGTATGGATCCTCGTTAAACTTTTCTACCGTGAAGTGCTCGACCTCTAGTGCAGGTCGTCGGGCTACCGAAGCGGGGGTGCCATCCCATAACCTACTAGAAGGTCAAAGCCTGCTGGTTCAACGATTTCAACTCCGTGACGTCACGAAGAGAAGGCAATAGCGTCTGTAGCTTTGACGTAGGAACGCCATTTATAGCTCCATTAAACACGTGAATATTGCAGCAAAATTTCATTTTTTATCGAAGATTTAAAGAGATATCAAAGTAAGTAAAAGTTACTATTTTTTTTATTAATGTGTTATGTTTGATTTCAATAGATTTTTCTGTAATATGTTGTAAATTAAGTTTGAAATCGGATTGAAAGCACTTATATAATTTAACTTGCATTGGTGTTATGTTGTGAGACATTATTTGAGTCTCTAATGTATTTATATGTGTTATCTGATCTATTTCCATTTGAATTATAAAATAACATAATTTAGTATTCAAATATAAAATTACAAAAGCATTCGATTGTATTTTATATTCATACTTCATCAGCTGAAGCATCTTAAATGAATCTAAGCGATTTAAATGGACTGCTCAAGATTTTAAATAGCCCTAGAATTGTTTATAAAATATACATTTCAATAAATCGATTAAAATATGTTTGAATTATACATTTACTGCTAAACTTTTTAGTGTTTGTAAGAATAAACTATGCAATTTCTTGAAATACTAATATGATGTTTCTAATGTTTTGTACATTATGATGTTAGATTAGAGATGTGTATATATCTTTCTCAGTAAAAATACCTAATAATTTGAAATGTAGAATTAGCAGTTGGTATAAGTTTACCAATATTTTAAAACTACTTTTCACTAATTATTATAAACAAGAATTACAAAGAAATTTAAACTGTTTTGGTGATGAAAAGTAGTTATTTTTAACTCTAATGAAATTAAATTTAAGCAAATTTCAGTAAGAAAGTGCCATATGTGTTTATCTGAAAAATGTTGATAAAAGTTACATTTGTTTATATTTAGCTATTAGAATTTTAAATTTAAATATGCCTGAGAAGAATTTTAATTTCTTGAAGAATTTCTAAATGTACCAATGTTCGGGGATAAAAATATTAGTTTCTAATTCTATATCAAGGTTTGGTGTCATTGTTAACTTATAGTTCTTCTAGTGTGCTGCTAAAATACTTTTAAAAAAAGCATTTTGAATAAAGAAAATTTTAGTGAATAAATTACTTTACGAACACTTATTTTAGAGATTGTTGAGTAGATTTAGCAGAACTTTGTTTTTATGAACCAAAACTTTAGAAAATTTATTTAAGAATCAGTTAACTAGGAAATATATTTTGTAACATATTTTTGGGGAAATAAATTTTTTTTTTTTTGATTTTCATTATTCTAATTAGACATTAAGGTATGAATAAATATTTTAGTTACAGCCATAATGTCTATGTTATAATGTCTTTAGTCATAATGTCTTTAGTTACAATCTTAATGTCTATTTATTTTTCAGGCAGCCAGCATGGTTTATGTGTGCTGCGTCCCCATGTGTCGAGGGAACTATGATGAAGATCATAAAGTTTCTGTGTTTTGGTTCCCTCAAGTTGCAGAATTGCAGCAATTGTGGTTGCGAAAATTCCAAGGAAAAACTACAAAATAACTGCTGACTCAAGAGTAAGTCTTTGATAATTTTTAAATTTAAATGTCAATTTTCATATAATTTCTTATTATTTAATACTTTTATTTTTCTCCATGAATGGAATTTATACTAACATCATTCTCATCCTTATTCGCATGTCGATTTTAATTTTTTTCCTTTTTTTTTTCGAGCGATAAATTATTTAAGTGCTGCAACGACTGCTAATAATAATTTGAGAAATATACATAATATCTTCTATTAATTCAGGGAATTTTAGTTTTCATTTTATTAATAAGCTTTTATTTGATATAAATTAATTATAGTTGCATGCAGTAAAAGAATTGATCTCATTGAACATTAAAAAAAAGCAACGGAACAAAGTGTTATTTAACTTTCCGTTTATTAATAGGCACTTATTTGATATGAATTAATTATAGTTACATCTAGTAAACAAATAGACATCATTAAACATAAAAAAGCTACCAAACATCAAAAGTGTTATTTTTGAAACGATAAATAAGTAAAAAACCGCCTTGTTCTCAACTGAAGAAATCTTCTGATTATAAATACCAACAAAAAAAACTAATAATAATAATCGAAATACAAAACAATTAAAATTTAGAAACGAAAAAAGAAAAAAACAGAAATTCAATTATATTATATTGTGAATATTCATTGTGTGTTATTAATTATAGGTATGAGAAAAACATTTTCGTGCTGAAGATATAAGAAGAGAGGCCTCTCACTTTGATGAAAGGACGGGGAGACATATTTCTTACACGCTGTATCGGCCTGTGCTGGAAAAAGAGTCAGTCCCCTGCCTATTCCAAAATTGCCCTTCATATCTGTCCTCAGCTAGTTCTTCAAGAGAGAGTCCTTCATCAAAAAAGCAAAAAATTGTAGAACTACAACTAGCTGAGGCATTAAAAGCCAGTGAAGAAGCGGCATGTTTGTATGCTGAGAATAATAGTTTCGACTCACTGTCAAAGCTGAAAATGCTGCTAGGTGATGAAGTTCTGCCAAAAAACTGGCATGCCCTTTTCAACGGGGAAAAACAGGTGAACTTTTTGAACTTTTCTGATGAAGATGTACCAAATGTTTTATATGTTGTTACTGTTTATGATAATTTATGTATGCATGTTAGTTTTAAAGGCCAGAAACTGCTAAGACATGATGGTAAAAAATTACCTATAGCTGTTGGCCAAATAAATGACATTTTTGATACATTGGAACGTCTTGAGAAGCAGCAAATTGATTCGAAAGATCCAATTACTTATTATTTGGAAATTGTTGAATCTTTGTTGACTTCTTTGAAGGATATTGTTGAGGATAAACATAAGGTTTCCCTTGATTTTATTTTAGAGCAGTTGAATTTTTTAATGTGTAAGCCTGAGAGGTTTAGGTATTCTTCTAATCCTCTAATCCTCTCTTGCTTGTTATTTTACGTTTCCCCCCAAGCGTACAAATTCTTGCGTCAGTCTGGTACTTTAACCTTACCTGATCCAAGTACTTTACGCAAAATTAGTGCTAAGTTGCACACGACGCCACAACATGAGCAATGTGATTCGATGTTTTTAATGTATGCAAAGCAAATGATTTCATCTCTGCAAAAAGAGCAACGATATGTTTCTCTGATGCTTGATGAAATCCACATTCAACCCTACCTTGATTACAAAGGTGGGAACATGGTAGGTATGTCCAGTGGCGTACGCAGAATTTTTTCAAGGGGGGTGTACATAATTTTCTGAAACTACTAAGAGAAATTCGAGTTTGTAATAAAGCATTATTATTTCCCTAATTTAGACAGCTAGATAATTTTGACTTTTTATTTAAACAACATTGTTTAGTTAAATTTTGATTTGATTTTTTAAGTTTAAGAACATAATGTAATATTTTCTGAAAAAAAGTACAATGTAGTAACACTTTGAGGGCCACTTTAACATTCATCAGATTTTGTTATGCTAGAAACGTTTTCTTCAACGGAAGTATCACATCTCTGTACAACAGAAAAACTTACATTGGTACTAGATGCTGTCACCTCACTAATTTCAGGTCGTGATTTTTTCTCAAAGTAATTAAAAATTGTTAAATTCTTGCTTTTTGACATCCTAAAGATCCAAGAACAGCAAATATATATATATCACGTGATTTTGGTTTCAAAAGTACAACCCTATTATAGTAAATGTTTTTTCTGTATTCTGAGAAATACCATGTGAAAAAAAAGTAGGCATAAGGCACATAAAAATATATTGTCTTAAAAAATAATAGCTCGCATAATTTTTACTAAAATTTTTATTTTTGCCATTTTGTCTGAGCTCAAGGGGGGTGTTTAAACCCCTAAACCCCTCCCTTGCGTCGCCACTGGGTATGTCACACGATAGTTAAGGTCTAGCAACTAGTGCTCATACCTTTATGATTCAAAGTAAACTTAGTTCATTTAAAATTGTTGCTCATATTGTGCCTGTCGTTACTATAACTGCAGAAAATTTGCATGCTCTGATTAATAGAGTTATTATTGGTCTAGAACATATTGGTTACAGAATTTTTGCTGTAACGACCGATAATAACGCTATTAATCGTAGAGCTATGTCGCTTTTCTGCGGTCCTTCAAAACTGAGTTATGTTTATCCTCACCCTTTTGATAATCCACACCCTCTTTCTTATGTAATTGATTCAGTACATGAGGTTAAGTGCCTTCGTAATAACTGGATCAATCAAAAAAATGGGCAATATATGTATTGCCCCCACTTTGATTCTGATACCGAAAAGGTACAAACTGCTAGCTTTGGCTCAATTCGTAAACTATACGAGTTGGAATCAAACAATCTATTGAAATATGGATATGGTTTGACAAGAAAAGCTTTGTGGCCATCCAACTTTGAACGCCAGAACGTAAAGTTAGCATTGAAAATTTTCAATGCTAATACTGCTATTGCGAGAGCTTGGTTCAAAGCACAATTTACTTGACTGTAAAGAAACTAGTCAATACATTGACATTATATCTACTTGGTGGGACATTGTTAATGTAAAAACCCCTTTCAAAGGTAAACGCATACGTAAAACTATGTGTGAGCCTCTTACTTGTGATAAAAAATATATTTTCTTGCACAAGTTTCTAGATTGGCTAGAACAGGGGTGGCGAACCTTTATGGACCAACGTGCCATTTTTCCTAAAACATTTTTTAATGAGGTCGTAGACGTGCCGACAAAAAGTTTTAACTTCGTGATTATTGCGTAAATAATAGTACTAAATACTATCAACTCAAAACTCTTTATTTACAATGAAAAAAAAAGCATTTTACAATGTCTTAATTCAACTTTAAGTAACATCAGTGTGACTTCTGTTGTTGCAGATTCGATGACAAATAACTTATATTAAGTTGTAAGATGTTAGTTTCAGCAGGACCATTAATTTTTTTTCTTTTTTTGCTCCTTATTTATAGTTAGCTTGTTTTGTATGGTTATTAATTGTTTTTTTAAATAACTTATTTTAGGTTGTAAGATGTTAGTTTAAGCAGGACTATTATTATTTTTTTTTTTTGCTCGTTATTTATTGTTAGCTTGTTTTTTGTGGTTATTAATTGCTTTTATTTATTTGTTTTTAATGAATTTTAATTTAATTTTTAATATGCTTCATAGTGAAATTTGTGATCGGTGGCGTGCCCAAAATATTGTGTAGCGTGCCATTTATGGCACGCATGCCATTGGTTCGCCATCCCAGGGCTAGAACGATGGGGTAAATTAGATTCAGACAGTGGTAGACTAACAAAGGAAACTCTTACTGCTTTGTTAATTACTACTGAAGCTATAATCAATCTGACACAGTATTGCATTACTGAGTTAAAAATGTCATATGTGTTGCCCGGGAAAATCCAGACTGACAAGTTGGAGTCTAGGTTTGGGCAGTATCGCAGTATGGCTGGTTCTCAGTATCACATTTCCGTGCGACAAATGTTTGAGACAGAAAATAAGCTGCGCATATCCAAACAACTGAGACTGTCTTCTCATCATAAAGGTGATATAAGTATCACCTTTTTTGATGATAAAGAAGTCAGTTCATCTGAAACGGAACCAATTGATGACCACTTTTTAAACATCAATGTCAATGACTCTGATATTTTTAAAGTGGAAGCATCAATGCCTGTCATAGTATATTTAGCGGGCTATTGTGCTCAAGCAGCACTAAAGCATACTACTTGCATACCCCCAGAAAAGTTAGTTTTAAGTTTATTTACAACACAAATGTATATGTTGCAGTATGTTCCAACAGTATTATTCAATAACAGTGCAACAAAAAAACGAACTACCTTAAATAATTTTTGACTTAATGATTGGATCTTCTCATTCTAGGACTCGATCTTAATGATTCAAGGATGTTACCTCAAATAGGCTAATTAATTAGTGTAGGGGACATTTTAAGTTACGAAAACAGACAGAAAATCGTACTTTCTCTGAATAATCCACGAAGGAGGGCAGGGATCTTTTGAATCGAGATAAAGAAATGGATTGTGTAACTGAATTCAACCTCATCAAAATTTGTGATCGAGGTGGGTTACTATATCCGACAGAGTTTGTGATAAATGCAGTGCTTCATTCCTACATTGTTGTCCAAAAATTGGTTAGTTCTAATTATGAAGAAAAAATTTTAAAATGTTCTAATCAATGTAATATTTCTCTTAATGTTATTCTTAATGTATTGCAAAATAATGATATGTTGTCTACTACAGGTATGTGTAGTGATGGTCGTAACATCGAAAAATTATTAAATTTTATTTTAAAATCTGCTACAAATACTCTGCTAAACAATTATTGTAAAATGAAAGTTGATGACCATAGAAATGAAAAGCAAAAGAAAAAATTAAAAGCTGCTACTCTAAAAGAAAACAAAAAACAAATTAGGAAAATTAAAACTTTAACCTAACCTAAACCTAATTAAAACTTTAACCTAACCTAAACCTTATTAAAACTTTAACCTATTAAACCTTAACCTAACCTGTAGTTGACATCATAGCTTTATATAATCCTTGTTATAATCCTTTATTTCATAAAAATGCACATTTATCTATTTTTTATTTAATAATTTATTCTGTTGAAATAGTCCTTTTTTTATTATTGATAATTATTTTGATTTTTTTTTGCATATTATATATTTAATTGGAATTATTTTCATATTTATTTTGCTAGCATATTTTAAGTTTATTTATTTTATCTTATTCATTTATACAAAAAATATTTAAAATTTGTTTTCAACTTTTAACTAAATATATTTTCAAATTTACGAAGGTTTATAACAAGGATTATCACTTTTTAATGTTTTCGTAAAGTAGATTGTGTTTCATCACCCCTTTCAAAAATAAATATTTAATTATTATTGTGAAATGTAAAATGATTGATAATGAAGTCCTTTTTTCTGACAGCAACACTTTTAAAAATAAATATTTAAACTTCGTTTTTAATTCAATGAGGAAATTTTAAACTTTAATTTAATCCAAAATGTGTTTAAACTCTTAAAAATGTATTGTAAATAATAGTCTTTTTCCCCCCCTTCATAAACTTTTTTTTTACTTTCTAAACTTCATTTAGATTTCATTATAGGGTGATGTAATGCAACTACTTTACATTATTTATATCATATTTTGTGGTACATCTCATCAGAAACTGCAATTTTAGCAGGGTGCTTAGCATTTTTAAAAAGTGCTTAAAGGTACTTATTTTCTATTTTCTTTTTTTAAAAGCCCTTAAAGGTGCTTTTTTCATTTGGTGTTTTTGAAAAGTGCTTAATTTTCCCTTTTTTAAAATGAGATTTTTCCTTTACCATGTTGATTTTCGCTACGAATTATGCAAGAAGATACTGTTCACATTGTTTTATACAATGTTCTCACAATTAATTCACCCCCAATCTATTTCGCCTTATTGTCAGTCCGTAGCGTATGAAAAAGCCATTCGTTTTACATGATTCAAAATTCAATGATTTTTGACAATTGTCAAAAACAATGCTAAAGGTTTTTTTTTGTTGACTTAACAGTTAAAACAAGATAAAACCGTCAATTGTCGAAAACTTTCCAACCCTGCCTAATTATGATATTTTTTTTAAAGTGCTTAAAAATATTTTTTGAGTGCTTAAAAGGTGTTTATTTTTTGTTGATTAATTTGGCTACGCACCCTGTTTGAGAAACTACAGTTTTATTTTACTTGTATATAGTTTGTATTACTTGCATATAGTTCATATTACTTGTATATAGTTCGTATAATCTAATTTTTAAAATGGAATATCCCCCCCCCCAATTTGATGGTGTTCCGAATATCTGTATTTGTAACAAAATCGCAGATCATATTTTACTAAAATGTAAAATGTTTTATCATGTTCTTTAAAAATTACGGCATTCTTTAAAAAAATGAAAGAAAAAACATCATTTCTAGAGCGAATTATCTTCTGTGATTTCAGAATTTTTGTTATTACTTTATTAATTTAAAATTCTAGCTGAAGCAAGCCAGGCATCCACGAATTTCTTTTATTCTGAAATGAGAACAGAAAATTAATAATTTACTGTTGCATGTATATAAAAAATTTTATCAACTAGCAGCGTTTTCAGAAAGATTGTTTCATTAACATGTATGGTAAAATACAATATGTAAGAAAATATTTTTAATTACCCATGAAATTTTTTTAATCAAATTTTTGTTTGCATTTTGGATTTGGAGTTATGTTTTGAAATAAAATGTAGCACTATATATTTGCCTACTGTTGTACAATTATTAGTAATTTATTGTTTTACTTTTGCATGTATATTTACTATTTTATCAACGGGCAGCATTTTGTTTCATCAACATGCATGGTAAAATATACAGGGTATCCATGCATCTTGGAAAGTCATGAATTTCAGTATTGAGCAAAATTTCTCATGAAACGTCATAATTTTAACTATTTTTTTTCTTTCAAAAATTATTGAATTTTCAAAATGGTTCAATTTACCCCTCCCTCTAATTTCATGGTGCTCCAAATATCTGAATTTGTAACAAAATCCCAACTCACATTCATGTTTTATTAAAATATAAAATGTTTTTATCCTATTCTTTAAAAAGTATGGTGTTCTTTCAAAAAATGAATGAAATAACATTTCTAGAGCAAATTATCTTTTTAACTTCTGAGATTTCAGAATTTTTTTTATTATTTTTTTATTTTATCAATTTAAAATTCTAGCTGAAGCAAGCCAGTCATTGGCAAATATTTTTTATTCCAAAATGAGAACAGAAAATTCAGCAAAAAAGAAAATAAATTATTTGCCTTTGTATTTTTTTCAGCCATTTTATTGTTTCAACAATTTTTCTCTATTTTAAATTTAAGATCTATAAATATGATGATGCAGAGTATGACTGTTTTCGTTATACTATTATTTCAAAAAAGTTTATAATGCTTTTTAAATTTATTATTCTGTTTTTTAAATTTATTGTTCTGTTTTTTTAAATTTATTGTTCTGTTTTTTAAATCTATTGTTCTGTTTTTTAAATCTATTGTTCTGTTTTTTAAATTTATTGTTCTGCTTATTTGCTTTTGTATACATATTTTCTAATTGATTTAAATAAAGCTTTTGTCTATATATACATGTTTGTCATTATTAAAGCATACTTATACTTTAAGATAAAATTAATCTTCAGTTACTTAATTGCCTCATTCGTAAAGTTCTAATCTATATCATTAAAGTAATGATTCAGCTTATTTAATAAGTCACATTAAATCATTTTTATCTCATGAATGCAAAACAATAGAAATTAGACGAGAATTAGAAAAATTTGTTAGTTTACCGCAGCAAATCAAAAAAATTCAGAATAATTATATAAATTTGCTATAAAAATTTCAAAGGTTTATAAAGGATAAACATTTTTATGCTCTTTTTTTTTATAGAATTTTGCGTTAAATGTTCTTTCCAAAAACATTTTGTTTCCATGAATGTAATGTTAAGTACTAATTTTCAATTATGAGGAAAATATTTTTATTCTTAATCAATTGATATTTACTTAATATGATTGATTACTCTTAAAATAGTTTAAAATTGAAATTTATCTGTAAAAAAAGGTTTGGATAAATCTTATGAGAATAACCACACAAAAAAAAACATCTTTAAAAACTAATCTGAAATTTCTTACGGCGTAAATTTACTTATTCTTTATGATTTTTTTCTTCCTTTGGTTCATTTTAAATTTATTATTTTAAGGCAAAGGTTATGTTTACACAATTATTCAGATCATAAAAAATTTGGATTCTTACTTTTAGCTTTTAAAAATGAAAGAAAAAACAATTAATCGAATAAGGAGTCCACTATCTTCATTTCTTCACAACCACCTCTGATCTTTCTGAAGGGAGAAAACAGCAACGCTCTTTTCTACCTTCTGATCGTGACGTCACAAACAAGCTCCTCGGCCTTCTACTACCGGCTGTGGTCAATTTTTTTCTTTTTTTCTTTTTTTTTCTCTTTTGTTTATTTTACATTATATTATTTATTTAATGTGTTCATCGATATATTAAAGGATCTTATATTAAAAAAAAATTTCTTTTATTCGGTAATCTTCAAATAGCGCTTAAAAACTGGAAAAATCCTGGAAAATTTGTTTATTTATAATATATTATTTTGTTTAAACTCGTTTTACAACATTTCCACGATAGTTTAGCATACGAAAGGTAATCTATGTATAAAATTAATTGTCTTTCTTTGTGAAAGGACGCATAATGGAATTAAAAAAAAAAAAAATGGCGGGAAACAGTTTGAAATTTCAAGACCGATCAACTCCCTTTAATATTAAGTTATAATTTTGAAACTCGGTCTCAAGATGGGCCTCTACAAGCCGAAACACCCCTTCAAAGTATATTTTTATAGATCAGTTAGGAGGGTCGCTATGGCTCTTTAAAACTTTTGTTTAGCTAGCCGGGACAGGGTACTTGAAGCTATATAAGAGCGCGATCGCCGTATAAGCATGGTCCAACGACTAAGACCATGTGCTAGTGAATTACGCCAGGAGGGAGGGGTTAGGGGCTCGAACCCCGGCTGTGGTCAATTTTTAAAATTTTTTCTTTTTTTTTTTCTCTTTTGTTTATTTTACTTTATATTATTTATTTAATGTGTTCATCGATATATTAAAGGATCCTATATAAAAAAAAAATAATTTGTTTTATTCGGGAATCTTCAAATAACGCTTAAAACCTGGAAGAATCCCTGAAAATTAGTTTAATTAAAATATATTATTTTTTTCAGTCTTGTTTTACAGCATTTCCACGGTAGTTTCGCATTCGAAAGGTAATCTATGTATAAAATCAATTATCTTTCTTTGTGAAAGAACGCATAATGGAATAAAAAATAAAATAAAATAAAATGGCGGGAAACAGTTTGAAATTTCAAGACCGATCAACCCCCTTTAATATTAAGTTATAATTTTGAAACTCGGTCTGAAGGTGGTTCTCTACAAGCCGAAACACCCCTTCAAAGTAGATTTTTATAGATTAATTAGGGGGGTCGCTATGGCTCTTTGAATCTTTTGTTTAGCTAGCCGGGAGAGGGTACTTGAAGCTATATAGGAGCACGATCGCTGTTTAAGCGTGGTCCAACGGCTAAGACCATGTGCTAGTGAATTACGCCTGGAGTGAGGGGCTAGGGGTTCAAACCCCGGCTGTGGTGAATTTTTAAAAAATTTTCTTTTTTTTCTCTTTTGTTTATTTTACTTTATATTATTTATTCATCGATATATTAAAGGATCTTATATAAAAAAAAAATTTCTTTTATTCGGGAATCTTTAAATTTCGCTTAAAAACTGGAAAAATCCCGGAAAATTAGTTTATTTATAATATATTATTTTTTTAAAACTCGTTTTACAGCATTTCTACGGTAGTTTCGCATTCGAAAGGTATTCTATGTATAAAATCAATTGTCTTTCTTTGTGAAAGACTGCATAATGGAATAAAAAATAAAATAAAATAAAATGGCGGGAAAAAGTTTGAAATTTCAAGACCGATCAGCTCCCTTTAATATTAAGTTATAATTTTGAAACTCGGTCTCAAGGTGGGCCTCTACAAGCGGAAACACCCCTTCAAAGTATATTTTTATAGATCAATTAGGGGGGTCGCTATGACTCTTTGAAACTTTTGTTTAGCTAGCCGGGAGAGGGTACTTGAAGCTGTGTAGTAGCACGATCGCCGTAAAAGCGTGGTCCAATGGCTAAGACCATGTGCTAGTGAATTAAGCCAGGAGGGAGAGGGTAGGGGTTCGATCCCCGGCTGTCGTCAATTTTTAAAATATTTTCTTTTTTTTCCTCCTTTGTTTATTTTACATTATATTATTTATATAACGTGCTCATGGATATATTAAAGGATCTTATATAAAAGAAATAATTTTTTTTTTATTCGGGATTCTTCAAATAACGCTTAAAAGCTGGAAAAATCCCGGAAATTTAGTTTATTTATAATATATTATTTTTTTCAAACTCGTTTTACAGCATTTCTGCAGTAGTTTCGCATTCGAAAGGTATTCTATGTATAAAATCAATTGTCTTTCTTTGTGAAAGACTGCATAATGGAATAAAAAATAAAATACAATAAAATGGCGGGGAAAAGTTTGATATTTCAAGACCGATCAGCTCCCTTTAATATTAAGTTATAATTTTGAAACTCGGTCACAAGGTGGTTCTCTACAAGCCGAAACACCCCTTCAAAGTAGATTTTTATAGATTAATTAGGGGGGTCGCTATGTCTCTTTAAATCTTTCGTTTAGCTAGCCAGGAGAGAGTACTTGATGCTATATAGGAGCACGATCGCCGTATAAGCGTGGTCCAATGGTTAAGACTATGTGCTAGTGAATTACGCCAGGAGGGAGGGGGTAGGGGTTCGAACCCCGTTAGGGGTGAATTTTTAAAAAAATTTCTATTTTTTTCTCTTTTGTTTACGTTATATTATTTATTTAATGTGTTCATCGATATATTAAAGGATCTTATATAAAAAAAATAATTTTCTTTTATACGGAATTCTTTAAATAACGCTTAAAAACTGAAAAATTCCCGGAAAATTAGTTTGTTTATAATATATTATTTTTTTAAAACTCGTTTTACAACATCTCCATTATAGTTTAGCATACGAAACAAATTCTATGCATAAAATCAATTGTCTTTCTTTGTGAAAGAAAGAAAAATGGAATAAAAAATAAAATAAAATAAAACGGCGGGGAAAAGTTTGAAATTTCAAGACCGATCAGCTCCCTTTAATATTAAGTTATAATTTTGAAACTCGGTCTGAAGGTGGTTCTCTACAAGCCGAAACACCCCTTCAAAGTAGATTTTTATAGATTAATTAGGGGGGTCGCTATGGCTCTTTTATTCTTTTGTTTAGCTAGCCGGGAGAGGGTACTTGATGCTATATAGGAGCACGACAGCCGTATAAGCGTGGTCCAATGGCTAAGACCATGTGCTAGGGAATTACGCCAGGAGGGAGGGGGTAGGGGTTCGAACCCCGGCTGTGGTCAATTTTTAAAATTTTTTTCTTTTTTTCTCTTTTGTTTATTTTACATTATATTATTTATTTAACGTGCTCATCGATATATTAAAGGATCTTATATAAAAAAACTAATTTTCTTTTATTCGGGAATCTTCAAATGACGCTTAAAACCTGGAAAATTCCCGGAAATTTAGTTTATTTATAATATAATATTTTTTTCAAACTCGTTTTACAGCATTTCTACGGTAGTTTCGCATTCGAAAGGTATTCTATGTATAAAATCAATTGTCTTTCTTTGTGAAAGAAAGCAAAATGGAATAAAAAATAAAATAAAATAAAATGGCGGGGAAAAGTTCGAAATTTCAAGACCGATCAGCTCCCTTTAATATTAAGTTATAATTTTGAAACTCGGTCTGAAGGTGGTTCTCTACAAGCCGAAACACCCCTTCAAAGCAGATTTTTATAGATTAATTAGGGGGGTCGCTATGGCTCTTTAAATGTTTTGTTTAGCTAGCCAGGAGAGGGTACTTCATGCTATATAGGATCACGATCGCCGTATAAGCGTGGTCCAATGGATAAGACCATGTGCTAGTGAATTACGCCAGGAGGGAGGGGGTAGGGGTTCGAACCCCGGATGTGGTTAATTTTTAAAATTTTTTTCTTTTTTTCTCTTTTGTTTATTTTACATTATATTATTTATTTAACGTGCTCATCAATATATTAAAGGATCTTATATAAAAAAACTAATTTTTTTTTATTCGGGAATCTTCAAATGACGCTTAAAACCTGGAAAATTCCCGGAAATTTAGTTTATTTATGATATATTATTTTTTTCAAACTCGTTTTACAGCATTTCTACAGTAGTTTCGCATTCGAAAGGTGTTTTATGTGTAAAATCAATTGCCTTTCTTTGTGAAAGAAAGCAAAATGGAATAAAAAATAAAATAAAATAAAATGGCGGGAAAAGGTTTGAAATTTCAAGACCGATCAGCTCCCTTTAATATTAAGTTATAATTTTGAAACTCTTTCTGAAGGTGGGCCTCTACAAGCCGAAACACCCCTTCAAAGTAGATTTTTATAGATTAATTAGGGGGGTCGTTATGACTCTTTAAAACTTTTGTTTAGCTAGCCGGGAGAGGGTACTTGAAGCTATGTAGTAACACGATCGCCGTAAAAGCGTGGTCCAACGGCTAAGACCATGTGCTAGTGAATTAATCCAGGAGGGAGAGGGTTGGGGTTCGATCCCCGGCTGTCGTCAATTTTCAAAATATTTTCTTTTTTTTCCTCTTTTGTTTATTTTACATTATATTATTTATATAACGTGCTCATCGATATATTAAAGGATCTTATATAAAAGAAATAACATTTTTTTATTCGGGATTCTTGAAATAACGCTTAAAAGCTGGAAAAATCCCGGAAATTTAGTTTATTTATAATATATTATTTTTTTCAAACTCGTTTTACAGCATTTCTACGGTAGTTTCGCATTCGAAAGGTATTCTATGTATAAAATCAATTGTCTTTCTTTGTGAAAGAAAGCAAGATGGAATAAAAAATAAAATAAAATAAAATGGCGGGAAAAAGTTTGAAATTTCAAGACCGATCAGCTCCCTTTAATATTAAGTTATAATTTTGAAACTCGGTCTGAAGGTGGGCCTCTACAAGCCGAAACACCCCTTCAAAGTATATTTTTATAGATCTATTAGGGGGGTCGCTATGACTCTTTAAAACCTTTGATTAGCTAGCCGGGATAGGGTACTTGAAGCTATGTAGTAGCACGATCGCCGTAAAAGCGTGGTCCAACGGCTAAGACCATGTGCTAGTGAATTAAGCCAGGAGGGAGAGGGTAGGGGTTCGATCCCCGGCTGTCGTCAATTTCTAAAATTTTTTCCTTTTTTTCTCTTTTGTTTATTTTACATTATATTATTTATTTAACGTGCTCATCGATATATTACAGGATCTTATATAAAAAAAATAATTTTCTTTTATTCGGGAATCTTCAAATGACGCTTAAAAGCTGGAAAAATCCCGGAAATTTAGTTTATTTATAATATATTATTTTTTTCAAACTCGTTTTACAGCATTTCTACAGTAGTTTCGCATTCGAAAGGTATTTTATGTATAAAATCAATTGTCTTTCTTTGTGAAAGAAAGCAAGATGGAATAAAAAATAAAATAAAATAAAATGGCGGGAAAAAGTTTGAAATTTCAAGACCGATCAGCTCCCTTTAATATTAAGTTATAATTTTGAAACTCGGTCTGAAGGTGGGCCTCTACAAGCCGAAACACCCCTTCAAAGTATATTTTTATAGATCTATTAGGGGGGTCGCTATGACTCTTTAAAACTTTTGATTAGCTCGGGAGAGGGTACTTGAAGCTATGTAGTAGCACGATCGCCGTAAAAGCGTGGTCCAACGGCTAAGACCATGTGCTAGTGAATTAAGCCAGGAGGGGGAGGGTTGGGGTTCGATCCCCGGCTGTCGTAAATTTTTAAAATATTTTCTTTTTTTTCCTCTTTTGTTTATTTTACATTATATTATTTATATAACGTGCTCATCGATATATTAAAGGATCTTATATAAAAGAAATAATTTTTTTTTATTCGGGATTCTTCAAATAGCGCTTAAAAGCTGGAAAAATCCCGGAAATTTAGTTTATTTATAATATATTATTTTTTTCAAACTCGTTTTACAGCATTTCTACGGTAGTTTCGCATTCGAAAGGTATTCTATGTATAAAATCAATTGTCTTTCTTTGTGAAAGACTGCATAATGGAATAAAAAATAAAATAAAATAAAATGGCGGGAAAAAGTTTGAAATTTCAAGATCGATCAGCTCCCTTTAATATTAAGTTATAATTTTGAAACTCGGTCTGAAGGTGGGCCTCTACAAGCCGAAACACCCCTTCAAAGTATATTTTTATAGATCTATTAGGGGGGTCCCTATGACTCTTTAAATCTTTTGATTAGATAGCCGGGAGAGGGTACTTGAAGCTATGTAGTAGCACGATCGCCGTAAAAGCGTGGTCCAACGGCTAAGACCATGTGCTAGTGAATTAAGCCAGGAGGGAGAGGGTAGGGGTTCGATCCCCGGCTGTCGTCAATTTTTAAAATATTTTCTTTTTTTTCCTCTTTTGTTTATTTTACATTATATTATTTATATAACGTGCTCATGGATATAATAAAGGATCTTATATAAAAGAAATAATTTTTTTTTATTCGGGATTCTTCAAATAACGCTTAAAAGCTGGAAAAATCCCGGAAATTTAGTTTATTTATAATATATTATTTTTTTCATCTCGTTTTACAGCATTTCTACGGTAGTTTCGCATTCGAAAGGTATTCTATGTATAAAATCAATTGTCTTTCTTTGTGAAAGACTGCATAATGGAATAAAAAATAAAATAAAATAAAATGGCGGGAAAAAGTTTGAAATTTCAAGACCGATCAGCTCCCTTTAATATTAAGTTATAATTTTGAAACTCGGTCTGAAGGTGGTTCTCTACAAGCCGAAACACCCCTTCAAAGTAGATTTTTATAGATTAATTAGGGGGGTCGCTATGGCTCTTTAAATCTTTTGTTTAGCTAGCCGGGAGAGGGTACTTGATGCTATATAGGAGTACGATCGCCGTATAAGCGTGGTCCAATGGCTAAGACCATGTGCTAGAGAATTACGCCATGAGGGAGGGGACAGCGGTTCGAACCCCGGCTGTGATCAATTTTTAAAATTTTTTCCTTTTTTTCTCTTTTGTTTATTTTACTTTATATTATTTATATAACGCCCTCATCGATATATTAAAGGATCTTATATAAAAAAAATAATTTTCTTTTTTTCGGGAATATTCAAATAACGCTTAAAAGCTGGAAAAATCCCGGAAATTTAGTTTATTTATAATATATTATTTTTTTCAAACTCGTTTTACAGCATTTCTACAGTAGTTTCGCATTCGAAAGGTATTTTATGTATAAAATCAATTGTCTTTCTTTGTGAAAGAAAGCAAGATGGAATAAAAAATAAAATAAAATAAAATGGCGGGGAAAAGTTTGAAATTTCAAGACCGATCAGCTCCCTTTAATATTAAGTTATAATTTTGAAACTCGGTCTGAAGGTGGTTCTCTACAAGCCGAAACACCCCTTCAAAGCAGATTTTTATAGATTAATTAGGGGGGTCGCTATGGCTCTTTAAATGTTTTGTTTAGCTAGCCAGGAGAGGGTACTTGATGCTATATAGGATCACGATCGCCGTATAAGCGTGGTCCAATGGATAAGACCATGTGCTAGTGAATTACGCCAGGAGGGAGGGGGTAGGGGTTCGAACCCCGGATGTGGTCAATTTTTAAATTTTTTTCCTTTTTTTCTCTTTTGTTTATTTTACATTATATTATTTATTTAACGTGCTCATCGATATATTAAAGGATCTTATATAAAAAAAATAATTTTCTTTTATTGGGGAATCTTCAAATGACGCTTAAAAGCTGGAAAAATCCCGGAAATTTAGTTTATTTAAAATATATTATTTTTTTCAAACTCGTTTTACAGCATTTCTACAGTAGTTTCGCATTCGAAAGGTATTTTATGTATAAAATCAATTGTCTTTCTTTGTGAAAGAAAGCAAGATGGAATAAAAAATAAAATAAAATAAAATGGCGGGAAAAAGTTTGAAATTTCAAGACCGATCAGCTCCCTTTAATATTAAGTTATAATTTTGAAACTCGGTCTGAAGGTGGGCCTCTACAAGCCGAAACACCCCTTCAAAGTATATTTTTATAGATCTATTAGGGGGGTCGCTATGACTCTTTAAAACCTTTGATTAGCTAGCCGGGAGAGGGTACTTGAAGCTATGTAGTAGCACGATCGCCGTAAAAGCGTGGTCCAACGGCTAAGACCATGTGCTAGTGAATTAAGCCAGGAGGGAGAGGGTAGGGGTTCGATCCCCGGCTGTCGTCAATTTCTAAAATTTTTTCCTTTTTTTCTCTTTTGTTTATTTTACATTATATTATTTATTTAACGTGCTCATCGATATATTACAGGATCTTATATAAAAAAAATAATTTTCTTTTATTCGGGAATCTTCAAATGACGCTTAAAAGCTGGAAAAATCCCGGAAATTTAGTTTATTTATAATATATTATTTTTTTCAAACTCGTTTTACAGCATTTCTACAGTAGTTTCGCATTCGAAAGGTATTTTATGTATAAAATCAATTGTCTTTCTTTGTGAAAGAAAGCAAGATGGAATAAAAAATAAAATAAAATAAAATGGCGGGAAAAAGTTTGAAATTTCAAGACCGATCAGCTCCCTTTAATATTAAGTTATAATTTTGAAACTCGGTCTGAAGGTGGGCCTCTACAAGCCGAAACACCCCTTCAAAGTATATTTTTATAGATCTATTAGGGGGGTCGCTATGACTCTTTAAAACTTTTGATTAGCTCGGGAGAGGGTACTTGAAGCTATGTAGTAGCACGATCGCCGTAAAAGCGTGGTCCAACGGCTAAGACCATGTGCTAGTGAATTAAGCCAGGAGGGGGAGGGTTGGGGTTCGATCCCCGGCTGTCGTAAATTTTTAAAATATTTTCTTTTTTTTCCTCTTTTGTTTATTTTACATTATATTATTTATATAACGTGCTCATCGATATATTAAAGGATCTTATATAAAAGAAATAATTTTTTTTTATTCGGGATTCTTCAAATAGCGCTTAAAAGCTGGAAAAATCCCGGAAATTTAGTTTATTTATAATATATTATTTTTTTCAAACTCGTTTTACAGCATTTCTACGGTAGTTTCGCATTCGAAAGGTATTCTATGTATAAAATCAAATGTCTTTCTTTGTGAAAGACTGCATAATGGAATAAAAAATAAAATAAAATAAAATGGCGGGAAAAAGTTTGAAATTTCAAGATCGATCAGCTCCCTTTAATATTAAGTTATAATTTTGAAACTCGGTCTGAAGGTGGTTCTCTACTAGCCGAAACACCCCTTCAAAGCAGATTTTTATAGATTAATTAGGGGGGTCGCTATAGCTCTTTAAATCTTTTGTTTAGCTAGCCAGGAGAGGGTACTTGATGCTATATAGGAGTACGATCGCCGTATAAGCGTGGTCCAATGGCTAAGACCATGTGCTAGAGAATTACGCCATGAGGGAGGGGGTAGGGGTTCGAACCCCGGCTTTGGTCAATTTTTAAAATTTTTTCCTTTTTTCTCTTTTGTTTATTTTACATTATATTATTTATTTAACGTGCTCATCGATATATTAAAGGATCTTATATAAAAAAAATAATTTTCTTTTATTCGGGAATCTTCAAATGACGCTTAAAAGCTGGAAAAATCCCGGAAATTTAGTTTATTTATAATATATTATTTTTTTCAAACTCGTTTTACAGCATTTCTACAGTAGTTTCGCATTCGAAAGGTATTTTATGTATAAAATCAATTGTCTTTCTTTGTGAAAGAAAGCAAAATGGAATAAAAAATAAAATAAAATAAAATGGCGGGAAAAAGTTTGAAATTTCAAGACCGATCAGCTCCCTTTAATATTAAGTTATAATTTTGAAACTCGGTCTGAAGGTGGGCCTCTACAAGCCGAAACACCCCTTCAAAGTATATTTTTATAGATCTATTAGGGGGGTCCCTATGACTCTTTAAATCTTTTGATTAGATAGCCGGGAGAGGGTACTTGAAGCTATGTAGTAGCACGATCGCCGTAAAAGCGTGGTCCAACGGCTAAGACCATGTGCTAGTGAATTAAGCCAGGAGGGAGAGGGTAGGGGTTCGATCCCCGGCTGTCGTCAATTTTTAAAATATTTTCTTTTTTTTCCTCTTTTGTTTATTTTACATTATATTATTTATATAACGTGCTCATGGATATAATAAAGGATCTTATATAAAAGAAATAATTTTTTTTTATTCGGGATTCTTCAAATAACGCTTAAAAGCTGGAAAAATCCCGGAAATTTAGTTTATTTATAATATATTATTTTTTTCATCTCGTTTTACAGCATTTCTACGGTAGTTTCGCATTCGAAAGGTATTCTATGTATAAAATCAATTGTCTTTCTTTGTGAAAGACTGCATAATGGAATAAAAAATAAAATAAAATAAAATGGCGGGAAAAAGTTTGAAATTTCAAGACCGATCAGCTCCCTTTAATATTAAGTTATAATTTTGAAACTCGGTCTGAAGGTGGTTCTCTACAAGCCGAAACACCCCTTCAAAGTAGATTTTTATAGATTAATTAGGGGGGTCGCTATGGCTCTTTAAATCTTTTGTTTAGCTAGCCGGGAGAGGGTACTTGATGCTATATAGGAGTACGATCGCCGTATAAGCGTGGTCCAATGGCTAAGACCATGTGCTAGAGAATTACGCCATGAGGGAGGGGACAGCGGTTCGAACCCCGGCTGTGATCAATTTTTAAAATTTTTTCCTTTTTTTCTCTTTTGTTTATTTTACTTTATATTATTTATATAACGCCCTCATCGATATATTAAAGGATCTTATATAAAAAAAATAATTTTCTTTTTTTCGGGAATATTCAAATAACGCTTAAAAGCTGGAAAAATCCCGGAAATTTAGTTTATTTATAATATATTATTTTTTTCAAACTCGTTTTACAGCATTTCTACGGTAGTTTCGCATTTGAAAGGTATTCTATGTATAAAATCAATTGTCTTTCTTTGTGAAAGACTGCACAATGGAATAAAGAATAAATTAAAATAAAATGGCGGGGAAAAGTTTGAAATTTCAAGACCGATCAGCTCCCTTTAATATTAAGTTATAATTTTGAAACTCGGTCTGAAGGTGGGCCTCTACAAGCCGAAACACCCCTTCGAAGTATATTTTTATAGATCTATTAGGGGGGTCGCTATGACTCTTTAAAACTTTTGATTAGCTAGCCGGGAAAGGGTACTTGAAGCTATGTAGTAGCACGATCGCCGTAAAAGCGTGGTCCAACGGCTAAGACCATGTACTAGTGAATTAAGCCAGGAGGGATAGGGTAGGGGTCCGATCCCCGGCTGTCGTAAATTTTTAAAATATTTTCTTTTTTTTCCTCTTTTGTTTATTTTACATTATATTATTTATATAACGTGCTCATCGATATATTAAAGGATCTTATATAAAAGAAATAATTTTTTTTTATTCGGGATTCTTCAAATAACGCTTAAAAGCTGGAAAAATCCCGGAAATTTAGTTTATTTATAATATATTATTTTTTTCAAACTCGTTTTACAGCATTTCTACAGTAGTTTCGCATTCGAAAGGTATTTTATGTATAAAATCAATTGTCTTTCTTTGTGAAAGAAAGCAAGATGGAATAAAAAATAAAATAAAATAAAATGGCGGGAAAAAGTTTGAAATTTCAAGACCGATCAGCTCCCTTTAATATTAAGTTATAATTTTGAAACTCGGTCTGAAGGTGGGCCTCTACAAGCCGAAACACCCCTTCAAAGTATATTTTTATAGATCTATTAGGGGGGTCGCTATGACTCTTTAAAACTTTTGATTAGCTCGGGAGAGGGTACTTGAAGCTATGTAGTAGCACGATCGCCGTAAAAGCGTGGTCCAACGGCTAAGACCATGTGCTAGTGAATTAAGCCAGGAGGGAGAGGGTTGGGGTTCGATCCCCGGCTGTCGTAAATTTTTAAAATATTTTCTTTTTTTTCCTCTTTTGTTTATTTTACATTATATTATTTATATAACGTGCTCATCGATATATTAAAGGATCTTATATAAAAGAAATAATTTTTTTTTATTCGGGATTCTTCAAATAACGCTTAAAAGCTGGAAAAATCCCGGAAATTTAGTAAATTTATAATATATTATTTTTTTCAAACTCGTTTTACAGCATTTCTACGGTAGTTTCGCATTCGAAAGGTATTCTATGTATAAAATCAATTGTCTTTCTTTGTGAAAGACTGCATAATGGAATAAAAAATAAAATAAAATAAAATGGCGGGAAAAAGTTTGAAATTTCAAGACCGATCAGCTCCCTTTAATATTAAGTTATAATTTTGAAACTCGGTCTGAAGGTGGTTCTCTACTAGCCGAAACACCCCTTCAAAGCAGATTTTTATAGATTAATTAGGGGGGTCGCTATGGCTCTTTAAATCTTTTGTTTAGCTAGCCAGGAGAGGGTACTTGATGCTTTATAGGAGTACGATCGCCGTATAAGCGTGGTCCAATGGCTAAGACCATGTGCTAGTGAATTACGCCATGAGGGAGAGGACAGCGGTTCGAACCCCGGCTGTGATCAATTTTTAAAATTTTTTCCTTTTTTTCTCTTTTGTTTATTTTACTTTATATTATTTATATAACGCCCTCATCGATATATTAAAGGATCTTATATAAAAAAAATAATTTTCTTTTTTTCGGGAATATTCAAATAACGCTTAAAAGCTGGAAAAATCCCGGAAATTTAGTTTATTTATAATATATTATTTTTTTCAAACTCGTTTTACAGCATTTCTACGGTAGTTTCGCATTCGAAAGGTATTCTATGTATAAAATCAATTGTCTTTCTTTGTGAAAGACTGCATAATGGAATAAAGAATAAAATAAAATAAAATGGCGGGGAAAAGTTTGAAATTTCAAGACCGATCAGCTCCCTTTAATATTAAGTTATAATTTTGAAACTCGGTCTGAAGGTGGGCCTCTACAAGCCGAAACACCCCTTCGAAGTATATTTTTATAGATCTATTAGGGGGGTCGCTATGACTCTTTAAAACTTTTGATTAGCTAGCCGGGAAAGGGTACTTGAAGCTATGTAGTAGCACGATCGCCGTAAAAGCGTGGTCCAACGGCTAAGACCATGTGCTAGTGAATTAAGCCAGGAGGGAGAGGGTAGGGGTCCGATCCCCGGCTGTCGTCAATTTTTAAAATATTTTCTTTTTTTTCCTCTTTTGTTTATTTTACATTATATTATTTATATAACGTGCTCATGGATATATTAAAGGATCTTATATAAAAGAAATAATTTTTTTTTTATTCGGGATTCTTCAAATAACGCTTAAAAGCTGGAAAAATCCCGGAAATTTAGTTTATTTATAATATATTATTTTTTTCAAACTCGTTTTACAGCATTTCTACGGTAGTTTCGCATTCGAAAGGTATTCTATGTATAAAATCAATTGTCTTTCTTTGTGAAAGACTGCATAATGGAATAAAAAATAAAATAAAATAAAATGGCGGGAAAAAGTTTGAAATTTCAAGACCGGTCAGCTCCCTTTAATATTAAGTTATAAATTTGAAACTCGGTCTGAAGGTGGTTCTCTACAAGCCGAAACACCCCTTCAAAGTAGATTTTTATAGATTAATTAGGGGGGTCGCTATGGCTCTTTAAATCTTTTGTTTAGCTAGCCAGGAGAGGGTACTTGATGCTATATAGGAGCACGATCGCCGTATAAACGTGGTCCAATGGTTAAGACTATGTGCTAGTGAATTACGCCAGGAGGGAGGGGGTAGGGGTTCGAACCCCAGCTGTGGTCAATTTTTAAAATTTTTTCCTTTTTTTCTCTTTTGTTTATTTTACATTATATTATTTATTTAACGTGCTCATCGATATATTAAAGGATCTTATATAAAAAAAATAATTTTCTTTTATACGGGAATCTTCAAATGACGCTTAAAAGCTGGAAAATTCCCGGAAATTTAGTTTATTTATAATATATTATTTTTTTCAAACTCGTTTTACAGCATTTCTACAGTAGTTTCGCATTCGAAAGGTATTTTATGTATAAAATCAATTGCCTTTTTTTGTGAAAGAAAGCAAAATGGAATAAAAAATAAAATAAAATAAAATAAAATGGCGGGAAAAAGTTTGAAATTTCAAGACCGATCAGCTCAATTTAATATTAAGTTATAATTTTGAAACTCGGTCTGAAGGTGGGCCTCTACAAGCCGAAACACCCCTTCAAAGTATATTTTTATAGATCTATTAGGGGGGTCGCTATGACTCTTTAAAACTTTTGATTAGCTCGGGAGAGGGTACTTGAAGCTATGTAATAGCACGATCGCCGTAAAAGCGTGGTCCAACGACTAAACCATGTGCTAGTGAATTAAGCCAGGAGGGAGAGGGTTGGGGTTCGATCCCCGGCTGTCGTCAATTTTTAAAATATTTTCTTTTTTTTCCTCTTTTGTTTATTTTACATTATATTATTTATATAACGTGCTCATGGATATATTAAAGGATCTTATATAAAAGAAATAATTTTTTTTTTATTCGGGATTCTTCAAATAACGCTTAAAAGCTGGAAAAATCCCGGAAATTTAGTTTATTTATAATATATTATTTTTTTCAAACTCGTTTTACAGCATTTCTACGGTAGTTTCGCATTCGAAAGGTATTCTATGTATAAAATCAATTGTCTTTCTTTGTGAAAGACTGCATAATGGAATAAAAAATAAAATAAAATAAAATGGCGGGAAAAAGTTTGAAATTTCAAGACCGATCAGCTCCCTTTAATATTAAGTTATAATTTTGAAACTCGGTCTGAAGGTGGTTCTCTACAAGCCGAAACACCCCTTAAAAGTAGATTTTTATAGATTAATTAGGGGGGTCGCTATGGCTCTTTAAATCTTTTGTTTAGCTAGCCAGGAGACGGTACTTGATGCTATATAGGAGCACGATCGCCGTATAAGCGTGGTCCAATGGTTAAGACTATGTGCTAGTGAATTACGCCAGGAGGGAGGGGGTAGGGGTTCGAACCCCAGCTGTGGTCAATTTTTAAAATTTTTTCCTTTTTTTCTCTTTTGTTTATTTTACATTATATTATTTATTTAACGTGCTCATCGATATATTAAAGGATCTTATATAAAAAAAATAATTTTCTTTTATACGGGAATCTTCAAATGACGCTTAAAAGCTGGAAAATTCCCGGAAATTTAGTTTATTTATAATATATTACTTTTTTCAAACTCCTTTTACAGCATTTCTACAGTAGTTTCGCATTCGAAAGGTATTTTATGTATAAAATCAATTGCCTTTCTTTGTGAAAGAAAGCAAAATGGAATAAAAAATAAAATAAAATAAAATGGCGGGAAAAAGTTTGAAATTTCAAGACCGGTCAGCTCCCTTTAATATTAAGTTATAATTTTGAAACTCGGTCTGAAGGTGGTTCTCTACAAGCCGAAACACCCCTTCAAAGTATATTTTTATAGATCTATTAGGGGGGTCGCTATGACTCTTTAAAACTTTTGATTAGCTCGGGAGAGGGTACTTGAAGCTATGTAGTAGCACGATCGCCGTAAAAGCGTGGTCCAACGACTAAACCATGTGCTAGTGAATTAAGCCAGGAGGGAGAGGGTTGGGGTTCGATCCCCGGCTGTCGTGAATTTTTAAAATATTTTCTTTTTTTTCCTCTTTTGTTTATTTTACATTATATTATTTATATAACGTGCTCATGGATATATTAAAGGATCTTATATAAAAGAAATAATTTTTTTTTTATTCGGGATTCTTTAAATAACGCTTAAAAGCTGGAAAAATCCCGGAAATTTAGTTTATTTATAATATATTATTTTTTTCAAACTCGTTTTACAGCATTTCTACGGTAGTTTCGCATTCGAAAGGTATTCTATGTATAAAATCAATTGTCTTTCTTTGTGAAAGACTGCATAATGGAATAAAAAATAAAATAAAATAAAATGGCGGGAAAAAGTTTGAAATTTCAAGACCGATCAGCTCCCTTTAATATTAAGTTATAATTTTGAAACTCGGTCTGAAGGTGGTTCTCTACAAGCCGAAACACCCCTTCAAAGTAGATTTTTATAGATTAATTAGGGGGGTCGCTATGGCTCTTTAAATCTTTTGTTTAGCTAGCCAGGAGAGGGTACTTGATGCTATATAGGAGCACGATCGCCGTATAAGCGTGGTCCAATGGTTAAGACTATGTGCTAGTGAATTACGCCAGGAGGGAGGGGGTAGGGGTTCGAACCCCAGCTGTGGTCAATTTTTAAAATTTTTTCCTTTTTTTGTCTTTTGTTTATTTTACATTATATTATTTATTTAACGTGCTCATCGATATATTAAAGGATCTTATATAAAAAAAAATAATTTTCTTTTATACGGGAATCTTCAAATGACGCTTTAAAGCTGGAAAATTCCCGGAAATTTAGTTTATTTATAATATATTACTTTTTTCAAACTCCTTTTACAGCATTTCTACAGTAGTTTCGCATTCGAAAGGTATTTTATGTATAAAATCAATTGCCTTTCTTTGTGAAAGAAAGCAAAATGGAATAAAAAATAAAATAAAATAAAATGGCGGGAAAAAGTTTGAAATTTCAAGACCGATCAGCTCCCTTTAATATTAAGTTATAATTTTGAAACTCGGTCTGAAGGTGGGCCTCTACAAGCCGAAACACCCCTTCAAAGTATATTTTTATAGATCTATTAGGGGGGTCGCTATGACTCTTTAAAACTTTTGATTAGCTAGCCGGGAAAGGGTACTTGAAGCTATGTAGTGGCACGATCGCCGTAAAAGCGTGGTCCAACGGCTAAGACCATGTGCTAGTAAATTAAGCCAGGAGGGAGAGGGTAGGGGTCCGATCCCCGGCTGTCGTCAATTTTTAAAATATTTTCTTTTTTTTCCTCTTTTGTTTATTTTACATTATATTATTTATATAACGTGCTCATGGATATATTAAAGGGTCTTATATAAAAGAAATAATTTTTTTTTTATTCGGGATTCTTCAAATAACGCTTAAAAGCTGGAAATATCCCGGAAATTTAGTTTATTTATAATATATTATTTTTTTCAAACTCGTTTTACAGCATTTCTACGGTAGTTTCGCATTCGAAAGGTATTCTATGTATAAAATCAATTGTCTTTCTTTGTGAAAGACTGCATAATGGAATAAAAAATAAAATAAAATAAAATGGCGGGAAAAAGTTTGAAATTTCAACACCGATCAGCTCCCTTTAATATTAAGTTATAATTTTGAAACTCGGTCTGAAGGTGGTTCTCTACTAGCCGAAACACCCCTTCAAAGCAGATTTTTATAGATTAATTAGGGGGGTCGCTATGGCTCTTTAAATCTTTTGTTTAGCTAGCCAGGAGAGGGTACTTGATGCTATATAGGAGTACGATCGCCGTATAAGCGTGGTCCAATGGCTAAGACCATGTGCTAGTGAATTACGCCATGAGGGAGAGGACAGCGGTTCGAACCCCGGCTGTGATCAATTTTTAAAATTTTTTTCCTTTTTTTCTCTTTTGTTTATTTTACTTTATATTATTTATATAACGCCCTCATCGATATATTAAAGGATCTTATATAAAAAAAATAATTTTCTTTTTTTCGGGAATATTCAAATAACGCTTAAAAGCTGGAAAAATCCCGGAAATTTAGTTTATTTATAATATATTATTTTTTTCAAACTCGTTTTACAGCATTTCTACGGTAGTTTCGCATTCGAAAGGTATTCTATGTATAAAATCAATTGTCTTTCTTTGAGAAAGACTGCATAATGGAATAAAGAATAAAATAAAATAAAATGGCGGGGAAAAGTTTGAAATTTCAAGACCGATCAGCTCCCTTTAATATTAAGTTATAATTTTGAAACTCGGTCTGAAGGTGGGCCTCTACAAGCCGAAACACCCCTTCGAAGTATATTTTTATGGATCTATTAGGGGGGTCGCTATGACTCTTTAAAACTTTTGATTAGCTAGCCGGGAAAGGGTACTTGAAGCTATGTAGTAGCACGATCGCCGTAAAAGCGTGGTCCAACGGCTAAGACCATGTGCTAGTGAATTAAGCCAGGAGGGAGAGGGTAGGGGTCCGATCCCCGGCTGTCGTCAAATTTTAAAATATTTTCTTTTTTTTCCTCTTTTGTTTATTTTACATTATATTATTTATATAACGTGCTCATGGATATATTAAAGGATCTTATATAAAAGAAATAATTTTTTTTTTATTCGGGATTCTTCAAATAACGCTTAAAAGCTGGAAAAATCCCGGAAATTTAGTTTATTTATAATATATTATTTTTTTCAAACTCGTTTTACAGCATTTCTACGGTAGTTTCGCATTCGAAAGGTATTCTATGTATAAAATCAATTGTCTTTCTTTGTGAAAGACTGCATAATGGAATAAAGAATAAAATAAAATAAAATGGCGGGGAAAAGTTTGAAATTTCAAGACCGATCAGCTCCCTTTAATATTAAGTTATAATTTTGAAACTCGGTCTGAAGGTGGGCCTCTACAAGCCGAAACACCCCTTCGAAGTATATTTTTATAGATCTATTAGGGGGGTCGCTATGACTCTTTAAAACTTTTGATTAGCTAGCCGGGAAAGGGTACTTGAAGCTATGTAGTAGCACGATCGCCGTAAAAGCGTGGTCCAACGGCTAAGACCATGTGCTAGTGAATTAAGCCAGGAGGGAGAGGGTAGGGGTCCGATCCCCGGCTGTCGTCAAATTTTAAAATATTTTCTTTTCTTTCCTCTTTTGTTTATTTTACATTATATTATTTATATAACGTGCTCATGGATATATTAAAGGATCTTATATAAAAGAAATAATTTTTTTTTTATTCGGGATTCTTCAAATAACGCTTAAAAGCTGGAAAAATCCCGGAAATTTAGTTTATTTATAATATATTATTTTTTTCAAACTCGTTTTACAGCATTTCTACGGTAGTTTCGCATTCGAAAGGTATTCTATGTATAAAATCAATTGTCTTTCTTTGTGAAAGACTGCATAATGGAATAAAAAATAAAATAAAATAAAATGGCGGGAAAAAGTTTGAAATTTCAAGACCGGTCAGTTCCCTTTAATATTAAGTTATAATTTTGAAACTCGGTCTGAAGGTGGTTCTCTACAAGCCGAAACACCCCTTCAAAGTAGATTTTTATAGATTAATTAGGGGGGTTGCTATGGCTCTTTAAATCTTTTGTTTAGCTAGCCAGGAGAGGGTACTTGATGCTATATAGGAGCATGATCGCCGTATAAGCGTGGTCCAATGGTTAAGACTATGTGCTAGTGAATTACGCCAGGAGGGAGGGGGTAGGGGTTCGAACCCCAGCTGTGGTCAATTTTTAAAATTTTTTCCTTTTTTTCTCTTTTGTTTATTTTACATTATATTATTTATTTAACGTGCTCATCGATATATTAAAGGATCTTATATAAAAAAAATAATTTTCTTTTATACGGGAATCTTCAAATGACGCTTAAAAGCTGGAAAATTCCCGGAAATTTAGTTTATTTATAATATATTATTTTTTTCAAACTCGTTTTACAGCATTTCTACAGTAGTTTCGCATTCGAAAGGTATTTTATGTATAAAATCAATTGCCTTTTTTTGTGAAAGAAAGCAAAATGGAAGAAAAAATAAAATAAAATAAAATAAAATGGCGGGAAAAAGTTTGAAATTTCAAGACCGATCAGCTCCCTTTAATATTAAGTTATAATTTTGAAACTCGGTCTGAAGGTGGGCCTCTACAAGCCGAAACACCCCTTCAAAGTATATTTTTATAGATCTATTAGGGGGGTCGCTATGACTCTTTAAAACTTTTGATTAGCTCGGGAGAGGGTACTTGAAGCTATGTAGTAGCACGATCGCCGTAAAAGCGTGGTCCAACGACTAAACCATGTGCTAGTGAATTAAGCCAGGAGGGAGAGGGTAGGGGTTCGATCCCCGGCTGTCGTCAATTTTTAAAATATTTTCTTTTTTTTCCTCTTTTGTTTATTTTACATTATATTATTTATATAACGTGCTCATGGATATATTAAAGGATCTTATATAAAAGAAATAATTTTTTTTTATTCGGGATTCTTCAAATAACGCTTAAAAGCTGGAAAAATCCCGGAAATTTAGTTTATTTATAATATATTATTTTTTTTCAAACTCGTTTTACAGCATTTCTACGGTAGTTTCGCATTCGAAAGGTATTCTATGTATAAAATCAATTGTCTTTCTTTGTGAAAGACTGCATAATGGAATAAAAAATAAAATAAAATAAAATGGCGGGAAAAAGTTTGAAGTTTCAAGACCGATCAGCTCCCTTTAATATTAAGTTATAATTTTGAAACTCGGTCTGAAGGTGGTTCTCTACAAGCCGAAACACCCCTTCAAAGTAGATTTTTATAGATTAATTAGGGGGGTCGCTATGGCTCTTTAAATCTTTTGTTTAGCTAGCCAGGAGAGGGTACTTGATGCTATATAGGAGCACGATCGCCGTATAAGCGTGGTCCAATGGTTAAGACTATGTGCTAGTGAATTACGCCAGGAGGGAGGGGGTTGGGGTTCGAACCCCAGCTGTGGTCAATTTTTAAAATTTTTTCCTTTTTTTCTCTTTTGTTTATTTTACATTATATTATTTATTTAACGTGCTCATCGATATATTAAAGGATCTTATATAAAAAAAATAATTTTCTTTTATACGGGAATCTTCAAATGACGCTTAAAAGCTGGAAAATTCCCGGAAATTTAGATTATTTATAATATATTATTTTTTTCAAACTCCTTTTACAGCATTTCTACAGTAGTTTCGCATTCGAAAGGTATTTTATGTATAAAATCAATTGCCTTTCTTTGTGAAAGAAAGCAAAATGGAATAAAAAATAAAATAAAATAAAATGGCGGGAAAAAGTTTGAAATTTCAAGACCGATCAGCTCCCTCTAATATTAAGTTATAATTTTGAAACTCGGTCTGAAGGTGGGCCTCTACAAGCCGAAACACCCCTTCAAAGTATATTTTTATAGATCTATTAGGGGGGTCGCTATGACTCTTTAAAACTTTTGATTAGCTAGCCGGGAAAGGGTACTTGAAGCTATGTAGTAGCACGATCGCCGTAAAAGCGTGGTCCAACGGCTAAGACCATGTGCTAGTGAATTAAGCCAGGAGGGAGAGGGTAGGGGTTCGATCCCCGGCTGTCGTCACTTTTTAAAATATTTTCTTTTTTTTCCTCTTTTGTTTATTTTACATTATATTATTTATATAACGTGCTCATGGATACATTAAAGGATCTTATATAAAAGAAATAATTTTTTTTTTATTCGGGATTCTTCAAATAACGCTTAAAAGCTGGAAAAATCCCGGAAATTTAGTTTATTTATAATATATTATTTTTTTCAAACTCGTTTTACAGCATTTCTACGGTAGTTTCGCATTCGAAAGGTATTCTATGTATAAAATCAATTGTCTTTCTTTGTGAAAGACTGCATAATGGAATAAAAAATAAAATAAAATAAAATGGCGGGAAAAAGTTTGAAATTTCAAGACCGATCAGCTCCCTTTAATATTAAGTTATAATTTTGAAACTCGGTCTGAAGGTGGTTCTCTACAAGCCGAAACACCCCTTCAAAGTAGATTTTTATAGATTAATTAGGGGGGTTGCTATGGCTCTTTAAATCTTTTGTTTAGCTAGCCGGGAGAGGGCACTTGATGCTATATAGGAGTACGATCGCCGTATAAGCGTGGTCCAATGGCTAAGACCATGTGCTAGTGAATTACGCCATGAGGGAGGGGACAGGGGTTCGAACCCCGGCTGTGATCAATTTTTAAAATTTTTTCCTTTTTTTCTCTTTTGTTTATTTTACTTTATATTATTTATATAACGCCCTCATCGATATATTAAAGGATCTTATATAAAAAAAATAATTTTCTTTTTTTCGGGAATATTCAAATAACGCTTAAAAGCTGGAAAAATCCCGGAAATTTAGTTTATTTATAATATATTATTTTTTTCAAACTCGTTTTACAGCATTTCTACGGTAGTTTCGCATTCGAAAGGTATTCTATGTATAAAATCAATTGTCTTTCTTTGTGAAAGACTGCATAATGGAATAAAAAATAAAATAAAATAAAATGGCGGGAAAAAGTTTGAAATTTCAAGACCGATCAGCTCCCTCTAATATTAAGTTATAATTTTGAAACTCGGTCTGAAGGTGGGCCTCTACAAGCCGAAACACCCCTTCAAAGTATATTTTTATAGATCTATTAGGGGGGTCGCTATGACTCTTTAAAACTTTTGATTAGCTAGCCGGGAAAGGGTACTTGAAGCTATGTAGTAGCACGATCGCCGTAAAAGCGTGGTCCAACGGCTAAGACCATGTGCTAGTGAATTAAGCCAGGAGGGAGAGGGTAGGGGTTCGATCCCCGGCTGTCGTCACTTTTTAAAATATTTTCTTTTTTTTCCTCTTTTGTTTATTTTACATTATATTATTTATATAACGTGCTCATGGATACATTAAAGGATCTTATATAAAAGAAATAATTTTTTTTTTATTCGGGATTCTTCAAATAACGCTTAAAAGCTGGAAAAATCCCGGAAATTTAGTTTATTTATAATATATTATTTTTTTCAAACTCGTTTTACAGCATTTCTACGGTAGTTTCGCATTCGAAAGGTATTCTATGTATAAAATCAATTGTCTTTCTTTGTGAAAGACTGCATAATGGAATAAAAAATAAAATAAAATAAAATGGCGGGAAAAAGTTTGAAATTTCAAGACCGATCAGCTCCCTTTAATATTAAGTTATAATTTTGAAACTCGGTCTGAAGGTGGTTCTCTACAAGCCGAAACACCCCTTCAAAGTAGATTTTTATAGATTAATTAGGGGGGTTGCTATGGCTCTTTAAATCTTTTGTTTAGCTAGCCGGGAGAGGGTACTTGATGCTATATAGGAGTACGATCGCCGTATAAGCGTGGTCCAATGGCTAAGACCATGTGCTAGTGAATTACGCCATGAGGGAGGGGACAGGGGTTCGAACCCCGGCTGTGATCAATTTTTAAAATTTTTTCCTTTTTTTCTCTTTTGTTTATTTTACTTTATATTATTTATATAACGCCCTCATCGATATATTAAAGGATCTTATATAAAAAAAATAATTTTCTTTTTTTCGGGAATATTCAAATAACGCTTAAAAGCTGGAAAAATCCCGGAAATTTAGTTTATTTATAATATATTATTTTTTTCAAACTCGTTTTACAGCATTTCTACGGTAGTTTCGCATTCGAAAGGTATTCTATGTATAAAATCAATTGTCTTTCTTTGTGAAAGACTGCATAATGGAATAAAAAATAAAATAAAATAAAATGGCGGGAAAAAGTTTGAAATTTCAACACCGATCAGCTCCCTTTAATATTAAGTTATAATTTTGAAACTCGGTCTGAAGGTGGGCCTCTACAAGCCGAAACACCCCTTCAAAGTATATTTTTATAGATCTATTAGGGGGGTCGCTATGACTCTTTAAAACTTTTGATTAGCTAGCCGGGAAAGGGTACTTGAAGCTATGTAGTAGCACGATCACCGTAAAAGCGTGGTCCAACGGCTAAGACCATGTGCTAGTGAATTAAGCCAGAAGGGAGAGGGTAGGGGTTCGATCCCCGGCTGTCGTCACTTTTTAAAATATTTTCTTTTTTTTCCTCTTTTGTTTATTTTACATTATATTATTTATATAACGTGCTCATGGATACATTAAAGGATCTTATATAAAAGAAATAATTTTCTTTTTATTCGGGATTCTTCAAATAACGCTTAAAAGCTGGAAAAATCCCGGAAATTTAGTTTATTTATAATATATTATTTTTTTCAAACTCGTTTTACAGCATTTCTACGGTAGTTTCGCATTCGAAAGGTATTCTATGTATAAAATCAATTGTCTTTCTTTGTGAAAGACTGCATAATGGAATAAAAAATAAAATAAAATAAAATGGCGGGAAAAAGTTTGAAATTTCAAGACCGATCAGCTCCCTTTAATATTAAGTTATAATTTTGAAACTCGGTCTGAAGGTGGTTCTCTACAAGCCGAAACACCCCTTCAAAGTAGATTTTTATAGATTAATTAGGGGGGTCGCTATGGCTCTTTAAATCTTTTGTTTAGCTAGCCGGGAGAGGGTACTTGATGCTATATAGGAGTACGATTGCCGTATAAGCGTGGTCCAATGGCTAAGACCATGTGCTAGTGAATTACGCCATGAGGGAGGGGACAGGGGTTCGAACCCCGGCTGTGATCAATTTTTAAAATTTTTTCCTTTTTTTCTCTTTTGTTTATTTTACTTTATATTATTTATATAACGCCCTCATCGATATATTAAAGGATCTTATATAAAAAAAATAATTTTCTTTTTTTCGGGAATATTCAAATAACGCTTAAAAGCTGGAAAAATCCCGGAAATTTAGTTTATTTATAATATATTATTTTTTTCAAACTCGTTTTACAGCATTTCTACGGTAGTTTCGCATTCGAAAGGTATTCTATGTATAAAATCAATTGTCTTTCTTTGTGAAAGACTGCATAATGGAATAAAAAATAAAATAAAATAAAATGGCGGGAAAAAGTTTGAAATTTCAAGACCGATCAGCTCCCTCTAATATTAAGTTATAATTTTGAAACTCGGTCTGAAGGTGGGCCTCTACAAGCCGAAACACCCCTTCAAAGTATATTTTTATAGATCTATTAGGGGGGTCGCTATGACTCTTTAAAACTTTTGATTAGCTAGCCGGGAAAGGGTACTTGAAGCTATGTAGTAGCACGATCGCCGTAAAAGCGTGGTCCAACGGCTAAGACCATGTGCTAGTGAATTAAGCCAGGAGGGAGAGGGTAGGGGTTCGATCCCCGGCTGTCGTCACTTTTTAAAATATTTTCTTTTTTTTCCTCTTTTGTTTATTTTACATTATATTATTTATATAACGTGCTCATGGATACATTAAAGGATCTTATATAAAAGAAATAATTTTTTTTTTATTCGGGATTCTTCAAATAACGCTTAAAAGCTGGAAAAATCCCGGAAATTTAGTTTATTTATAATATATTATTTTTTTCAAACTCGTTTTACAGCATTTCTACGGTAGTTTCGCATTCGAAAGGTATTCTATGTATAAAATCAATTGTCTTTCTTTGTGAAAGACTGCATAATGGAATAAAAAATAAAATAAAATAAAATGGCGGGAAAAAGTTTGAAATTTCAAGACCGATCAGCTCCCTTTAATATTAAGTTATAATTTTGAAACTCGGTCTGAAGGTGGTTCTCTACAAGCCGAAACACCCCTTCAAAGTAGATTTTTATAGATTAATTAGGGGGGTCGCTATGGCTCTTTAAATCTTTTGTTTAGCTAGCCGGGAGAGGGTACTTGATGCTATATAGGAGTACGATTGCCGTATAAGCGTGGTCCAATGGCTAAGACCATGTGCTAGTGAATTACGCCATGAGGGAGGGGACAGGGGTTCGAACCCCGGCTGTGATCAATTTTTAAAATTTTTTCCTTTTTTTCTCTTTTGTTTATTTTACTTTATATTATTTATATAACGCCCTCATCGATATATTAAAGGATCTTATATAAAAAAAATAATTTTCTTTTTTTCGGGAATATTCAAATAACGCTTAAAAGCTGGAAAAATCCCGGAAATTTAGTTTATTTATAATATATTAATTTTTTCAAACTCGTTTTACAGCATTTCTACGGTAGTTTCGCATTCGAAAGGTATTCTATGTATAAAATCAATTGTCTTTCTTTGTGAAAGACTGCATAATGGAATAAAAAATAAAATAAAATAAAATGGCGGGGAAAAGTTTGAAATTTCAAGACCGATCAGCTCCCTTTAATATTAAGTTATAATTTTGAAACTCGGTCTGAAGGTGGTTCTCTACAAGCCGAAACACCCCTTCAAAGTAGATTTTTATAGATTAATTAGGGGGGTCGCTATGGCTCTTTAAATCTTTTGTTTAGCTAGCCAGGAGAGGGTACTTGATGCTATATAGGAGCACGATCGCCGTATAAGCGTGGTCCAATGGTTAAGACTATGTGCTAGTGAATTACGCCAGGAGGGAGGGGGTAGGGGTTCGAACCCCAGCTGTGGTCAATTTTTAAAATTTTTTCCTTTTTTTCTCTTTTGTTTATTTTACATTATATTATTTATTTAACGTGCTCATCGATATATTAAAGGATCTTATATAAAAAAAATAATTTTCTTTTATACGGGAATCTTCAAATGACGCTTAAAAGCTGGAAAAATCCCGGAAATTTAGTTTATTTATAATATATTATTTTTTTCAAACTCGTTTTACAGCATTTCTACGGTAGTGTCGCATTCGAAAGGTATTCTATGTATAAAATCAATTGTCTTTCTTTGTGAAAGACTGCATAATGGAATAAAAAATAAAATAAAATAAAATGGCGGGGAAAAGTTTGAAATTTCAAGACCGATCAGCTCCCTTTAATATTAAGTTATAATTTTGAAACTCGGTCTGAAGGTGGTTCTGTACAAGCCGAAACACCCCTTCAAAGTAGATTTTTATAGATTAATTAGGGGGGTCGCTATGGCTCTTTAAATCTTTTGTTTAGCTAGCCAGGAGAGGGTACTTGATGCTATATAGGAGCACGATCGCCGTATAAGCGTGGTCCAATGGTTAAGACTATGTGCTAGTGAATTACGCCAGGAGGGAGGGGGTAGGGGTTCGAACCCCAGCTGAGGTCAATTTTTAAAATTTTTTCCTTTTTTTCTCTTTTGTTTATTTTACATTATATTATTTATTTAACGTGCTCATCGATATATTAAAGGATCTTATATAAAAAAAATAATTTTCTTTTATACGGGAATCTTCAAATGACGCTTAAAAGCTGGAAAAATCCCGGAAATTTAGTTTATTTATAATATATTATTTTTTTCAAACTCGTTTTACAGCATTTCTACAGTAGTTTCGCATTCGAAAGGTATTTTATGAATAAAATCAATTGTCTTTCTTTGTGAAAGAAAGCAAGATGGAATAAAAAATAAAATAAAATAAAATGGCGGGAAAAAGTTTGAAATTTCAAGACCGATCAGCTCCCTTTAATATTAAGTTATAATTTTGAAACTCGGTCTGAAGGTGGGCCTCTTCAAGCCGAAACACCCCTTCAAAGTATATTTTTATAGATGTATTAGGGGGGTCGCTATGACTCTTTAAAACTTTTGATTAGCTAGCCGGGAGAGGGTACTTGAAGCTATGTAGTAGCACGATCGCCGTAAAAGCGTGGTCCAACGGCTAAGACCATGTGCTAGTGAATTAAGCCAGGAGGGAGAGGGTAGGGGTTCGATCCCCGGCTGTCGTCAATTTTTAAAATATTTTCTTTTTTTTCCTCTTTTGTTTATTTTACATTATATTATTTATATAACGTGCTCATCGATATATTAAAGGATCTTATATAAAAGAAATAATTTTTTTTTATTCGGGATTCTTCAAATAACGCTTAAAAGCTGGAAAATTCCCGGAAATTTAGTTTATTTATAATATATTATTTTTTTCAAACTCGTTTTACAGCATTTCTACGGTAGTTTCGCATTCGAAAGGTATTCTATGTATAAAATCAATTGTCTTTCTTTGTGAAAAACTGCATAATGGAATAAAAAATAAAATAAAGTAAAATGGCGGGGAAAAGTTTGAAATTTCAAGACCGATCAGCTCCCTTTAATATTAAGTTATAATTTTGAAACTCGGTCTGAAGGTGGTTCTCTACAAGCCGAAACACCCCTTCAAAGTAGATTTTTATAGATTAATTAGGGGGGTCGCTATGGCTCTTTAAATCTTTTGTTTAGCTAGCCAGGAGAGGGTACTTGATGCTATATAGGAGCACGATCGCCGTATAAGCGTGGTCCAATGGTTAAGACTATGTGCTAGTGAATTACGCCAGGAGGGAGGGGGTAGGGGTTCGAACCCCAGCTGTGGTCAATTTTTAAAATTTTTTCCTTTTTTTCTCTTTTGTTTATTTTACATTATATTATTTATTTAACGTGCTCATCGATATATTAAAGGATCTTATATAAAAAAAATAATTTTCTTTTATACGGGAATCTTCAAATGACGCTTAAAAGCTGGAAAATTCCCGGAAATTTAGTTTATTTATAATATATTATTTTTTTAAAACTCGTTTTACAGCATTTCTACAGTAGTTTCGCATTCGAAAGGTATTTTATGTATAAAATCAATTGTCTTTCTTTGTGAAAGAAAGCAAAATGGAATAAAAAATAAAATAAAATAAAATGGCGGGGAAAAGTTTGAAATTTCAAGACCGATCAGCTCCCTTTAATATTAAGTTATAATTTTGAAACTCGGTCTGAAGGAGGGCCTCTACAAGCCGAAACACCCCTTCAAAGTATATTTTTATAGATCTATTAGGGGGGTCGCTATGACTCTTTAAAACTTTTGATTAGCTAGCCGGGAGAGGGTACTTGAAGCTATGTAGTAGCACGATCGCCGTAAAAGCGTGGTCCAACGGCTAAGACCATGTGCAAGTCAATTACGCCTGGAATGAGGGGTTAGGGGCTCGTACCCCGGCTGTGATCAATTTTTAAAATTTTTTCCTTTTTTTTCTCTTTTGTTTATTTTACATTATATTATTTATATAACGCCCTTATCGATATATTAAAGGATCTTATATAAAAAAAATAATTTTCTTTTTTTCGGGAATATTAAATACCGCTTAAAAGCTGGAAAAATCCCGGAAATTTAGTTTATTTATAATATATGATTTTTTTCAAACTCGTTTTACAGCATTTCTACGGTAGTTTCGCATTCGAAAGGTATTCTATGTATAAAATCAATTGTCTTTCTTTGTGAAAAACTGCATAATGGAATAAAAAATAAAATAAAGTAAAATGGCGGGGAAAAGTTTGAAATTTCAAGACCGATCAGCTCCCTTTAATATTAAGTTATAATTTTGAAACTCGGTCTGAAGGTGGTTCTCTACAAGCCGAAACACCCCTTCAAAGTAGATTTTTATAGATTAATTAGGGGGGTCGCTATGGCTCTTTAAATCTTTTGTTTAGCTAGCCAGGAGAGGGTACTTGATGCTATATAGGAGCACGATCGCCGTATAAGCGTGTTCCAATGGTTAAGACTATGTGCTAGTGAATTACGCCAGGAGGGAGGGGGTAGGGGTTCGAACCCCAGCTGTGGTCAATTTTTAAAATTTTTTCCTTTTTTTCTCTTTTGTTTATTTTACATTATATTATTTATTTAACGTGCTCATCGATATATTAAAGGATCTTATATAAAAAAAATAATTTTCTTTTATCCGGGAATCTTCAAATGACGCTTAAAAGCTGGAAAATTCCCGGAAATTTAGCTTATTTATAATATATTATTTTTTTCAAACTCGTTTTACAGCATTTCTACAGTAGTTTCGCATTCGAAAGGTATTTTATGTATAAAATCAATTGTCTTTCTTTGTGAAAGAAAGCAAAATAGAATAAAAAATAAAATAAAATAAAATGGCGGGGAAAAGTTTGAAATTTCAAGACCGATCAGCTCCCTTTAATATTAAGTTATAATTTTGAAACTCGGTCTGAAGGTGGTTCTCTACAAGCCGAAACACCCCTTCAAAGTAGATTTTTATAGATTAATTAGGGGGGTCGCTATGGCTCTTTAAATCTTTTGTTTAGCTAGCCGGGAGAGGGTACTTGATGCTATATAGGAGTACGATCGCCGTATAAGCGTGGTCCAATGGCTAAGACCATGTGCTAGTGAATTACGCCATGAGGGAGGAGACAGGGGTTCGAACCCCGGCTGTGATCAATTTTTAAAATTTTTTCCTTTTTTTCTCTTTTGTTTATTTTACTTTATATTATTTATATAACGCCCTCATCGATATATTAAAGGATCTTATATAAAAAAAATAATTTTCTTTTTTTCGGGAATATTCAAATAACGCTTAAAAGCTGGAAAAATCCCGGAAATTTAGTTTATTTATAATATATTATTTTTTTCAAACTCGTTTTGCAGCATTTCTACAGTAGTTTCGCATTCGAAAGGTATTTTATGTATAAAATCAATTGTCTTTGTTTCTGAAAGAAAGCAAAATGGAATAAAAAATAAAATAAAATAAAATGGCGGGAAAAAGTTTGAAATTTCAAGACCGATCAGCTCCCTTTAATATTAAGTTATAATTTTGAAACTCGGTCTGAAGGTGGGCCTCTACAAGCCGAAACACCCCTTCAAAGTATATTTTTATAGATCTATTAGGGGGGTCGCTATGACTCCTTAAAACTTTTGATTAGCTCGGGAGAGGGTACTTGAAGCTGTGTAGTAGCACGATCGCCGTAAAAGCGTGGTCCAACGGCTAAGACCATGTGCTAGTGAATTAAGCCAGGAGGGAGAGGGTAGGGGTTCGATCCCCGGCTGTCGTCAATTTTTAAAATATTTTCTTTTTTTTCCTCCTTTGTTTATTTTACATTATATTATTTATATAACGTGCTCATGGATATATTAAAGGATCTTATATAAAAGAAATAATTTTTTTTTTATTCTGGATTCTTCAAATAACGCTTAAAAGCTGGAAAAATCCCGGAAATTTAGTTTATTTATAATATATTATTTTTTTCAAACTCGTTTTACAGCATTTCTACGGTAGTTTCGCATTCGAAAGGTATTCTATGTATAAAATCAATTGTCTTTCTTTGTGAAAGACTGCATAATGGAATAAAAAATAAAATAAAATAAAATGGCGGGAAAAAGTTTGAAATTTCAAGACCGATCAGCTCCCTTTAATATTAAGTTATAATTTTGAAACTCGGTCTGAAGGTGGTTCTCTACAAGCCGAAACACCCCTTCAAAGTAGATTTTTATAGATTAATTAGGGGGGTCGCTATGGCTCTTTAAATCTTTTGTTTAGCTAGCCGGGAGAGGGTACTTGATGCTATATAGGAGTACGGTCGCCGTATAAATGTGGTCCAATGGCTAAGACCATGTGCTAGTGAATTAAGTCAGGAGGGAGAGGGTTGGGGTTCGATCCCCGGCTGTCGTCAATTTTTAAAATATTTTCTTTTTTTTCCTCTTTTGTTTATTTTACATTATATTATTTATATAACGTGCTCATGGATATATTAAAGGATCTTATATAAAAGAAATAATTTTTTTTTTATTCGGGATTCTTCAAATAACGCTTAAAAGCTGGAAAAATCCCGGAAATTTAGTTTATTTATAATATATTATTTTTTTCAAACTCGTTTTACAGCATTTCTACGGTAGTTTCGCATTCGAAAGGTATTCTATGTATAAAATCAATTGTCTTTCTTTGTGAAAGACTGCATAATGGAATAAAAAATAAAATAAAATAAAATGGCGGGAAAAAGTTTGAAATTTCAAGACCGATCAGCTCCCTTTAATATTAAGTTATAATTTTGAAACTCGGTCTGAAGGTGGTTCTCTACAAGCCGAAACACCCCTTCAAAGTAGATTTTTATAGATTAATTAGGGGGGTCGCTATGGCTCTTTAAATCTTTTGTTTAGCTAGCCGGGAGAGGGTACTTGATGCTATATAGGAGTACGATTGCCGTATAAGCGTGGTCCAATGGCTAAGACCATGTGCTAGTGAATTACGCCATGAGGGAGGGGACAGGGGTTCGAACCCCGGCTGTGATCAATTTTTAAAATTTTTTCCTTTTTTTCTCTTTTGTTTATTTTACATTATATTATTTATTTAACGTGCTCATCGATATATTAAAGGATCTTATATAAAAAAAATAATTTTCTTTTATACGGGAATCTTCAAATGACGCTTAAAAGCTGGAAAATTCCCGGAAATTTAGTTTATTTATAATATATTATTTTTTTCAAACTCGTTTTACAGCATTTCTACAGTAGTTTCGCATTCGAAAGGTATTTTATGAATAAAATCAATTGTCTTTCTTTGTGAAAGAAAGCAAGATGGAATAAAAAATAAAATAAAATAAAATGGCGGGAAAAAGTTTGAAATTTCAAGACCGATCAGCTCCCTTTAATATTAAGTTATAATTTTGAAACTCGGTCTGAAGGTGGGCCTCTTCAAGCCGAAACACCCCTTCAAAGTATATTTTTATAGATGTATTAGGGGGGTCGCTATGACTCTTTAAAACTTTTGATTAGCTAGGCGGGAGAGGGTACTTGAAGCTATGTAGTAGCACGATCGCCGTAAAAGCGTGGTCCAACGGCTTAGACCATGTGCTAGTGAATTAAGCCAGGAGGGAGAGGGTAGGGGTTCGATCCCCGGCTGTCGTCAATTTTTAAAATATTTTCTTTTTTTTCCTCTTTTGTTTATTTTACATTATATTATTTATATAACGTGCTCATCGATATATAAAAGGATCTTATATAAAAGAAATAATTTTTTTTTTATTCGGGATTCTTCAAATAACGCTTAAAAGCTGGAAAAATCCCGGAAATTTAGTTTATTTATAATATATTATTTTTTTCAAACTCGTTTTACAGCATTTCTACGGTAGTTTCGCATTCGAAAGGTATTCTATGTATAAAATCAATTGTCTTTCTTTGTGAAAAACTGCATAATGGAATAAAAAATAAAATAAAATAAAATGGCGGGGAAAAGTTTGAAATTTCAAGACCGATCAGCTCCCTTTAATATTAAGTTATAATTTTGAAACTCGGTCTGAAGGTGGTTCTCTACAAGCCGAAACACCCCTTCAAAGTAGATTTTTATAGATTAATTAGGGGGGTCGCTATGGCTCTTTAAATCTTTTGTTTAGCTAGCCAGGAGAGGGTACTTGATGCTATATAGGAGCACGATCGCCGTATAAGCGTTGTCCAATGGTTAAGACTATGTGCTAGTGAATTACGCCAGGAGGGAGGGGGTAGGGGTTCGAACCCCAGCTGTGGTCAATTTTTAAAATTTTTTCCTTTTTTTCTCTTTTGTTTATTTTACATTATATTATTTATTTAACGTGCTCATCGATATATTAAAGGATCTTATATAAAAAAAATAATTTTCTTTTATACGGGAATCTTCAAATGACGCTTAAAAGCTGGAAAATTCCCGGAAATTTAGTTTATTTATAATATATTATTTTTTTCAAACTCGTTTTACAGCATTTCTACAGTAGTTTCGCATTCGAAAGGTATTTTATGTATAAAATCAATTGTCTTTCTTTGTGAAAGAAAGCAAAATGGAATAAAAAATAAAATAAAATAAAATGGCGGGGAAAAGTTTGAAATTTCAAGACCGATCAGCTCCCTTTAATATTAAGTTATAATTTTGAAACTCGGTCTGAAGGAGGGCCTCTACAAGCCGAAACACCCCTTCAAAGTATATTTTTATAGATCTATTAGGGGGGTCGCTATGACTCTTTAAAACTTTTGATTAGCTAGCCGGGAGAGGGTACTTGAAGCTATGTAGTAGCACGATCGCCGTAAAAGCGTGGTCCAACGGCTAAGACCATGTGCTAGTGAATTACGCCATGAGGGAGGGGACAGGGGTTCGAACCCCGGCTGTGATCAATTTTTAAAATTTTTTCCTTTTTTTCTCTTTTGTTTATTTTACTTTATATTATTTATATAACGCCCTCATCGATATATTAAAGGATCTTATATAAAAAAAATAATTTTCTTTTTTTCGGGAATATTCAAATAACGCTTAAAAGCTGGAAAAATCCCGGAAATTTAGTTTATTTATAATATATTATTTTTTTCAAACTCGTTTTGCAGCATTTCTACAGTAGTTTCGCATTCGAAAGGTATTTTATGTATAAAATCAATTGTCTTTGTTTCTGAAAGAAAGCAAAATGGAATAAAAAATAAAATAAAATAAAATGGCGGGAAAAAGTTTGAAATTTCAAGACCGATCAGCTCCCTTTAATATTAAGTTATAATTTTGAAACTCGGTCTGAAGGTGGGCCTCTACAAGCCGAAACACCCCTTCAAAGTATATTTTTATAGATCTATTAGGGGGGTCGCTATGACTCCTTAAAACTTTTGATTAGCTCGGGAGAGGGTACTTGAAGCTGTGTAGTAGCACGATCGCCGTAAAAGCGTGGTCCAACGGCTAAGACCATGTGCTAGTGAATTAAGCCAGGAGGGAGAGGGTAGGGGTTCGATCCCCGGCTGTCGTCAATTTTTAAAATATTTTCTTTTTTTTCCTCCTTTGTTTATTTTACATTATATTATTTATATAACGTGCTCATGGATATATTAAAGGATCTTATATAAAAGAAATAATTTTTTTTTTATTCTGGATTCTTCAAATAACGCTTAAAAGCTGGAAAAATCCCGGAAATTTAGTTTATTTATAATATATTATTTTTTTCAAACTCGTTTTACAGCATTTCTACGGTAGTTTCGCATTCGAAAGGTATTCTATGTATAAAATCAATTGTCTTTCTTTGTGAAAGACTGCATAATGGAATAAAAAATAAAATAAAATAAAATGGCGGGAAAAAGTTTGAAATTTCAAGACCGATCAGCTCCCTTTAATATTAAGTTATAATTTTGAAACTCGGTCTGAAGGTGGTTCTCTACAAGCCGAAACACCCCTTCAAAGTAGATTTTTATAGATTAATTAGGGGGGTCGCTATGGCTCTTTAAATCTTTTGTTTAGCTAGCCGGGAGAGGGTACTTGATGCTATATAGGAGTACGGTCGCCGTATAAATGTGGTCCAATGGCTAAGACCATGTGCTAGTGAATTAAGCCAGGAGGGAGAGGGTTGGGGTTCGATCCCCGGCTGTCGTCAATTTTTAAAATATTTTCTTTTTTTTCCTCTTTTGTTTATTTTACATTATATTATTTATATAACGTGCTCATGGATATATTAAAGGATCTTATATAAAAGAAATAATTTTTTTTTATTCGGGATTCTTCAAATAACGCTTAAAAGCTGGAAAAATCCCGGAAATTTAGTTTATTTATAATATATTATTTTTTTCAAACTCGTTTTACAGCATTTCTACGGTAGTTTCGCATTCGAAAGGTATTCTATGTATAAAATCAATTGTCTTTCTTTGTGAAAGACTGCATAATGGAATAAAAAATAAAATAAAATAAAATGGCGGGAAAAAGTTTGAAATTTCAAGACCGATCAGCTCCCTTTAATATTAAGTTATAATTTTGAAACTCGGTCTGAAGGTGGTTCTCTACAAGCCGAAACACCCCTTCAAAGTAGATTTTTATAGATTAATTAGGGGGGTCGCTATGGCTCTTTAAATCTTTTGTTTAGCTAGCCGGGAGAGGGTACTTGATGCTATATAGGAGTACGATTGCCGTATAAGCGTGGTCCAATGGCTAAGACCATGTGCTAGTGAATTACGCCATGAAGGAGGGGACAGGGGTTCGAACCCCGGCTGTGATCAATTTTTAAAATTTTTTCCTTTTTTTCTCTTTTGTTTATTTTACTTTATATTATTTATATAACGCCATCATCGATATATTAAAGGATCTTATATAAAAAAAATAATTTTCTTTTTTTCGGGAATATTCAAATAACGCTTAAAAGCTGGAAAAATCCCGGAAATTTAGTTTATTTATAATATATTAATTTTTTCAAACTCGTTTTACAGCATTTCTACGGTAGTTTCGCATTCGAAAGGTATTCTATGTATAAAATCAATTGTCTTTCTTTGTGAAAGACTGCATAATGGAATAAAAAATAAAATAAAATAAAATGGCGGGGAAAAGTTTGAAATTTCAAGACCGATCAGCTCCCTTTAATATTAAGTTATAATTTTGAAACTCGGTCTGAAGGTGGTTCTCTACAAGCCGAAACACCCCTTCAAAGTAGATTTTTATAGATTAATTAGGGGGGTCGCTATGGCTCTTTAAATCTTTTGTTTAGCTAGCCAGGAGAGGGTACTTGATGCTATATAGGAGCACGATCGCCGTATAAGCGTGGTCCTATGGTTAAGACTATGTGCTAGTGAATTACGCCAGGAGGGAGGGGGTAGGGGTTCGAACCCCAGCTGTGGTCAATTTTTAAAATTTTTTCCTTTTTTTCTCTTTTGTTTATTTTACATTATATTATTTATTTAACGTGCTCATCGATATATTAAAGGATCTTATATAAAAAAAATAATTTTCTTTTATACGGGAATCTTCAAATGACGCTTAAAAGCTGGAAAATTCCCGGAAATTTAGTTTATTTATAATATATTATTTTTTTCAAACTCGTTTTACAGCATTTCTACAGTAGTTTCGCATTCGAAAGGTATTTTATGAATAAAATCAATTGTCTTTCTTTGTGAAAGAAAGCAAGATGGAATAAAAAATAAAATAAAATAAAATGGCGGGAAAAAGTTTGAAATTTCAAGACCGATCAGCTCCCTTTAATATTAAGTTATAATTTTGAAACTCGGTCTGAAGGTGGGCCTCTTCAAGCCGAAACACCCCTTCAAAGTATATTTTTATAGATGTATTAGGGGGGTCGCTATGACTCTTTAAAACTTTTGATTAGCTAGGCGGGAGAGGGTACTTGAAGCTATGTAGTAGCACGATCGCCGTAAAAGCGTGGTCCAACGGCTAAGACCATGTGCTAGTGAATTAAGCCAGGAGGGAGAGGGTAGGGGTTCGATCCCCGGCTGTCGTCAATTTTTAAAATATTTTCTTTTTTTTCCTCTTTTGTTTATTTTACATTATATTATTTATATAACGTGCTCATCGATATATAAAAGGATCTTATATAAAAGAAATAATTTTTTTTTATTCGGGATTCTTCAAATAACGCTTAAAAGCTGGAAAAATCCCGGAAATTTAGTTTATTTATAATATATTATTTTTTTCAAACTCGTTTTACAGCATTTCTACGGTAGTTTCGCATTCGAAAGGTATTCTATGTATAAAATCAATTGTCTTTCTTTGTGAAAAACTGCATAATGGAATAAAAAATAAAATAAAATAAAATGGCGGGGAAAAGTTTGAAATTTCAAGACCGATCAGCTCCCTTTAATATTAAGTTATAATTTTGAAACTCGGTCTGAAGGTGGTTCTCTACAAGCCGAAACACCCCTTCAAAGTAGATTTTTATAGATTAATTAGGGGGGTCGCTATGGCTCTTTAAATCTTTTGTTTAGCTAGCCAGGAGAGGGTACTTGATGCTATATAGGAGCACGATCGCCGTATAAGCGTTGTCCAATGGTTAAGACTATGTGCTAGTGAATTACGCCAGGAGGGAGGGGGTAGGGGTTCGAACCCCAGCTGTGGTCAATTTTTAAAATTTTTTCCTTTTTTTCTCTTTTGTTTATTTTACATTATATTATTTATTTAACGTGCTCATCGATATATTAAAGGATCTTATATAAAAAAAATAATTTTCTTTTATACGGGAATCTTCAAATGACGCTTAAAAGCTGGAAAATTCCCGGAAATTTAGTTTATTTATAATATATTATTTTTTTCAAACTCGTTTTACAGCATTTCTACAGTAGTTTCGCATTCGAAAGGTATTTTATGTATAAAATCAATTGTCTTTCTTTGTGAAAGAAAGCAAAATGGAATAAAAAATAAAATAAAATAAAATGGCGGGGAAAAGTTTGAAATTTCAAGACCGATCAGCTCCCTTTAATATTAAGTTATAATTTTGAAACTCGGTCTGAAGGAGGGCCTCTACAAGCCGAAACACCCCTTCAAAGTATATTTTTATAGATCTATTAGGGGGGTCGCTATGACTCTTTAAAACTTTTGATTAGCTAGCCGGGAGAGGGTACTTGAAGCTATGTAGTAGCACGATCGCCGTAAAAGCGTGGTCCAACGGCTAAGACCATGTGCAAGTCAATTACGCCTGGAATGAGGGGTTAGGGGTTCGTACCCCGGCTGTGATCAATTTTTAAAATTTTTTCCTTTTTTTTCTCTTTTGTTTATTTTACATTATATTATTTATATAACGCCCTTATCGATATATTAAAGGATCTTATATAAAAAAAATAATTTTCTTTTTTTCGGGAATATTAAATACCGCTTAAAAGCTGGAAAAATCCCGGAAATTTAGTTTATTTATAATATATTATTTTTTTCAAACTCGTTTTACAGCATTTCTACGGTAGTTTCGCATTCGAAAGGTATTCTATGTATAAAATCAATTGTCTTTCTTTGTGAAAAACTGCATAATGGAATAAAAAATAAAATAAAGTAAAATGGCGGGGAAAAGTTTGAAATTTCAAGACCGATCAGCTCCCTTTAATATTAAGTTATAATTTTGAAACTCGGTCTGAAGGTGGTTCTCTACAAGCCGAAACACCCCTTCAAAGTAGATTTTTATAAATTAATTAGGGGGGTCGCTATGGCTCTTTAAATCTTTTGTTTAGCTAGCCAGGAGAGGGTACTTGATGCTATATAGGAGCACGATCGCCGTATAAGCGTGTTCCAATGGTTAAGACTATGTGCTAGTGAATTACGCCAGGAGGGAGGGGGTAGGGGTTCGAACCCCAGCTGTGGTCAATTTTTAAAATTTTTTCCTTTTTTTCTCTTTTGTTTATTTTACATTATATTATTTATTTAACGTGCTCATCGATATATTAAAGGATCTTATATAAAAAAAATAATTTTCTTTTATACGGGAATCTTCAAATGACGCTTAAAAGCTGGAAAATTCCCGGAAATTTAGTTTATTTATAATATATTATTTTTTTCAAACTCGTTTTACAGCATTTCTACAGTAGTTTCGCATTCGAAAGGTATTTTATGTATAAAATCAATTGTCTTTCTTTGTGAAAGAAAGCAAAATGGAATAAAAAATAAAATAAAATAAAATGGCGGGGAAAAGTTTGAAATTTCAAGACCGATCAGCTCCCTTTAATATTAAGTTATAATTTTGAAACTCGGTCTGAAGGTGGTTCTCTACAAGCCGAAACACCCCTTCAAAGTAGATTTTTATAGATTAATTAGGGGGGTCGCTATGGCTCTTTAAATCTTTTGTTTAGGTAGCCAGGAGAGGGTACTTGATGCTATATAGGAGCACGATCGCCGTATAAGCGTGGTCCAATGGTTAAGACTATGTGCTAGTAAATTACGCCAGGAGGGAGGGGGTAGGGGTTCGAACCCCAGCTGTGGTCAATTTTTAAAATTTTTTCCTTTTTTTCTCTTTTGTTTATTTTACATTATATTATTTATTTAACGTGCTCATCGATATATTAAAGGATCTTATATAAAAAAAATAATTTTCTTTTTTTCGGGAATATTCAAATAACGCTTAAAAGCTGGAAAAATCCCGGAAATTTAGTTTATTTATAATATATTATTTTTTTCAAACTCGTTTTGCAGCATTTCTACAGTAGTTTCGCATTCGAAAGGTATTTTATGTATAAAATCAATTGTCTTTGTTTCTGAAAGAAAGCAAAATGGAATAAAAAATAAAATAAAATAAAATGGCGGGAAAAAGTTTGAAATTTCAAGACCGATCAGCTCCCTTTAATATTAAGTTATAATTTTGAAACTCGGTCTGAAGGTGGGCCTCTACAAGCCGAAACACCCCTTCAAAGTATATTTTTATAGATCTATTAGGGGGGTCGCTATGACTCCTTAAAACTTTTGATTAGCTCGGGAGAGGGTACTTGAAGCTGTGTAGTAGCACGATCGCCGTAAAAGCGTGGTCCAACGGCTAAGACCATGTGCTAGTGAATTAAGCCAGGAGGGAGAGGGTAGGGGTTCGATCCCCGGCTGTCGTCAATTTTTAAAATATTTTCTTTTTTTTCCTCCTTTGTTTATTTTACATTATATTATTTATATAACGTGCTCATGGATATATTAAAGGATCTTATATAAAAGAAATAATTTTTTTTTTATTCTGGATTCTTCAAATAACGCTTAAAAGCTGGAAAAATCCCGGAAATTTAGTTTATTTATAATATATTATTTTTTTCAAACTCGTTTTACAGCATTTCTACGGTAGTTTCGCATTCGAAAGGTATTCTATGTATAAAATCAATTGTCTTTCTTTGTGAAAGACTGCATAATGGAATAAAAAATAAAATAAAATAAAATGGCGGGAAAAAGTTTGAAATTTCAAGACCGATCAGCTCCCTTTAATATTAAGTTATAATTTTGAAACTCGGTCTGAAGGTGGTTCTCTACAAGCCGAAACACCCCTTCAAAGTAGATTTTTATAGATTAATTAGGGGGGTCGCTATGGCTCTTTAAATCTTTTGTTTAGCTAGCCGGGAGAGGGTACTTGATGCTATATAGGAGTACGGTCGCCGTATAAATGTGGTCCAATGGCTAAGACCATGTGCTAGTGAATTAAGCCAGGAGGGAGAGGGTTGGGGTTCGATCCCCGGCTGTCGTCAATTTTTAAAATATTTTCTTTTTTTTCCTCTTTTGTTTATTTTACATTATATTATTTATATAACGTGCTCATGGATATATTAAAGGATCTTATATAAAAGAAATAATTTTTTTTTTATTCGGGATTCTTCAAATAACGCTTAAAAGCTGGAAAAATCCCGGAAATTTAGTTTATTTATAATATATTATTTTTTTCAAACTCGTTTTACAGCATTTCTACGGTAGTTTCGCATTCGAAAGGTATTCTATGTATAAAATCAATTGTCTTTCTTTGTGAAAGACTGCATAATGGAATAAAAAATAAAATAAAATAAAATGGCGGGAAAAAGTTTGAAATTTCAAGACCGATCAGCTCCCTTTAATATTAAGTTATAATTTTGAAACTCGGTCTGAAGGTGGTTCTCTACAAGCCGAAACACCCCTTCAAAGTAGATTTTTATAGATTAATTAGGGGGGTCGCTATGGCTCTTTAAATCTTTTGTTTAGCTAGCCGGGAGAGGGTACTTGATGCTATATAGGAGTACGATTGCCGTATAAGCGTGGTCCAATGGCTAAGACCATGTGCTAGTGAATTACGCCATGAAGGAGGGGACAGGGGTTCGAACCCCGGCTGTGATCAATTTTTAAAATTTTTTCCTTTTTTTCTCTTTTGTTTATTTTACTTTATATTATTTATATAACGCCATCATCGATATATTAAAGGATCTTATATAAAAAAAATAATTTTCTTTTTTTCGGGAATATTCAAATAACGCTTAAAAGCTGGAAAAATCCCGGAAATTTAGTTTATTTATAATATATTAATTTTTTCAAACTCGTTTTACAGCATTTCTACGGTAGTTTCGCATTCGAAAGGTATTCTATGTATAAAATCAATTGTCTTTCTTTGTGAAAGACTGCATAATGGAATAAAAAATAAAATAAAATAAAATGGCGGGGAAAAGTTTGAAATTTCAAGACCGATCAGCTCCCTTTAATATTAAGTTATAATTTTGAAACTCGGTCTGAAGGTGGTTCTCTACAAGCCGAAACACCCCTTCAAAGTAGATTTTTATAGATTAATTAGGGGGGTCGCTATGGCTCTTTAAATCTTTTGTTTAGCTAGCCAGGAGAGGGTACTTGATGCTATATAGGAGCACGATCGCCGTATAAGCGTGGTCCTATGGTTAAGACTATGTGCTAGTGAATTACGCCAGGAGGGAGGGGGTAGGGGTTCGAACCCCAGCTGTGGTCAATTTTTAAAATTTTTTCCTTTTTTTCTCTTTTGTTTATTTTACATTATATTATTTATTTAACGTGCTCATCGATATATTAAAGGATCTTATATAAAAAAAATAATTTTCTTTTATACGGGAATCTTCAAATGACGCTTAAAAGCTGGAAAATTCCCGGAAATTTAGTTTATTTATAATATATTATTTTTTTCAAACTCGTTTTACAGCATTTCTACAGTAGTTTCGCATTCGAAAGGTATTTTATGAATAAAATCAATTGTCTTTCTTTGTGAAAGAAAGCAAGATGGAATAAAAAATAAAATAAAATAAAATGGCGGGAAAAAGTTTGAAATTTCAAGACCGATCAGCTCCCTTTAATATTAAGTTATAATTTTGAAACTCGGTCTGAAGGTGGGCCTCTTCAAGCCGAAACACCCCTTCAAAGTATATTTTTATAGATGTATTAGGGGGGTCGCTATGACTCTTTAAAACTTTTGATTAGCTAGGCGGGAGAGGGTACTTGAAGCTATGTAGTAGCACGATCGCCGTAAAAGCGTGGTCCAACGGCTAAGACCATGTGCTAGTGAATTAAGCCAGGAGGGAGAGGGTAGGGGTTCGATCCCCGGCTGTCGTCAATTTTTAAAATATTTTCTTTTTTTTCCTCTTTTGTTTATTTTACATTATATTATTTATATAACGTGCTCATCGATATATAAAAGGATCTTATATAAAAGAAATAATTTTTTTTTATTCGGGATTCTTCAAATAACGCTTAAAAGCTGGAAAAATCCCGGAAATTTAGTTTATTTATAATATATTATTTTTTTCAAACTCGTTTTACAGCATTTCTACGGTAGTTTCGCATTCGAAAGGTATTCTATGTATAAAATCAATTGTCTTTCTTTGTGAAAAACTGCATAATGGAATAAAAAATAAAATAAAATAAAATGGCGGGGAAAAGTTTGAAATTTCAAGACCGATCAGCTCCCTTTAATATTAAGTTATAATTTTGAAACTCGGTCTGAAGGTGGTTCTCTACAAGCCGAAACACCCCTTCAAAGTAGATTTTTATAGATTAATTAGGGGGGTCGCTATGGCTCTTTAAATCTTTTGTTTAGCTAGCCAGGAGAGGGTACTTGATGCTATATAGGAGCACGATCGCCGTATAAGCGTTGTCCAATGGTTAAGACTATGTGCTAGTGAATTACGCCAGGAGGGAGGGGGTAGGGGTTCGAACCCCAGCTGTGGTCAATTTTTAAAATTTTTTCCTTTTTTTCTCTTTTGTTTATTTTACATTATATTATTTATTTAACGTGCTCATCGATATATTAAAGGATCTTATATAAAAAAAATAATTTTCTTTTATACGGGAATCTTCAAATGACGCTTAAAAGCTGGAAAATTCCCGGAAATTTAGTTTATTTATAATATATTATTTTTTTCAAACTCGTTTTACAGCATTTCTACAGTAGTTTCGCATTCGAAAGGTATTTTATGTATAAAATCAATTGTCTTTCTTTGTGAAAGAAAGCAAAATGGAATAAAAAATAAAATAAAATAAAATGGCGGGGAAAAGTTTGAAATTTCAAGACCGATCAGCTCCCTTTAATATTAAGTTATAATTTTGAAACTCGGTCTGAAGGAGGGCCTCTACAAGCCGAAACACCCCTTCAAAGTATATTTTTATAGATCTATTAGGGGGGTCGCTATGACTCTTTAAAACTTTTGATTAGCTAGCCGGGAGAGGGTACTTGAAGCTATGTAGTAGCACGATCGCCGTAAAAGCGTGGTCCAACGGCTAAGACCATGTGCAAGTCAATTACGCCTGGAATGAGGGGTTAGGGGTTCGTACCCCGGCTGTGATCAATTTTTAAAATTTTTTCCTTTTTTTTCTCTTTTGTTTATTTTACATTATATTATTTATATAACGCCCTTATCGATATATTAAAGGATCTTATATAAAAAAAATAATTTTCTTTTTTTCGGGAATATTAAATACCGCTTAAAAGCTGGAAAAATCCCGGAAATTTAGTTTATTTATAATATATTATTTTTTTCAAACTCGTTTTACAGCATTTCTACGGTAGTTTCGCATTCGAAAGGTATTCTATGTATAAAATCAATTGTCTTTCTTTGTGAAAAACTGCATAATGGAATAAAAAATAAAATAAAGTAAAATGGCGGGGAAAAGTTTGAAATTTCAAGACCGATCAGCTCCCTTTAATATTAAGTTATAATTTTGAAACTCGGTCTGAAGGTGGTTCTCTACAAGCCGAAACACCCCTTCAAAGTAGATTTTTATAAATTAATTAGGGGGGTCGCTATGGCTCTTTAAATCTTTTGTTTAGCTAGCCAGGAGAGGGTACTTGATGCTATATAGGAGCACGATCGCCGTATAAGCGTGTTCCAATGGTTAAGACTATGTGCTAGTGAATTACGCCAGGAGGGAGGGGGTAGGGGTTCGAACCCCAGCTGTGGTCAATTTTTAAAATTTTTTCCTTTTTTTCTCTTTTGTTTATTTTACATTATATTATTTATTTAACGTGCTCATCGATATATTAAAGGATCTTATATAAAAAAAATAATTTTCTTTTATACGGGAATCTTCAAATGACGCTTAAAAGCTGGAAAATTCCCGGAAATTTAGTTTATTTATAATATATTATTTTTTTCAAACTCGTTTTACAGCATTTCTACAGTAGTTTCGCATTCGAAAGGTATTTTATGTATAAAATCAATTGTCTTTCTTTGTGAAAGAAAGCAAAATGGAATAAAAAATAAAATAAAATAAAATGGCGGGGAAAAGTTTGAAATTTCAAGACCGATCAGCTCCCTTTAATATTAAGTTATAATTTTGAAACTCGGTCTGAAGGTGGTTCTCTACAAGCCGAAACACCCCTTCAAAGTAGATTTTTATAGATTAATTAGGGGGGTCGCTATGGCTCTTTAAATCTTTTGTTTAGGTAGCCAGGAGAGGGTACTTGATGCTATATAGGAGCACGATCGCCGTATAAGCGTGGTCCAATGGTTAAGACTATGTGCTAGTAAATTACGCCAGGAGGGAGGGGGTAGGGGTTCGAACCCCAGCTGTGGTCAATTTTTAAAATTTTTTCCTTTTTTTCTCTTTTGTTTATTTTACATTATATTATTTATTTAACGTGCTCATCGATATATTAAAGGATCTTATATAAAAAAAATAATTTTCTTTTATACGGGAATCTTCAAATGACGCTTAAAAGCTGGAAAATTCCCGGAAATTTAGTTTATTTATAATATATTATTTTTTTCAAACTCGTTTTACAGCATTTCTACGGTAGTTTCGCATTCGAAAGGTATTCTATGTATAAAATCAATTGTCTTTCTTTGTGAAGAACTGCATAATGGAATAAAAAATAAAATAAAATAAAATGGCGGGGAAAAGTTTGAAATTTCAAGACCGATCAGCTCCCTTTAATATTAAGTTATAATTTTGAAACTCGGTCTGAAGGTGGTTCTCTACAAGCCGAAACACCCCTTCAAAGTAGATTTTTATAGATTAATTAGGGGGGTCGCTATGGCTCTTTAAATCTTTTGTTTAGCTAGCCAGGAGAGGGTACTTGATGCTATATAGGAGCACGATCGCCGTATAAGCGTTGTCCAATGGTTAAGACTATGTGCTAGTGAATTACGCCAGGAGGGAGGGGGTAGGGGTTCGAACCCCAGCTGTGGTAAATTTTTAAAATTTTTTCCTTTTTTTCTCTTTTGTTTATTTTACATTATATTATTTATTTAACGTGCTCATCGATATATTAAAGGATCTTATATAAAAAAAATAATTTTCTTTTATACGGGAATCTTCAAATGACGCTTAAAAGCTGGAAAATTCCCGGAAATTTAGTTTATTTATAATATATTATTTTTTTCAAACTCGTTTTACAGCATTTCTACAGTAGTTTCGCATTCGAAAGGTATTTTATGTATAAAATCAATTGTCTTTCTTTGTGAAAGAAAGCAAAATGGAATAAAAAATAAAATAAAATAAAATGGCGGGGAAAAGTTTGAAATTTCAAGACCGATCAGCTCCCTTTAATATTAAGTTATAATTTTGAAACTCGGTCTGAAGGAGGGCCTCTACAAGCCGAAACACCCCTTCAAAGTATATTTTTATAGATCTATTAGGGGGGTCGCTATGACTCTTTAAAACTTTTGATTAGCTAGCCGGGAGAGGGTACTTGAAGCTATGTAGTAGCACGATGGCCGTAAAAGCGTGGTCCAACGGCTAAGACCATGTGCAAGTCAATTACGCCTGGAATGAGGGGTTAGGGGTTCGTACCCCGGCTGTGATCAATTTTTAAAATTTTTTCCTTTTTTTTCTCTTTTGTTTATTTTACATTATATTATTTATATAACGCCCTTATCGATATATTAAAGGATCTTATATAAAAAAAATAATTTTCTTTTTTTCGGGAATATTAAATACCGCTTAAAAGCTGGAAAAATCCCGGAAATTTAGTTTATTTATAATATATTATTTTTTTCAAACTCGTTTTACAGCATTTCTACGGTAGTTTCGCATTCGAAAGGTATTCTATGTATAAAATCAATTGTCTTTCTTTGTGAAAAACTGCATAATGGAATAAAAAATAAAATAAAGTAAAATGGCGGGGAAAAGTTTGAAATTTCAAGACCGATCAGCTCCCTTTAATATTAAGTTATAATTTTGAAACTCGGTCTGAAGGTGGTTCTCTACAAGCCGAAACACCCCTTCAAAGTAGATTTTTATAGATTAATTAGGGGGGTCGCTATGGCTCTTTAAATCTTTTGTTTAGCTAGCCAGGAGAGGGTACTTGATGCTATATAGGAGCACGATCGCCGTATAAGCGTGTTCCAATGGTTAAGACTATGTGCTAGTGAATTACGCCAGGAGGGAGGGGGTAGGGGTTCGAACCCCAGCTGTGGTCAATTTTTAAAATTTTTTCCTTTTTTTCTCTTTTGTTTATTTTACATTATATTATTTATTTAACGTGCTCATCGATATATTAAAGGATCTTATATAAAAAAAATAATTTTCTTTTATACGGGAATCTTCAAATGACGCTTAAAAGCTGGAAAATTCCCGGAAATTTAGTTTATTTATAATATATTATTTTTTTCAAACTCGTTTTACAGCATTTCTACAGTAGTTTCGCATTCGAAAGGTATTTTATGTATAAAATCAATTGTCTTTCTTTGTGAAAAAAAGCAAAATGGAATAAAAAATAAAATAAAATAAAATGGCGGGGAAAAGTTTGAAATTTCAAGACCGATCAGCTCCCTTTAATATTAAGTTATAATTTTGAAACTCGGTCTGAAGGTGGTTCTCTACAAGCCGAAACACCCCTTCAAAGTAGATTTTTATAGATTAATTAGGGGGGTCGCTATGGCTCTTTAAATCTTTTGTTTAGGTAGCCAGGAGAGGGTACTTGATGCTATATAGGAGCACGATCGCCGTATAAGCGTGGTCCAATGGTTAAGACTATGTGCTAGTAAATTACGCCAGGAGGGAGGGGGTAGGGGTTCGAACCCCAGCTGTGGTCAATTTTTAAAATTTTTTCCTTTTTTTCTCTTTTGTTTATTTTACATTATATTATTTATTTAACGTGCTCATCGATATATTAAAGGATCTTATATAAAAAAAATAATTTTCTTTTATACGGGAATCTTCAAATGACGCTTAAAAGCTGGAAAATTCCCGGAAATTTAGTTTATTTATAATATATTATTTTTTTCAAACTCGTTTTACAGCATTTCTACGGTAGTTTCGCATTCGAAAGGTATTCTATGTATAAAATCAATTGTCTTTCTTTGTGAAAAACTGCATAATGGAATAAAAAATAAAATAAAATAAAATGGCGGGGAAAAGTTTGAAATTTCAAGACCGATCAGCTCCCTTTAATATTAAGTTATAATTTTGAAACTCGGTCTGAAGGTGGTTCTCTACAAGCCGAAACACACCTTCAAAGTAGATTTTTATAGATTAATTAGGGGGGTCGCTATGGCTCTTTAAATCTTTTGTTTAGCTAGCCAGGAGAGGGTACTTGATGCTATATAGGAGCACGATCGCCGTATAAGCGTTGTCCAATGGTTAAGACTATGTGCTAGTGAATTACGCCAGGAGGGAGGGGGTAGGGGTTCGAACCCCAGCTGTGGTAAATTTTTAAAATTTTTTCCTTTTTTTCTCTTTTGTTTATTTTACATTATATTATTTATTTAACGTGCTCATCGATATATTAAAGGATCTTATATAAAAAAAAAATTTTCTTTTATACGGGAATCTTCAAATGACGCTTAAAAGCTGGAAAATTCCCGGAAATTTAGTTTATTTATAATATATTATTTTTTTCAAACTCGTTTTACAGCATTTCTACAGTAGTTTCGCATTCGAAAGGTATTTTATGAATAAAATCAATTGTCTTTCTTTGTGAAAGAAAGCAAGATGGAATAAAAAATAAAATAAAATAAAATGGCGGGAAAAAGTTTGAAATTTCAAGACCGATCAGCTCCCTTTAATATTAAGTTATAATTTTGAAACTCGGTCTGAAGGTGGGCCTCTTCAAGCCGAAACACCCCTTCAAAGTATATTTTTATAGATGTATTAGGGGGGTCGCTATGACTCTTTAAAACTTTTGATTAGCTAGGCGGGAGAGGGTACTTGAAGCTATGTAGTAGCACGATCGCCGTAAAAGCGTGGTCCAACGGCTAAGACCATGTGCTAGTGAATTAAGCCAGGAGGGAGAGGGTAGGGGTTCGATCCCCGGCTGTCGTCAATTTTTAAAATATTTTCTTTTTTTTCCTCTTTTGTTTATTTTACATTATATTATTTATATAACGTGCTCATCGATATATAAAAGGATCTTATATAAAAGAAATAATTTTTTTTTATTCGGGATTCTTCAAATAACGCTTAAAAGCTGGAAAAATCCCGGAAATTTAGTTTATTTATAATATATTATTTTTTTCAAACTCGTTTTACAGCATTTCTACGGTAGTTTCGCATTCGAAAGGTATTCTATGTATAAAATCAATTGTCTTTCTTTGTGAAAAACTGCATAATGGAATAAAAAATAAAATAAAATAAAATGGCGGGGAAAAGTTTGAAATTTCAAGACCGATCAGCTCCCTTTAATATTAAGTTATAATTTTGAAACTCGGTCTGAAGGTGGTTCTCTACAAGCCGAAACACCCCTTCAAAGTAGATTTTTATAGATTAATTAGGGGGGTCGCTATGGCTCTTTAAATCTTTTGTTTAGCTAGCCAGGAGAGGGTACTTGATGCTATATAGGAGCACGATCGCCGTATAAGCGTTGTCCAATGGTTAAGACTATGTGCTAGTGAATTACGCCAGGAGGGAGGGGGTAGGGGTTCGAACCCCAGCTGTGGTCAATTTTTAAAATTTTTTCCTTTTTTTCTCTTTTGTTTATTTTACATTATATTATTTATTTAACGTGCTCATCGATATATTAAAGGATCTTATATAAAAAAAATAATTTTCTTTTATACGGGAATCTTCAAATGACGCTTAAAAGCTGGAAAATTCCCGGAAATTTAGTTTATTTATAATATATTATTTTTTTCAAACTCGTTTTACAGCATTTCTACAGTAGTTTCGCATTCGAAAGGTATTTTATGTATAAAATCAATTGTCTTTCTTTGTGAAAAACTGCATAATGGAATAAAAAATAAAATAAAATAAAATGGCGGGGAAAAGTTTGAAATTTCAAGACCGATCAGCTCCCTTTAATATTAAGTTATAATTTTGAAACTCGGTCTGAAGGTGGTTCTCTACAAGCCGAAACACACCTTCAAAGTAGATTTTTATAGATTAATTAGGGGGGTCGCTATGGCTCTTTAAATCTTTTGTTTAGCTAGCCAGGAGAGGGTACTTGATGCTATATAGGAGCACGATCGCCGTATAAGCGTTGTCCAATGGTTAAGACTATGTGCTAGTGAATTACGCCAGGAGGGAGGGGGTAGGGGTTCGAACCCCAGCTGTGGTAAATTTTTAAAATTTTTTCCTTTTTTTCTCTTTTGTTTATTTTACATTATATTATTTATTTAACGTGCTCATCGATATATTAAAGGATCTTATATAAAAAAAAAATTTTCTTTTATACGGGAATCTTCAAATGACGCTTAAAAGCTGGAAAATTCCCGGAAATTTAGTTTATTTATAATATATTATTTTTTTCAAACTCGTTTTACAGCATTTCTACAGTAGTTTCGCATTCGAAAGGTATTTTATGAATAAAATCAATTGTCTTTCTTTGTGAAAGAAAGCAAGATGGAATAAAAAATAAAATAAAATAAAATGGCGGGAAAAAGTTTGAAATTTCAAGACCGATCAGCTCCCTTTAATATTAAGTTATAATTTTGAAACTCGGTCTGAAGGTGGGCCTCTTCAAGCCGAAACACCCCTTCAAAGTATATTTTTATAGATGTATTAGGGGGGTCGCTATGACTCTTTAAAACTTTTGATTAGCTAGGCGGGAGAGGGTACTTGAAGCTATGTAGTAGCACGATCGCCGTAAAAGCGTGGTCCAACGGCTAAGACCATGTGCTAGTGAATTAAGCCAGGAGGGAGAGGGTAGGGGTTCGATCCCCGGCTGTCGTCAATTTTTAAAATATTTTCTTTTTTTTCCTCTTTTGTTTATTTTACATTATATTATTTATATAACGTGCTCATCGATATATAAAAGGATCTTATATAAAAGAAATAATTTTTTTTTATTCGGGATTCTTCAAATAACGCTTAAAAGCTGGAAAAATCCCGGAAATTTAGTTTATTTATAATATATTATTTTTTTCAAACTCGTTTTACAGCATTTCTACGGTAGTTTCGCATTCGAAAGGTATTCTATGTATAAAATCAATTGTCTTTCTTTGTGAAAAACTGCATAATGGAATAAAAAATAAAATAAAATAAAATGGCGGGGAAAAGTTTGAAATTTCAAGACCGATCAGCTCCCTTTAATATTAAGTTATAATTTTGAAACTCGGTCTGAAGGTGGTTCTCTACAAGCCGAAACACCCCTTCAAAGTAGATTTTTATAGATTAATTAGGGGGGTCGCTATGGCTCTTTAAATCTTTTGTTTAGCTAGCCAGGAGAGGGTACTTGATGCTATATAGGAGCACGATCGCCGTATAAGCGTTGTCCAATGGTTAAGACTATGTGCTAGTGAATTACGCCAGGAGGGAGGGGGTAGGGGTTCGAACCCCAGCTGTGGTCAATTTTTAAAATTTTTTCCTTTTTTTCTCTTTTGTTTATTTTACATTATATTATTTATTTAACGTGCTCATCGATATATTAAAGGATCTTATATAAAAAAAATAATTTTCTTTTATACGGGAATCTTCAAATGACGCTTAAAAGCTGGAAAATTCCCGGAAATTTAGTTTATTTATAATATATTATTTTTTTCAAACTCGTTTTACAGCATTTCTACAGTAGTTTCGCATTCGAAAGGTATTTTATGTATAAAATCAATTGTCTTTCTTTGTGAAAGAAAGCAAAATGGAATAAAAAATAAAATAAAATAAAATGGCGGGGAAAAGTTTGAAATTTCAAGACCGATCAGCTCCCTTTAATATTAAGTTATAATTTTGAAACTCGGTCTGAAGGAGGGCCTCTACAAGCCGAAACACCCCTTCAAAGTATATTTTTATAGATCTATTAGGGGGGTCGCTATGACTCTTTAAAACTTTTGATTAGCTAGCCGGGAGAGGGTACTTGAAGCTATGTAGTAGCACGATCGCCGTAAAAGCGTGGTCCAACGGCTAAGACCATGTGCAAGTCAATTACGCCTGGAATGAGGGGTTAGGGGTTCGTACCCCGGCTGTGATCAATTTTTAAAATTTTTTCCTTTTTTTTCTCTTTTGTTTATTTTACATTATATTATTTATATAACGCCCTTATCGATATATTAAAGGATCTTATATAAAAAAAATAATTTTCTTTTTTTCGGGAATATTAAATACCGCTTAAAAGCTGGAAAAATCCCGGAAATTTAGTTTATTTATAATATATTATTTTTTTCAAACTCGTTTTACAGCATTTCTACGGTAGTTTCGCATTCGAAAGGTATTCTATGTATAAAATCAATTGTCTTTCTTTGTGAAAAACTGCATAATGGAATAAAAAATAAAATAAAGTAAAATGGCGGGGAAAAGTTTGAAATTTCAAGACCGATCAGCTCCCTTTAATATTAAGTTATAATTTTGAAACTCGGTCTGAAGGTGGTTCTCTACAAGCCGAAACACCCCTTCAAAGTAGATTTTTATAAATTAATTAGGGGGGTCGCTATGGCTCTTTAAATCTTTTGTTTAGCTAGCCAGGAGAGGGTACTTGATGCTATATAGGAGCACGATCGCCGTATAAGCGTGTTCCAATGGTTAAGACTATGTGCTAGTGAATTACGCCAGGAGGGAGGGGGTAGGGGTTCGAACCCCAGCTGTGGTCAATTTTTAAAATTTTTTCCTTTTTTTCTCTTTTGTTTATTTTACATTATATTATTTATTTAACGTGCTCATCGATATATTAAAGGATCTTATATAAAAAAAATAATTTTCTTTTATACGGGAATCTTCAAATGACGCTTAAAAGCTGGAAAATTCCCGGAAATTTAGTTTATTTATAATATATTATTTTTTTCAAACTCGTTTTACAGCATTTCTACAGTAGTTTCGCATTCGAAAGGTATTTTATGTATAAAATCAATTGTCTTTCTTTGTGAAAGAAAGCAAAATGGAATAAAAAATAAAATAAAATAAAATGGCGGGGAAAAGTTTGAAATTTCAAGACCGATCAGCTCCCTTTAATATTAAGTTATAATTTTGAAACTCGGTCTGAAGGTGGTTCTCTACAAGCCGAAACACCCCTTCAAAGTAGATTTTTATAGATTAATTAGGGGGGTCGCTATGGCTCTTTAAATCTTTTGTTTAGGTAGCCAGGAGTGGGTACTTGATGCTATATAGGAGCACGATCGCCGTATAAGCGTGGTCCAATGGTTAAGACTATGTGCTAGTAAATTACGCCAGGAGGGAGGGGGTAGGGGTTCGAACCCCAGCTGTGGTCAATTTTTAAAATTTTTTCCTTTTTTTCTCTTTTGTTTATTTTACATTATATTATTTATTTAACGTGCTCATCGATATATTAAAGGATCTTATATAAAAAAAATAATTTTCTTTTATACGGGAATCTTCAAATGACGCTTAAAAGCTGGAAAATTCCCGGAAATTTAGTTTATTTATAATATATTATTTTTTTCAAACTCGTTTTACAGCATTTCTACGGTAGTTTCGCATTCGAAAGGTATTCTATGTATAAAATCAATTGTCTTTCTTTGTGAAAAACTGCATAATGGAATAAAAAATAAAATAAAATAAAATGGCGGGGAAAAGTTTGAAATTTCAAGACCGATCAGCTCCCTTTAATATTAAGTTATAATTTTGAAACTCGGTCTGAAGGTGGTTCTCTACAAGCCGAAACACCCCTTCAAAGTAGATTTTTATAGATTAATTAGGGGGGTCGCTATGGCTCTTTAAATCTTTTGTTTAGCTAGCCAGGAGAGGGTACTTGATGCTATATAGGAGCACGATCGCCGTATAAGCGTTGTCCAATGGTTAAGACTATGTGCTAGTGAATTACGCCAGGAGGGAGGGGGTAGGGGTTCGAACCCCAGCTGTGGTAAATTTTTAAAATTTTTTCCTTTTTTTCTCTTTTGTTTATTTTACATTATATTATTTATTTAACGTGCTCATCGATATATTAAAGGATCTTATATAAAAAAAATAATTTTCTTTTATACGGGAATCTTCAAATGACGCTTAAAAGCTGGAAAATTCCCGGAAATTTAGTTTATTTATAATATATTATTTTTTTCAAACTCGTTTTACAGCATTTCTACAGTAGTTTCGCATTCGAAAGGTATTTTATGTATAAAATCAATTGTCTTTCTTTGTGAAAGAAAGCAAAATGGAATAAAAAATAAAATAAAATAAAATGGCGGGGAAAAGTTTGAAATTTCAAGACCGATCAGCTCCCTTTAATATTAAGTTATAATTTTGAAACTCGGTCTGAAGGAGGGCCTCTACAAGCCGAAACACCCCTTCAAAGTATATTTTTATAGATCTATTAGGGGGGTCGCTATGACTCTTTAAAACTTTTGATTAGCTAGCCGGGAGAGGGTACTTGAAGCTATGTAGTAGCACGATGGCCGTAAAAGCGTGGTCCAACGGCTAAGACCATGTGCAAGTCAATTACGCCTGGAATGAGGGGTTAGGGGTTCGTACCCCGGCTGTGATCAATTTTTAAAATTTTTTCCTTTTTTTTCTCTTTTGTTTATTTTACATTATATTATTTATATAACGCCCTTATCGATATATTAAAGGATCTTATATAAAAAAAATAATTTTCTTTTTTTCGGGAATATTAAATACCGCTTAAAAGCTGGAAAAATCCCGGAAATTTAGTTTATTTATAATATATTATTTTTTTCAAACTCGTTTTACAGCATTTCTACGGTAGTTTCGCATTCGAAAGGTATTCTATGTATAAAATCAATTGTCTTTCTTTGTGAAAAACTGCATAATGGAATAAAAAATAAAATAAAGTAAAATGGCGGGGAAAAGTTTGAAATTTCAAGACCGATCAGCTCCCTTTAATATTAAGTTATAATTTTGAAACTCGGTCTGAAGGTGGTTCTCTACAAGCCGAAACACCCCTTCAAAGTAGATTTTTATAGATTAATTAGGGGGGTCGCTATGGCTCTTTAAATCTTTTGTTTAGCTAGCCAGGAGAGGGTACTTGATGCTATATAGGAGCACGATCGCCGTATAAGCGTGTTCCAATGGTTAAGACTATGTGCTAGTGAATTACGCCAGGAGGGAGGGGGTAGGGGTTCGAACCCCAGCTGTGGTCAATTTTTAAAATTTTTTCCTTTTTTTCTCTTTTGTTTATTTTACATTATATTATTTATTTAACGTGCTCATCGATATATTAAAGGATCTTATATAAAAAAAATAATTTTCTTTTATACGGGAATCTTCAAATGACGCTTAAAAGCTGGAAAATTCCCGGAAATTTAGTTTATTTATAATATATTATTTTTTTCAAACTCGTTTTACAGCATTTCTACAGTAGTTTCGCATTCGAAAGGTATTTTATGTATAAAATCAATTGTCTTTCTTTGTGAAAGAAAGCAAAATGGAATAAAAAATAAAATAAAATAAAATGGCGGGGAAAAGTTTGAAATTTCAAGACCGATCAGCTCCCTTTAATATTAAGTTATAATTTTGAAACTCGGTCTGAAGGAGGGCCTCTACAAGCCGAAACACCCCTTCAAAGTATATTTTTATAGATCTATTAGGGGGGTCGCTATGACTCTTTAAAACTTTTGATTAGCTAGCCGGGAGAGGGTACTTGAAGCTATGTAGTAGCACGATCGCCGTAAAAGCGTGGTCCAACGGCTAAGACCATGTGCAAGTCAATTACGCCTGGAATGAGGGGTTAGGAGTTCGTACCCCGGCTGTGATCAATTTTTAAAATTTTTTCCTTTTTTTTCTCTTTTGTTTATTTTACATTATATTATTTATATAACGCCCTTATCGATATATTAAAGGATCTTATATAAAAAAAATAATTTTCTTTTTTTCGGTAATATTAAATACCGCTTAAAAGCTGGAAAAATCCCGGAAATTTAGTTTATTTATAATATATTATTTTTTTCAAACTCGTTTTACAGCATTTCTACGGTAGTTTCGCATTCGAAAGGTATTCTATGTATAAAATCAATTGTCTTTCTTTGTGAAAAACTGCATAATGGAATAAAAAATAAAATAAAGTAAAATGGCGGGGAAAAGTTTGAAATTTCAAGACCGATCAGCTCCCTTTAATATTAAGTTATAATTTTGAAACTCGGTCTGAAGGTGGTTCTCTACAAGCCGAAACACCCCTTCAAAGTAGATTTTTATAGATTAATTAGGGGGGTCGCTATGGCTCTTTAAATCTTTTGTTTAGCTAGCCAGGAGAGGGTACTTGATGCTATATAGGAGCACGATCGCCGTATAAGCGTGGTCCAATGGTTAAGACTATGTGCTAGTGAATTACGCCAGGAGGGAGGGGGTAGGGGTTCGAACCCCAGCTGTGGTCAATTTTTAAAATTTTTTCCTTTTTTTCTCTTTTGTTTATTTTACATTATATTATTTATTTAACGTGCTCATCGATATATTAAAGGATCTTATATAAAAAAAATACTTTTCTTTTATACGGGAATCTTCAAATGACGCTTAAAAGCTGGAAAATTCCCGGAAATTTAGTTTATTTATAATATATTATTTTTTTCAAACTCGTTTTACAGCATTTCTACAGTAGTTTCGCATTCGAAAGGTATTTTATGTATAAAATCATTTGTCTTTCTTTGTGAAAGAAAGCAAAATGGAATAAAAAATAAAATAAAATAAAATGGCGGGGAAAAGTTTGAAATTTCAAGACCGATCAGCTCCCTTTAATATTAAGTTATAATTTTGAAACTCGGTCTGAAGGAGGGCCTCTACAAGCCGAAACACCCCTTCAAAGTATATTTTTATAGATCTATTAGGGGGGTCGCTATGACTCTTTAAAACTTTTGATTAGCTAGCCGGGAGAGGGTACTTGAAGCTATGTAGTAGCACGATCGCCGTAAAAGCGTGGTCCAACGGCTAAGACGATGTGCAAGTCAATTACGCCTGGAATGAGGGGTTAGGGGTTCGTTCCCCGGCTGTGATCAATTTTTAAAATGTTTTCCTTTTTTTTCTCTTTTGTTTATTTTACATTATATTATTTATATAACGCCCTTATCGATATATTAAAGGATCTTATATAAAAAAAATAATTTTCTTTTTTTCGGGAATATTAAATACCGCTTAAAAGCTGGAAAAATCCCGGAAATTTAGTTTATTTATAATATATTATTTTTTTCAAACTCGTTTTACAGCATTTCTACGGTAGTTTCGCATTCGAAAGGTATTCTATGTATAAAATCAATTGTCTTTCTTTGTGAAAAACTGCATAATGGAATAAAAAATAAAATAAAGTAAAATGGCGGGGAAAAGTTTGAAATTTCAAGACCGATCAGATCCCTTTAATATTAAGTTATAATTTTGAAACTCGGTCTGAAGGTGGTTCTCTACAAGCCGAAACACCCCTTCAAAGTAGATTTTTATAGATTAATTAGGGGGGTCGCTATGGCTCTTTAAATCTTTTGTTTAGCTAGCCAGGAGAGGGTACTTGATGCTATATAGGAGCACGATCGCCGTATAAGCGTGGTCCAATGGTTAAGACTATGTGCTAGTGAATTACGCCAGGAGGGAGGGGGTAGGGGTTCGAACCCCAGCTGTGGTCAATTTTTAAAATTTTTTCCTTTTTTTTCTCTTTTGTTTATTTTACATTATATTATTTATTTAACGTGCTCATCGATATATTAAAGGATCTTATATAAAAAAAATAATTTTCTTTTATACGGGAATCTTCAAATGACGCTTAAAAGCTGGAAAATTCCGGGAAATTTAGTTTATTTATAATATATTATTTTTTTCAAACTCGTTTTACAGCATTTCTACAGTAGTTTCGCATTCGAAAGGTATTTTATGTATAAAATCAATTGTCTTTCTTTGTGAAAGAAAGCAAAATGGAATAAAAAATAAAATAAAATAAAATGGCGGGGAAAAGTTTGAAATTTCAAGACCGATCAGCTCCCTTTAATATTAAGTTATAATTTTGAAACTCGGTCTGATGGTGGGCCTCTACAAGCCGAAACATCCCTTCAAAGTAGATTTTTATAGATTAATTAGGGGGGTCGCTATGACTCTTTAAAACTTTTGTTTAGCTAGCCGGGAGAGGGTATTTGAAGCTATATAGGAGCACGATCGCCGTATAACCGTGGTCATACGGCTAAGACCATGTGCTAACGAATTACCCCAGGAGGGAGGGGGTTGGGGTTCGAAATCCGGCTGTGGTCAATTTTTAAAATTTTTTCTTTTTTTTTTTCTCTTTTGTTTATTTTAGTTTATATTATTTATATAACGCGCTCATCGATATATTAAAGGATCTTATATTAAAAAAAAAAATTTCTTTTATTCGGGATACTTCAAATAACGCTTAAAAACTGGAAAAATCCCGGATAATTAGTTTATTTATAATGTATTATTTTTTTCAAGCTCGTTTTACAACATTTCCACGGTAGTTTCGCATTCGAAAGGTATTCTATGTATAAAATCAATTGTCTTTCTTTGTGAAAGAACGCATAATGGAATAAAAAATAAAATAAAATAAAATGGCGGGAAACAGTTTGAAATTTCAAGACCGATCAACTCCCTTTAATATTAAGTTATAATTTTGAAACTCGGTCTCAAGGTGGGCGTGTTCAAGCCAAAGCACACGTTCAAAGTATATTTTTATAGATGAATTAGGGGGGTCGCAATGGCTCCTTAAATCTTTTGTTTAGCTAGCCGGGAGAGGGTACTTGAAGCTATGTAGGAGCACGATCGCCGCATAAGCGTAGTCCAACGGCTAAGACCATGTGCTAGTGAATTACGCCTTTAGGGAGGGGGTAGGGGTTCGAACTCCGGCTGTGGGCAATTTTTAAATTTTTTTCTTTTTTTTCCTCTTTTGTTTATTTTACATTATATTATTTATTTAATGTGTTCATTGATATATTAAAGGGCCTAGAATATGGTCCTATAAGTCACTATGTACTATGTATATGTACAATAGCGTTAAAATGAGGAAATTGGCAGTCAGTATTATGTATAACAAAATGGCAATATATCTTCCCTCTATATTGACCCAATTTTTTTTTTTTTTTTTTTTTTTTTTTTTTTTTAAATTTAAGAAATCCTGAACCCACTCATGGCAAGTTGGAAAAAAAGAAGAATGGATCTAATTCCAATTTCTGTTTTGCTCTGGATAATGAATTTTTAAAAAGCTATTGTTTTTAATGTTTCTTATCAATAAAATTTTAAGTATTAAATTGAAGAATTTTTAAAATATATTAATATATTAACTATTTGGAGTGCTTATTATTTTTCAACAAATTAATCAAATTATTTAGGCCATATTTTTTGCCTGTTGATTAACTTCCTAAAATTACAGCGCTGAAAGCAATGATAATGATACTCAATTTTTTTGTATAATAGGGGGGGGGGGGGAGGTGAACTTCACTTTTTGTAGTAGCAAGTATTTTTGACTGCCTCCTCATCTGTGGTTACTTCCTTTTTAGTTTACTTAAATGTGTCTATTTTTTTATATATATATAAAGTAATAAATTAATAAAGTAAATATGAATAAATTAGTTTTCAGACAAATTGGCATAAATATTGCAAATTTATTTTTTAATAAATAAATAAAAGAACTCAAGTGATATTTAGTTAAAGTTGCAATCTTTTCTCATAAGTCTTCTATAGAAAATCCATCTAAATCCACTACAGTGGTTTAGATGGATTTCCTTTTTTTTACTCTAATTAATGCAAATTTAGGCGATTTTTCTGCAATACATATAAACTGCCTTGATGGTTTGATATTATATCATTCGTTGAAGTATAACGATTTACTTTGCAAAGGTATGATGCTAGCATATTTCGAAGAAACTCAATAAAAATTGTACTGAATAGATTTTTATTTTTCTCTTTAATTTTGTTAATTACTTAAATATAAAACTTACGGAGATTGTGGATACATTTTAAAATAAATATTCAATTTAGAAAACTATACAAACGAAACAGAAAATAGTAAATGAGATAGAAGCTTTACTTTTTAACAACTAAATTTAAGAACTAAATAAGATAAAATAAAACTAATCATACAGCAGGAGTATAATTTTCTGCTTTACTCTATAAAACGGTTTTAAAAGCTTAGAAATAAATATTCTTTAACAAGTAATGCAAAAATAGAATGGTTAAGAAATAAATATAATAGAACAAAAAATAAATCTGTAATCACTAATACATTTTTCGCAAAGATTCCGAAAGAGGAGAGTGTCTGCTTTTGGTTGCTAATGGCAACCAGAAATCGACCTAACCGTACCGTCACTTCAGCCAATCCATTGAAATCTTTCTATACATTCCCATCTCCTTAAGCTATGAAAGCTACAAACACATTAAGCATTGAGCTTTAAAACCATTTAACTTCGGTTGGCTATTTGTTTACTTTTTCGAGGCGGCACAACTAGCACTTTTGTAAGAATATTTTAAATTTTTTTTTCTTTTTAAAGTTATTTTGAACTGTTTTCCTTCTTTCCAATTAGAAAATTATTTAATAAACTCTAAAGCTTTTTTTACCCTTTAATATTCATATTTATTAGTATACTGATTTAAAAGTTTTCGTCAATTATAAAAAAAATCGCATCCGCTGTAATTTTCGCTTCTCGATTTTTTTTTTTGCGGGAGAGTCTATTATCTTTGTTATCCCCCCCCTCTCATCTCCCTCTTTTTTCCTTGAAAATGATCTCCATGAGCAATTTATTTATTTTTCATAAAAATGATATCATTATGAAGATTTCTCAATATTGAGAAAAAAAATTACATTCTTTCATGTAGGTTTCTTAATTTTTATTTTTTTTTTTTATTTTAGAAATGCACCTTGTAATGTTCATCATATTTTGAGCAATGCTTCAAAAGAAATTAATTATATTTTCAGTATCAACCATTAATTTAATCATTTAAATTTTTGAAAAATAAACTGAGGCCACTGTTGAAATGCAGTAGAAAAAATTCTATTAGTTTTGCCCTCTGAAATAAAGTTTTTAATTCCTACCATTATCAATTGTTTAACTTGTAGAAAAATATATTATTCGTGACTCTTTAAACCCAGAAAAAGTCAGTCTAGAGAGATCAAATTCGACCTCTTTTTTTTCATATTTGGTATTTAAATTTAGCAGACTACTGCTTAGAATAGATAATACTCACAATTGAAAGGCGTCTCTATATTATAATTTACTTAATTGCTTGTTAAAGAATTGGGTTTTACATTTTTGGGTTACTTATTGGGGACTGATTAAATCCTGTTCAATGCCAGGGATTTATATTTGCGAAGGTCCTGCAGTAGACTGATCATAAAGACACGGTTCCCAGTAGAACACCTAAGTCAAGCATCACTGCCTGCGGTCAGTAAGTGGGTCAGAGACCACTTCGATCAGCATATTGGGACCGTGGGTGTGTGTTATCGTTAAACTGTTCTACCATGACTTCGTGATCGCCAAAGCTTGACTAAGGCAGGGGCATACGGGACAGTTGCCCCGTGTCCCACATCAGTGGGGGCCCCTAAATCTATAGAAAGTTTTCTTTTTTATTGAACTTTTTTAAACAAAATATCAGTACACAGTAAAATCTGTCAGTTTTATGCCAGCTTCGTCATTATTTCATTGTATGAACACAAAAAATCTATAATTTGTAAATCCAGGGCTTTCTATGGCTGAATTCAACTAAATTTTCACAATATTATATAGAATATTACACAGAAATACAATTATGGGCAATCAAAAGCCTTTATTTTTACACATCGCAAATCGTGATATGTTTACAAATATCCTGGCTTAATTGAGATATCCTAATTGAGAAAATTTAGCTGAATTCCGCCCTAATGTCAGCAAGGATATGACTTTTTCGCAGCTAGATGACAAAGTTAACAATTAGAAAATTGCATTTCGGAAACTGCATTTGCATGATGGACTTAGCATTGTCAGAAAATTAATAAAATGGACAGAATGTTTCGTCTTGCGATTGGAGGTGAAGAGGGACTTAATAGCTATCTTATATTCTAGTGGATTTTCTTGTTATATAACTATAATGAGGTGAAAAATTTAAATACCACCATAAAGTTTGGTTCATGGCAAAACTAGGCATGTTTTTACCATTAGTACCTGGATAATCATATGAAGTATGTTAATTTTTGTTTTGATGAATTTTGAAGCTTGAAAACAACTCATAACTGTAGTAAGGATGGTGTAGCTTATCTACAACTACAAATATATAATTCTAATTCACTAATATTTAAGACATGTTAACTCGATTCTATGGTGGGATACTTTTTCATGGATGACGGTTGACATGGTCGATAACTATTCACTCCCCACACTGGTGACCTTCGGATGGGATGTGAACCCGTCTACCTTGGTCGAAATGCATACTACGGTCTAAACACACCCATTTCGATGAATGGTCCACATTGAACAGTTGCCTTGCTACTTGTGACTGCGACATTGTCCTCCTTAAGCTGTGGCTTTTCAGTCTCGATCATACACAATATATACACTTGACAGCTAATTCAACACGAGAGGTACGACGGCCAAGAACTTAATACAGCTCTCACGATCAGCACTCAAAAGTATGGTGATCTTAATACAGCTCTTCCGGCTTCTCACAAAACAGCAATGAATCACCTAGTGGTATCCGTTCATCGAATTCTTTCACAGCTGTAATTCTGGGGGGGGGGGGGGGTACTGTAGCGTATCTACCACTTAAAATATATAATTCCAATTCATTAGTATATAAGATATGTTTACTCGACTCTATTGTGGGGTTCCTTTTCATAGATGAAAGTTGACATGATCGATAACTATTATCCCCACAATGGTGCTTAGTTTAAGCATCATTGTAATTTTAAGTCATATTTTTGATAATCTAAACTCAAAAAATATTGAAGAAGAGTATTCTGGCATCATAATGAATTATCATACATCTGAGGAGAGTGAAGGAGGGAGGTTCTAGTCATGGAACCAGTCTTCTATCCGGATGGCGTACTCAAATATCACAATCGCAAATATTTAATTAAATCTTGCAATTTTGTAAAAATTTTGATACTCTTTGGATAGCTATAGGCGCAAGCAAAAAATCACAAAAAGTCTGTAGACCTCGGCAAACTTTTTATTTTCAGTATACTCATTAAAATAAAAAATATCAGTTTAATTTTTTTGCGCCCGGCGAATCAAATTTTTTTTTATTTAATAATTGTAATTTTAAGTTGATTAGAAAGTGGATCACACCATTAGATTTGTTTAAAGAACAGTTTGTATTTTACAAAAAAAAAAAATTTCGAATTGTTAAATAAACTGTAAAAATCTGCTTTGTTTTAGAAAGATGGCAATTTGTGAAAATCTGAGTATTGCAATGCTGAGAGGTAAAGAAATTAAAATTTTTAAAAGATTATTAAGAAAAAAAGTTCCTTTTAACTGTGCACTGCATATCTTTTTAATATTTAACGAGAAGATTTATGAAAACAAAGGTTTTACTTCATAAATTTTTTTTCAACTATAGCTTTTTATTTTTAGCATGATTGCAATGCAACAATCACCACAATAATTGATATTATATGGTTGGATGGATTGTGAATGGTAGTTCAATTTACAAATGAAACTTGTTAAATTCGAGTAGTTGAAAACTAATCACATTTGGCGATTTAAGCAACAAAAAATAGTTATGAGGTTAAATCAATCGGCATAAGTTTGAAGTTTGTAATGAAAATAAGCATAAAATAATTTTATAAGCAGCATACATTTTGAAAGAAAAAGGTTGTGAAATTAATGTAAATGGAATAAGTCTAAAAGACGCCATACTTAAGAGCGGAGGGGGGGGGGGAATGCCTTACAAAAATTCTTACAGGGTTTGGTCGAAATTTCTTACAAAAAATGTAGTCTTATTAATTAGCTTTTTTTTTCCAAAGAAAATTATGAAGGATTTCTTCATATCTATATAAAAACTACAGTTTTATATAAAAGGGTCTTCAAAAATTCTACAAAATATGAGAATAAAGCTTTTTGTTATCCTTTGAGAAAGAGGTTTACAATACATTTTGTCCTGAAGCTGTAAAACCTCTATTCAGCCTCAAGTCTAATCTTTGTAATGAAAGAATAAAATATACTTTTAAATAGTATAAATAAACAAAGGAAAAAAAGTTATTAAATTTATAATTATAAAATATAGTAGATTCTTGAAAATTTCAAGTGGAAGGGACTAGCTCACCTAGAACTATTGAAAGCTTAGTGGAAATAATACAACTTCAATATTCCTTCAGCAATTTTTCTCTTTTTCGACAGCTTGTCGAAAAGAAATCTGCGATAGTACTTTTTTCAAGCATTGTAACTGATCCATGGGCTGAATTAAACTTGCGATGGAAATAAGTGATGAGTGTTATGGTCACCATTAAGGATCTGTGATCGTCAATTAGGTTCATCCTCTTTTGGATGCTAATGTTTGTTTTCTATGGTTAAGATGGTTTTTTGCTGTAGCAATTCTTTTATATATTTCTATTGTGTTGATCCTTCTTTGAAAGCTAATCTGGACAAGTGCATTAGAAATCTAAATGTTATAAGCTGAATTCTTCTGTGGGAGGTGGCTCACGGCCAATGAAATAACATTGTACGTTTGCCACCCTAACAATTTGGGATGGGAATTATACATGAAAAGATATCTATATACATGAAAAGATAGTGCAGTATATGAAATATTTATATAAAACAAATCGGGCCAATTTCCTGAAACCTATTTTTCCTGTCAAGTTTCGATAGCTACCCCAGCTGCTACATGGTGGTCCAGTTTTAAAAAATATGCAATAGATGAAAGTTTCACAAATCTTGCTTGTTCCTTGATGGCATTGCCTGCTAGTTCTGCTGAACTTAGAGAATCTTCTCAAATTTCTCGTTCATGCATAGGCAAATTGAGAAATTGTCTAGGTTTAGAAACTGCATCAAGACTTGTCTTTTGTTATAGATTACTGCAGAGTGCAAGCAATGTAATATTTGATTTTGAATGGTGATAATTTTGTAAATAAATTGTACTTTGTTTAACATTTAATTGTTTTTTCTGTGAATTATCCATTGTATGTCAATCTCAGTATTTACTTTTATGTCATTTTCTGAATTTCTGCCACAAATGTGGCAGAAAAGGGTTTCTGCCATGCCGGTTTTAACCAGTTCCTACCAGTGGTTTTTAACCACTTCTGCAGAAACTTGCCAACCTTGATATATATATATATATATATATATATATATATATATATATATATATATATATATATATATATATATATATATATATATATTTACATATATATTTATATATATATATATATATTGGGAGTACAAATTAGTTCGATATGTTTTTTGTGGTCAAAAAACTTATCGATTTATTTCAGAGCAAAATGAATGAAGATTAATCAAAGTATTGTCCATAGCTGGCTACTACTTTTCCCCTCCTCTCAGGCAATTTTCGAATTCCAAGTTAGCAGCCAATTTTCGATTTCTGCGAAAGAAGTGGACCGGTGACCTGCCAAATAGTGTTGCATCCGTTGGAACAACCAGTAATCAGAAGGAGCATTGTCCGGTGAATACAGTGAGTGTGTTGAAATATCCCACTTGAGCTTTTCCAAATAATTTGTGTGACATGAGGCCAACCGTTATCATGCAAAAGAATAACCTTGTCATGTCTTTTGCTCGTATTCCGGCCGTTTTTCTCGTAATGCACAGCTCAAACAAATCAATTGTAGCCTATACCGATCACTCGTAATAGAATCGCCAGGTTGTAGCAGCTCACAGTATACAACACCTTTCACCATTCTTGAAACGTCGAAGCCATTCCCTACATGAGATATCAGGTGGAGCATTGTCACCTGAACTTCTGCAAACATTCGATGCGCTTCAGCTGCACTTTTCTTGCAATTAAAGCAGAAACATGAAACCTCCCACAAATGCTGCTTAGTTATCACAAAGTTTGACTTATTCAACAAAGTAAAAAAACAGGGTTTTTGTATGAAACTCAAAGTGATATAAACTGAATATTATTAACAGATGTCTAACCTCTTTGAAACCACCGAAACCAGCTCTTGCTATAAAACATTCATAACAGCTAGAGCCATCTTTTAATTTGTACTCCCAATATATATATATAAGCATTTTCATTTACCTGGAAACAAAATTATGCAATTTTTTATTTATTTTTAAAGTTAATAAATTTTACTAACTTTTCACTCAGTGGAGAGAAGAGAAATCACAATTTTATAAATTGCTGCAGGCTTATTTTTATTATCTGATTGATGCTGAGAAATAATTATGGTACTTTCCATTTGTATGCAACCTTCTAGTTTATAATTATAGTACAAATTCAGCCTAAAACATATACTTAATATAATTTAATGTGTTGGAAAACATGAGCTATAAACTGGTATAACGGAGTTGAAATTGTTTTTCCTTATAAATTGTTTAAATAGAAAATTGTTCTCTTGCCTCTAGGTGGTTGCCTAGTATTGGTTGATGAAAGGTCCAGTCCTGACATTATATCTGAAATTTCTGACTAATTAACCATTTAATTGCCTTAAGTGTTTTGGTAATCTCTTTTAAATGGGTGTACTTTAAGTGGGGTGAAATTCTGTATGCTGTAGCAGCCTTTCTCAATTTTTCTGTTATGGAACCCTAATTGATCAAATTTCTTTTTGTGAAACCCCAACTTTAAATATAAAGTACATGTAGCTGTCAATATACTACTAACCTAAAAAAGACAACAAATTAATATGGATATATACTTGATGTAAGTAATCCTTTTTTTTAAGGAATATCAGTATTATAATTAGGTTAAATGTCAGACCATTGAATTCACAGTTCTGAAATGTCTTCTGATTTGCTTTTTGAGAATGCAAAGTTGAAATCTGATAATAGAGAAAACTAAAATATTAAATAAATTGTAGATTATTCATCACGTTCTAATATTGTTAGAGGTTTAAAAAATTATTACTGATTTGAAGAAAAAAAGGCTTATCTCTCAAAACCTCTGTTACCTTTTGATGGAACACCTTTTAGGAATTGCTGTGTTAAATTATGAAGTAGTTTTTCTTTTCTTTGTATGTGTGTGAATAAAAAATTATAGTCATGCCAGAGCTTTTGTGTGTTCCTTGTTAAAACTGTAAAAAGCAATGGATTTATTGAAATTATTCATTCTTATGTAGTTTTAATAAGTAGAGTTTTTCAGAGTATAAATCTTATGCAGTTTTTTTAGGTAAATAATGTATTTTTTTTAATCATTAATTAATGTATTTTGTTATTTATTTATAGTTTATGACGCAGCTGAATATCACTCTAGTGAAGATGACTTTTTACCAAGATTTGAGAAACTACTGTTGTCACAAAAACAGTAATGTTAGCTTACTATTACCAATCTATAAATTATCACCCAATGTATCGATTAATAAAAACTTTATATGGCAAAATTGAGTTGTGATGGCTCAGTGGTTAAGGCATTGAACTGACATTATGAAGAACTGGCGTTTGATCCCAAGTGGCGGCTTGAAGTCCTATGATCAGTGGGTACCAGCCTATCAGGGAAGTAAACACGGTCTGTGTACAATGCTGACTACATTGCCACAATCATGCCATTGATCAGGGAAATGTGGAGCCTTAACTGGTACTTTTGGAGAAAAAAAAATTTAAAATTGGGAAATTTTAAAAAGTTTTAAAAAAATAAAATTTTGATGTCATTTAAGCAAGGCATTTCTTTTGAAGAATTTCTCAAAACATAGTGAACACTACAAAGTTTATTTCTAAAATCAAGAAAAAATTTCATTAAATGAAGTAATTTTCAGAATGTTATTAAATATTCTTGCTAATTATCATGAAAGGCAAACGAGGTACAATTTTGATGATAAAAGCGGAGATCAAGTGTGTGACAATATTTTAATTGCCATTCGTCATATTTAATGGCCATGGGCAACTGTTAAATGTGCCCTACAGTAAACTCTATTCTTGAAATATTACCTTAAAAGTTGGCTGAGAATAAGGCAATGATTTTGATAATTTTCAGTTAGGTGGAATAATGCCACCAAATTGGCATTTTTTTAAAAAGTTTAATAACATTTAAAATATTTAAGTTATTTCTCTGATCTAAAACCCAGATAATTCCTTATAGCGCAATTATATGTATAGTTTAAAATCATTGCATTGCTGCAAATTTAAGGCACTTAAACTATAGCTTTTTTAATTTCCCTAGCAACAGAGCTTCGAAGAACAGCGTTAAGCTATCTTAGTTTTATTTCCTGTAGCCAGAGCCGGATTATACCTTTCGTAGGCCCTAGGCACAGAGCCGGATTATACCTTTCGTGGGCCCTAGGCATAGCCGTTTTTGGGCCCTCCCCTCCTTCCCCCACTCCTCCCCTCTTTTCAAAATATATGCTAAAATTTTCTCGCATATTTTTTTTTTACATTTTTATTAATATGGATTTTAATTTACAAATTTGTTTATCGAACTTTATCTGCAATACCGACATATTGCAGTTGATATCGATAATACCATTATGATTAGTTCGATCGATAACAATGTTAAAGATAAACTTGTGAATACTTTTCCTAATGTTCACATTGCATTAAGAATATATTTGTCGATTCTTGGATCAAATGCAGAAGGAGAAAGATCTTTCTCCAGATTAAAATTGATAAAAAATTATTTGCGTTCAACAATGATCGTTTGGCATCGCTCGCACTTATGTCTATTGAATACGACATTTTGCGTAGTTTGGAATTCGACAGCATAATACAAGATTTCGTTGAATCCAAAAATCGCGAAAAAGTAATATATTAGATCATAAGATTCTGCAAAATAATTTATTACCAAAAAATATTATATTTTTATATGTATCTTCATAATTTTGTGCAAAATACACTTGTTGTTTTTAAAGCTAAATTATTTTTGTCAAAAAATTTTTTTCTCCCAAGTTTTTCGTAGGCCCCTGAATTTCGTAGGCCCTAGGCACGTGCCTAATGTGCCTATAGGTTAATCCGTCCTTGCCTGTAGCAATTCTACATAAATTTATTTGCATATTATTTTCGACTTTTTCTTTTTCAAAATACAATTTACAACATATAAATGAGTTCACAGATTTATGATTTATTTATTAATAACACTAATATCTTAAATTTCTTTAATACTGTGCAATTTTAAAACAGACCAGTATAAGTACCAGCAAAATAGCTTAATTGTGGTCAGTTCTGACCATCATAAGTTGGTTTCTGACAGGAACATCATTCCAAAAGATACTGAATACAGTTAATCGTTATTTTGATGATATAAACTACTAATAATGTGTTTTGCTCGATCTAACGACATAAAGTTGCTGGCGAGACAAAAGTAACTATAAGTAGAAAAAATGGCATTATTCTAGCTTTATTAATCGTATTGGTATATTTTATAATATCATTCAGTTGTGCATGATTTCATACTGTTTTTTAGTACTTATTTATTAATAGTATTATGTGTGTACATATATGTATTACAAGAGAAAAATAGAAAGAAAACAAGGAAAAAATATTTTTAACTAGAAGAAAAAAAATTATTTACAAAATAATTTGAAAAAAGAAATTTAAAATCTGAAAACTAAAATAAGGAAAACTATAAACAACATACAAATAAAAATATTTAAGTATAAATACAGAATGCATGTAAACTGAATCATGGGCATGTATGCCTGTAACTGAACCTCCTTAGAAGATGTGTAGATCAGTATGGGTACCAAGCATGATACCGCCCCATACAAGAACTCAGCCTCCTCCAAATCAGTCTCTTTCAATGATTATAGAGAATTTATTGCACGCTTCTTGCTCTCTCCTGATGTGTATGCATCCAGAATTACTGATCAGGCTAAATCTGCTCTTATCCGTAAAAAGTACTAGACCCCATTGCTCATCTGTCCAGTTGTTGTGTTTAAGGCACCATATTAAATGGTGTCTTCGGTGAACTGGGGTTAGCGGAACACACTGTACTGCCTGTCATGCAAACAGACCACCCCTGTTGAATGTTCTGGCCCTGGTGAAATGAGATATTGAGAGTCCAGTAATTTGCTGTGTGTGTCTAGGGATTTCTCCAGCTGTCTGTTTTTTCTATCCTGTTGAAATATATATATATAATAATCGCCTGCTGCTGTAGTTGTGCGACGACGTCTACTAAACTTCTGGACTGCTGTTCCCATCCTCTGAAATCTGTTCTAAGCTCGTGAAACAATGCTGTGCAAATGATGTTTGATCTCAAACTCCGCAGCCGCATTGGTCACACTTCGACCTTCTTACAACTTCCCAATGATTCGATCTCATGTAAACTCATTCAGACGTTGTCTTCTGTATTGTCTGTTGGCCATATCACACTGACAACAAATTCTTCTAAATATTCATTTAGCTTTTCGTATTTTGCCATATCCCTGAAACTGTTTATCACATCAAAAACTTTTTTAACACATCTTTAAATTTTTATTCTAAAATATTTCCAGATTGTTAAAAATTTAATGAGGAATTATTTGTTAATGTAATAATTCCCAAAAAATATGAGTTATATGATATAAAAATTTCTATTTCATTTTATTATTTAGAAATTATTTGTCTGATTTCATTCTGAAACTAAAATAAAAAGTTTTGTCTATTGTGCATTAAGTTAGATTTTTTAGATTGTGTAAACGTTGTTAAGTGTTATTTTTATTAATTTTATCCAACTTAAACAATTTTATCACTGTAGACTTTATTCTTTTATAAATCCGTTTTAAAATTATATTTTATACAATTTATTCCTATTTACAATAACACACTTTTAGTGCTGATTTATTTATTTATAGTTTCAAGAGTTTATTGTGTAAGAGGAGAAAAATAGAAAGAAATCTCTTTAAATTGAAAGTAAGTTACTTAAAAATTTGTTCAAAATATTCTAAGGTTTTTAACTAGTAATATAACCTGTTATTTGTAATTATATTGTTTATCCTAAAGAATCTCTTTTCAATTGCTTCTTTTCTTTATTATCATTTTAAAAACTTCTGGTTTTTTAATGAATTTTGAAAACTTTTTGAATATGACTGATTGAATTAGAATGAATTTTTAAATAAGCTCAAATAAATAATCTCTCAAACTGAAATGTTATTACTTTTTATTTAAAAAGAATTTTTTTTTCATTATCAACTTTACAATTAATATTAACTTATTATTAAAACTATTCAGCTGTATTACTTATGAGCTGTATTATTTATGAGCGTATTATTTTAAATCTAAAATTTCTTTTTCTTGAATAATTTCTACATTGCATTCACTTACGTCCAATTTCTTATTAATTTAGTTTCTCATTGAAGAGTGGAGTGAATTTGAAGATATCAAATTGATTTTTGTCTTTGGCAAGGAAATTTTTCCTGTTAGCAGAATACTTGATGAAGTAAATCTTTATTAAATTTTGTTTTATCATATTTTTTAACTTTAATAATATTATATTCAGAACTGGCACTTACATATTTTTCTGTGTCTACGCATTTCTCTTTGTAGGATATTTTAGCAGCTTATTTGTTATTTATTATGTAATGTATTTTCGATAGAGCGAAAAATAAATTTATTGTAAAGAAATAATATTTGAGGGAACTAAAATTTACATAATCAAAACAGTCATGAATTGATGTTTTGTTAAATATTTTTCCTGTAATAATCTTATGATTGTAAATAATTATGTGACGCAACTTCTTTGTGGAAGATAAGCTGTTGAGTCATAGTTAAAGCTTGGAATTTTACAACATATGCATTTTTAATGTTTTTTTTTTTTTTAATTTTTTGCCATTTAGCATTTTTAAATTTTTTGGGGTATTCTTTTTTACAATTTTTAGTATTTCCTTGGTTTTGGGTAATTTTTATTACATTAAATGCAAGTTTTAATTTTATATTGTAATTTATAGTACCACCTTTAACCAAGTTTTCCCTCGATATTATCAATATAATATTTTTTGAGGTAATTCTTTTTTACTGCTTTCCCATTTTATCTGATTTGTATTATTTAGAACATAAAATTTTTCTAGGAAAAAATTTACTATTGCCCTTCTTCTTTATCAGCTCAACAGCCCATTGCAGGTTCAACAGTTGACAAGCGCCTACACCTATTCAAGGCAACTCCCTTCCAATTTCCAATCTTTAGAGTTTTCAAATCATTTTCGATGGCGTTGAGCCATTTAGTAGGGGGTCTACCTCTGGCGCGTGACCCTTCAGGGTTCTTAAAGTTGATGATTCTTATGGCACTATTTTTAGAGCTTCTCCATACACGGCTCAGCCATCTCAGCTTATTACTGTGGATTATTAGTGAAATTTGGGAGCTGCTTATGGAGTCGGTAGAGCTCGAAGTTATATCTGGTTCGCCAACATCCCCTTTCTTGAATTACTCCAAAGAGGGCTCTGAGGATCTTTCTTTCGAAGGTGTCTAGTGTCCACTGTATATCTGAGTTTAGGGTTCAAGTTTCGCTTCCGTAAAGCAGCACAGGAATGTCTATTGTCCATTATTGATAGAAAACTTGATATAATAATTCAATGTAATTCTGATGAAAGTTATATTCATTAAAAAGAAAATATATAGAACATGTATTTGCATTGCTTTCTTTATTTTGACATAAATGAATGTAATTTTAGCAAAGAAAACTTTGTTTTGGTTTAATATTTTTACTTAAATAATAGGGCATTTTTTGTATTTTTAAGGACATAGGTATTTTTCGGTCATTAAAATCTGGACATTAGTTATAATCTATGTAATGGTTATGACCAAAAGTATCCCACAAACTATTTGAACTTAGTCCCTGAACTTTCTTGAATATTAATAAAAATATTAAAGAAAAATACATCAGAAAAAGTCATACTTCAAATGTGTTCTGTAACATTAAGTTACTGATCTAGTTGATAACTTTTTTAAAAGTATTAAAATGTAATCATTTTAATTTGGTATTTTCTTTTGAGGCAATGGGCTTATAGCAGTGAAATGTTAAGTCTTACAATCACTGATTGTCTGATTATATAAAAGTAATCTCCTTATAATGTTAAACTTTATTAAATTTCTTGATATGATCTTATATCAGGATTTTGATTCTATATTATTATTATCTGATTTTTATTTGTATGTTTTTATTAATAATGATTGAGGTCTTCATTGGGTTGTATTCCATTTCAATATGGTATTCATTTTAACAATTAAATTTTAATAACCTTTATAAGACATTAAATGTGCTAAATATCAACAGCAGAAAAGTTTTGCTATTGAATTTTTATTTCATTTTATTACAAGGATTCTGCCTAACAATTCATAACAGTTATTAACCAATTTTCCGTGTAATATGGTATATTAAAATTTTTTAGAGTTTTAATTATTTCATCGTATTTCTGTCAATTTTTTATACCGTGGCTTCAATACTTCTATTAAAAATTAACTTTTAATTTTAGACTCACTCTGCTGGCAATCTCAAGTTCTGCCCTCATCTCAAAAAACTTATTTTTCAAGATAATGATGCTGTACCTTTAGTTTCCTCCAAGTAAATTACATTTCTGTAAATAATTCAAATTTTAATTCCTTTCTATTTCTATGAATTATGATTATGTTACATATTGAATGTAAACTATGAATTTCATCACCATACTAATTATCTAAGTATTTTGGTTTAAAATATTTTTCTTTTTGAATTTCTTTTAGTTTTATTTTTTGTGATAAAGGGGAGAAAGTCAAATTTAGGGATTATGACTAATTTTTAGCTTAATTTTGGTAGAGATGAACGAAAATGTATTTATGTTTGACAAGAGAATCATTGATTATTTAGAAAGATGATATTTAAAAAAAATTATCTACGTATAAATGTTTGACGTGCAATTAGTTCTACTAAATGTGTTCTAATAACAACAAGAAGAGAGCACAATGTTTTGTGTGCTGCATTTTGTTCTCTTCATCTCTGTCTAGCATCACCACCATTCATGCTTAAAATATAAGTTTTAACTCCTTTTTAATTTTTTTATTTGTGAGAATCACAAAGAAAAAGTAGTCGTTGAAATTTCTAAATTGTGTAATTGTGAGAGTTAAATAAGCATTTTTAGCTGTATTCTTGAGCCTATATCTTATGTGATATCTTAATTAAAACTTTTATCCAATTTTTCTGTATACTTGTGTTTGGAATATAAAGGACAGTGGCTAATTAATGTGGAGTATTAATTGCATGAGTATTTCTTTATGTTAACTTGTAATGAAGGATGAGTAACTTTTTATTTTTTGATACCTGTAGATAAAATTTTATACCTGCCTGTACTCATACATAAAACCAGCCTATACATAAGGTTCGGTTATATTAAATTGTAATATAAAAGTTCTATTTGATTTGTAATATCCCAGACTTTCCAAGATTCATTGTAGTTGTGGCATTTCGTTTAGAGACTGTTTGCACTGAATTGGTGTATACGTTATCTTGAAATATCGAAAACTGAGAAAATCTACTTTTACCGGTGAATGTCAACATCCCATAGTTGCTTTGGTGAGTGTCCAAAATATCTCTCATGTCTGATTTGATATTAATTTATTCGATACTTTACTATCTATTTAGGATATATTAGGTAAAACATCAGTATTAGTGAATACCAAGAAAATAAGAGTTAATTAAAAAAAAAAAATCAAAATTAGGGTAAAGAATACCAGTTATTATCTCCATGACCACCTGGTATTTCCAACACTGATGTTTTTCCTATGCTATTCTAATCTGATATTAAAATATTGAATAAATATTTTAAAAAAATGATGAATAATTTACTATCAAATCTGATATTTTGGTTTTTAACAAAAAGTGCTATGGGTTTGTTAACATTATTCAGTGGATATTATTCAGATTTTTGTCTTTTGTAGTGATATGAATTATAGTACCTTTGCATTTTGTGCAACCAGACTTTTGAGAGGGGTGAGTCATTTGCTGAAATGTTCTTAAAAGAAAGGGAAAAAAAGTTTATATAGTTGATATTGGTGGGTTAAAGAGTTGATGTAGTTGACATAATGGGATACATAAATTAGGTTTATTTGTGAAGGAGCCGCTACACTCAAACCTGTAATCTTCTTATCTTGAGAGGATTGCTCTTTTGGTAAAACATTCGAATCTCAGCAGGTGCTGGTTGATACAAGTTCTGCTCTCGGCTCACACTGACATAAAAATATCCTTAGCGGTAGACGGATTATGGGTTAGAATCTCCTTGCCATCTGGTTAACGATGGAAGGCTTTAGTGGTTTCCTTCTCCATGTAACGTAATCACTGGTTAGTTCCACCAAAAAGTCTTCCATGAAGGCTTGTTTGTCCCAATGTTTAATCCAAGAGTTCCCTTGTCTTCTGAGTTGGGATCAAAATTACTAGACTAAAAAGTTAATTATTGATAGTCCTAAACTTAAATTTGGGTCGGTTATAAAACAAAATGAAAAAATCTCTTTGCCAAATCTGACATGCCATTAAACTGAGACCAATTGAGTTAAAATGCATATAGTATCTTGCAAAAGCTAGTTCTTTCACTTTTTTTTAGCTTTTGTATTGTTAGTTTTTCCTCTAAAATTAAAGTTTCTAATATTACAGTTTCAGTTTTTATCTTTTATACATAAGGTTCGGTACTGTATGAGAATAAAAGATACATTTCAAAATGTTAACTAACTTATGCAATGTCTGCCAAAACATCCAGTGACTAAATTACTTTTATCCTTAATTAATGTCGCCATATGTTATTTAATTGTTAAGTTTTGATGAAGTTAAATTAATGTTCTAACGATGTCTTATTTAGGTATAAATGCTATGTGAATGGAACAACGTTGGTTGTATCTCTCATATTATCAATAGAAAACTTGAAGGTATTAATTTCTTTTTTGAACTAATTTTAGCTTCTTTTAATCAAATGCTAAATTTTCAGTTTTTTAACATTTTTCTCCTATATTTCCCACAAGACTATTTTCTTAATATATTTCTCATGTAATTTTTAATTTATTTTAAATATTTCATCTTTCAATGTACGCTATTTCGCTTACCATTCTCAATCTCAAATTTGAATCTTCAGTTTCACTAGTTTAAACTTCAAATTGGGTAGAAAAGAAGTTTTAATAAATTACAACAAAACTCTTCCTTTTGCTTATAGAAGAAAACAAAAGTTATTTTTAAAAAAAATAGGAAAAAAAACAGCTATGAATTTGATTGCTATATAAGGATCAAAATCACAAATAAAATATAGTTACCCAACAAGGCAAGAGAATCAGATTATTACTTTATCTTTTTTGACTAAACAGTTTTGCTGGAATTTGTTTGAGTTCATTCTTGTATGTTTTTAGATACTGTTAATAATTTTGTATTTATAAAATGTCTGTATACATTCAAGTTATCAAGGAAAAAACAAGAATAATTTGTCAAAATTTTTTTTTTTTGTTTATTGAAATTAAATTCTAACGATGTAAGTTCTTAAATAAAATTCCTTTTTTTTTTTTTAAACTTTCATAATTTTTGTAAAAAATTTCATTTAAATTAGCTAAATACTTCTTTAAAGTAAAGGGGCCTTACTGTGAGAATGCTTTTTTTTTATTCATAAAAGTTACTTTGTTAGTCATTTATTAAACTGTACACATTTTCATTTAATATTATATAAATTGTATTTATAAAATTCCACCAAATATTTTCAGTATTTTGAGGACTATTTATTGGAAGATGTTATGCTTGCTGTGCAAGAAATAAAGAAATGTTCGGATGTTCTTAGTTCTTTAAATTCAGGGGTAATTTGTAAATTTTTTACTTTAAATTTTCTTATGAAAATTTATAGTTAATGAGTGTATAAGACATTTGATATTTACAGGGCTGCCAATTACTGCATTTTTTTTTAAAATTATTTTATAGAGTGGTATACAATTAAAAATTAGTGTTTAAGAGTTTTTGATAACATTTTAAAATCCTCATCACAAGAGATATGTATATCAAAAATGCAGACATTTTTGAAAATGTCAAATATTCTGATACACATCAAAATATTTGACATTTTCAAAAATATCAAGCTTTTTATGATTCTAGATTGTTTCAGGTGTATGACTTAACATTATTTATTTATTAAGAGAAAACAAAAATTTAGCTATCACTAGAAGAAATTTTCCAAATAAGCTAAAAAAGTTGGCACTCCTGTATTTATTTTATTTTTTGACATTTTTATTATCAATGGTCATTCTGCATTACTGATCATTCATTCTCTGTTGTGATTATTCTGTGTTGAGAAAAGTTGAATTAATCTGCTATTATTCCAGGGTTGCCACTCCACAGGGAAAATCGGGAAAACCTGTAAAATACAGGGAATTTAAAAATCACCTAAAATAAGAGGGAAAATGCAAGGAATTTTTAGTTTTTCTTAAGAAACTGAGAAAATTCAGGAAATTTTGTTTCCTATTTTCTTCCATTGAAAAAAATAGTAACCACTCAGTGCATACTATGGGACATTTGAGGATGATATTTCAGTTATATTAAACGAGTTCATTTACTATATCATTATTTGTTTTAAAAATGTTCAGCTGTTCCCTTTTTTCTCTAAGTTGTTTCTGCCATTATAAGTACTTTAGTTAGCCCAATACAGTTCATACTAGAGCGCAGTGATTGTGTTTTTTCTCTTAATATATTGTGTATAATATGTACAGGGGAATTTTTTTCTATATTTGAGTGGCAACCCTGTCTACAGAATTATGAAGGAAAACTTTTTCCCTCCAAACATTGAGCCCCTGGGTAAAATTGTGCTGAAATTTCCTGGCTAAGCACTGCTCTCCTATGGAGGAAGCCAGTTTTATTCAATGCTGGAAAGTTTGTAGTTTAAAGTTAGAAAGAGGCAGGCCAAATACTTAAGGGGTCAATTTTGCCAATTTTTATTCTATATCTATAACAGTTTGATATTTCTTCTATTATTTGTGAGTACTAAATTCAAATAAAAAAACAAAACATCAGATTGTGAAATATTGATTAAATTTTTATTTTATGTTTTAATAAAACTTAAAAAGAGAAGTAAATTCTTTTGTAAGCTATAAATTTTGTGAGCTTGTGATTATTATGGATTTTTGTTCCAAATGCAAAGTTATAGAAAGTTTTTAAAAATTGTGAAGTAATTTAAATTTCCAATTTTTATTGGCATAAATCTATGTTATTTTGACATTCATCCCTCATTTTCTCCACTCTTTCAAAATTAAGAAAAAATTTTAAGTTTTTGTAACAATTTGTGCTTTAAGATGGAAAGAGCTGTTGAAAATTATCCGTTACTCTGAAAAGGTTCCATAGAGGCATCATCACAAATTGATATCCCTTTGTTAGAAAGTAATAGTTTTATGTGAGAAACACAATTTATTGCTGTTTTTAGTTATTTTTCCCCCTTTTTTAAATATGTCTTAGTGGAATAAAATATTAATTTTATTGTTGCTTGCTACCAACTGTTGTTAAGGTCTGATCCAATTTTTTATGAGAGCAATATAATTTCAAAAACAATTTTATTAGACATTGTTTCATTTTAGTAAATTTTATGCTGTGAGCAATGTGTATTTTTGTTCAAGTATTTGTGTAATTTTAATGAAATAGAATGTTGAATTTTCATTTTGTGTTAACAACAACCTGATAAAACTACAACTTTTTTCTTAATAATAAATGAATCTCTGAGTACAAATTAGTTTACAATTATCTGTTGAATATTGTTTACAGTCACGTAAACAGAATGTTAATAGTTTGTTGAAACAATTTATGTTTTTCTAAAACAAAATTTTTGCATTTGCAGCCTCAAAATGAAACAGTTTTTAAAAGTAAGACTTATTTGAATTCCTTAGTTTTTTTATTTACATATACTATAGGTTTTATATTACAAGTTGTTATATTTTTCAAAGGAATAACATAGCTTCTCTGTAAATATCTTTTGAATGTCATTTTCAGGTCGAGTTGTGCCTTTGAAAGTAGCTGATAGACCTAGACAGTCTCTTTTTCCTATGCTTTCTGTATCTGATGCTGTCAAATGTGTTTTGAATGAAAGCAATATTTTACCCACTACATGGAAAAGTTTTGAAAGTTGGTTGGCCTTCATACATTGGTCTTCATTGCTTCTGTTAAATGTGTTTTGAATGAAAGCAATTAGGGATTTAAAATTTAGACATAATTTGTGGAAATTAAAAATTATATTAAAAAATCAACACAAAAATATGGTAGAATAAGAAAATATTTTCAAAAATTGTCACTACAAATAAAAATCATTTATGACTGGTAAATTTCTGTACATTTTCCCCCATATGTATTCAAAAAACAATTTCGCTATTGTAAATTTTGGGCTAAAAATTCTATCTAAATTGCAAAATCCATAAAAATCATTGTCCATAGTTAAATTTCAATTTGAATTTAATAAAAACAAATGGTAGTAAATTTACCCTGGACAGACCCTTGGCAATATTTTACCCATAACATGGAAAAGTTTTAAAGGTATGTTGGCCTTGATACATTACTTGTATAATAATATAAATTTTCCTTTGGCATTCATAGTAGTTAATAAACCCTAAAATTACCCTTAAAATAACAAAGGCCCCAAAAATTCTCTAATAATCTATGAATTTCATCCTGAAACATATCTAAATTTACTTCTAGGCATGTCGTGTTTGTATAATTTAAAAGCAATCATTCAGTTTTAAATAAATTTGATCAATTCTAATAATTTTTTGTGAAAATAAGTCTTAGTGTTGTTTACACTAAGACTTAGCATAGCATATTGTGTTTCACAACGCTTATCTATAACACACATAAAAGTTACTGAGGAGTGGGGTAGTTGTAAGGTTACACCAAGACTTAAGGAAAATTATTAGAACTTCTAAACTATATTTAAACTAAACTATATGCTTTCGAAGTCTGCAAGTATGAAAAACTTAAATGGTTGAGTTGCCCTTATAACCTTTAATTGTATTAAAATATTTATATTAAGAAAAATATAATAGTAAAACTCTCATTAAAACTTTAAATAAATGTTAATTGTCGAAATGATGAAAGGCTAAAAAAAAAAAAAAACGGAAAAATATATTGATACCTGCTTTGAGTTTTCTTTTATGATTATAAAATTTAAGAGCCTGCTTTAAAAATAAAGTTTTAGCAGTACTTGAAAATTATATTATCTAACATAACCAGGTAAAAATTCTGATTCTGTATGCATTTTTTATGCTTACATATTTTGTGAACTATTTAATCAAAAATTCTGTAAAATACCAAACAAAATAAAATCGCCAAGAAGTTGAATGGAACAGGTGAACATTACCAAAGGGCAAGAAAAAAAAATCAATTATGTTTCATGAGAAGTGTTCCTAAACTTCATTATGTAAATAAAAATTTATTAAAAAAATAATAAATGAACAACAAGCTGATTTATGCTTAAAATGAAAGAGTTGATGTAGGTATAATGTTGCTAATGTAATTTGTTTTCAACAGATTTATTGTAGATACATTCATATTTTTACATTAATACATATTCAAAAAATATGTTTATGTGTGTAAAAGTTTCCTTTAAGCATGTATTTTCTAGACTAGCATGTATTTTATTCTATCTACTTTTTCCCAAATGATTTATTTTATTCATAATAATATTTTGTGGCTATCCAATTTTTCATTAAAATTATTTGTGTTTGGATTAATTATATTTTATGTTATGAGAAATTTTTATTTTCATCTAGATAAAATAAATTTTTTAAATGAAGTTAAAATAGAATATACCCTCCTCCATAAAAAACGAGCTTATAAAAATGAATTGAAGGGTTTTGAATACTAACAACAGATTCTAATAAATCACAAGTTTTGAGATAAATGTATGAGAGTATATAAGTCAGCTATCTATATTTTATATGCTGAGGTACTAAATTAATCGATATGTGCTAGAATTCCCGTTTCTTACCTGCCAAATTTGTCTAAAGTGAAAAAAAGTTATTCTTGTTTCTTTTTTTTTTTTTTCTTTTTTTGCATACATGTATCTCAAAATTCAATATCAGTTGGGATCAACCATCTTTGTTCTGAGATAATGGAGATATTTTCAGTTCATGTACAGAGTTTGCAAAACGTTTGTATGCATTAAAGAAACAGATTAATATATTTTAACATACATTTAATATCACATGATTTATTTTAGATTCATTGAGTTATGTTCTTGGGGAAAATGTCATTGCTGAAGAACCCTATCCACCATTTAATGCTTCAATCAAAGATGGATATGCTGTTCTAGGTATAACTGAATTTATTATGGACAAAAAATAGTAGTCTATATTAGTTATAAACATTTTTCTAAGGCAGTAGTTCCTAACCTTTTTAGTTGTGCAGTCAACCAATTTTGTTAAAAAAATAATTAAATAAAAAAACTTTGAGGTCTACTAATTACTGTATATCCCCTGAGCTCATAACAGCTCAGGGAATAGAGTGTTGACCTTCATTGAGGTGAACCGGGTTAGGTACGTATTTCGCATCCGGCTCGCACCGAAAGTTGAAAATGAAAAATGTAATGAACAAGTGAATGTACAAGTGAAAAATGTAATGACAAATAGACACTTTATGTATGATACTTTTACATATAATAGGTGTCTTACGATAGGGTGGCCCAATCAACTGGTCCACCCGCTCATATCTGGACTTTTTCTTCTGGGGTCATATGAAAAGCCTCATACTTGCCCAGTTGTGTTTCACCCTCTAAATGTATCTACCATGAGTTTTAGGACACCCTGTATAAATATGATAGATGTTGCTACTTCATTCACTTAGACGTCACAATTATAAAACAATCAAAATAATTAAACTTTTAAAAAAACGTTAAAGGGACTTTTGAAGTGTTTGTCCTTTGAGAGAGTGGATATCCAGATTGAAATCGAATAGTTTTAGTCTCAAATCATTCTTTCTTAACATTCAATTTATATATTTAATTCTTTTGATTTATTCCTTTATTTGTTTTTAATTTATTTCCTTAAATCTTTTAATTTACCCAAAGAAACTGAAGTTAAAAAGGCTTGTTCAGGTCGATAGGTTGACAAAAAACCCATCAAGTGCCATAACCCAGTATAGTTTGTGTAAAGTAAGTACTCCCCTAGCTATTCGTCTGGTCCTGTGGCGGCGACTGTGGTAACAAGGTATAACTATTTCAAGTAGGGTGTTGGGTCATTGTTTAGGACAGGTTTTGGCTCGGTCTGGTCGGCGAGAGAAATGGAATCATTTTCTTCGATCTATTGTGTTAGCCCTATATTGAGTAGATGCTACCCTCCCTGAAATGTGCTATTCTTGTTTCGATAGCAGCAGACGACTTCAGACTTTGTGGCGAGGGGAGTTCTTACCGTAGACAAACTAAACTAGTCTGCACGTGTCTGGCAGGTTGGGAACAGCTGTTATGAAGATTATTTTTTTACTTTGCTCTCAATAAAAACTCTCTGATAGATAGCTGTAACGGAATTTAGCCGATATTGTTTAGTGCTAATAAACATCAGTCAGAGCATGTTAAATATTTTAAAATTCTGAAAAATATTGTACAGCCAATGTTTGATATAATGATCCTTGGGAAACATTTTACTAATTTTAACTAAACAATGCCTTACTTTAATGATAATTTGGTAACTAACAGAAATATTGGTGCTAATATAACTTTTCTTCTACATTTATGTGTGTATAAAAAATAATGTTTCATGGATGAAAAGTGCAATGTAAAGAATATGCTGGTTCAAGGCTGCTATTATCTGTAATTAACACATGTCAAGGTTATTGTAAAGACCGTGTTTTAGCTTGAAAATACACAACACAAGGACGTTTCACATTTAGAGGGATTCATTTTTAAAATCAGCAAAGCAGACACCCAGCCATATTTATCTTGTTATCTAATTTACATGACATCCAGGTCACTATTAAATGTTAGCTGTAACCCATTTGATGCAGGCCGGACATCAGTGTCCATTTTACATATTTTTTCTAACACTTAATTACAATAATATATTGTATTAGTATTAAGAATAATCAGTACAATAAGGGGGTGTAATTATTGACTATGCCAACCTTCATCTATCAAAAAGTGCCTATAGATAGAATCAAGTTAACATGTCTTATATGATAGTGATTTGGTATTTAATATTTATAGCGGTAGTTAGGCCGCAATAACATTAAGAATCCAGGAAAGTTGCACTTGTTATTTTTATATTATTATTAATCATTGATATTTCATGTTATCGAAATGTTATAACACTAAGTGACGAACTACAAAGTAATGAATGGGTGAGGGCCAAGAATGGTTAGTTAAGTAAAATGCTTCTGTTGGAAATCATTTAATTTATATTCTAATGAGAGAGCATATGCCTTTTACACTAACACTTTTTTTGAATTTTGAAAACTTAATAAAAACATTTAATATTTTCCTTTTTTAAAAGATTTGTCACGAAAAGATAATTTATTACAAACTGCATTAACTTATAATATTGAGAAATCTTTTATATTATCGAATACAATTTTGAAGAAATTGTCTATAAAGATGTAAAAGTATTATTATACAAAAACTATATTAAAAAAAAAACACTCACACAAAACAATAATTCTAATTATCCAAATCTTTTAAATATTTAAAGTAATGAATTATGTTTGAAATATTTCTTATTGAGCCTAAAAAACATTAATTTTCGAAATGGAAATAAGTTAAATTTTTTAAGTTTGATACAATTTTTTCAGTAAAATTAATAACACAGAATATTTTTGTAGCGGATGATGAAACCACAATTCGTAATGTAATAGGAGCTGTTTCACCAGGATGTGAAGTAAGTAGAGTTTCTACTGATCATTTTTCCTCCCAAATAAAAAAAATTGTAGGATTTCTTCCATTTTTTTTTCAACTTGAATTTTCTACCCTGCTCTGTTTTTTAAACTTACATCTTTTCATATCTAATTAAAAAAAATTTTTTGGATCAAACTAGATGAAATATTCTTCATATAGGCATGAAAAAAAGTAAATAATCAATAAATCAGTACCAAATAACACTTAAATCTGGAATAAAACTAAAAGACATATACCACGAGTAATAAAGCTTAAATAACTCCATTTTTTTATTTATTATGACTTGTTACTCTTTCCAGTGGCCAAATCACAGTGACATTGTCACAGAAAGTTACAGAGTTCTGGTTTAAAGATTTTTCTTTTGGGAAGCAAAAAATTTTGTTTTTGTAAACCTATAATGTTACATTTAATATAATGTTATATTTTCAACAGTTATTGATATTGATTCCCCCCCCCCCAAGATTTTTAAAATCCGATATTCTTAATATAATGTTCATTACAAAAACTGAATCTTGAAACAAAAAATGCATATGAGTAACCCCTTATTAAAGAGTCTGATTTGTGTGATTTCGTCATCAATCTTTTTTTTGGTAGTTACTGCAATGGATTTCTCGATTTTTAATTAGTTTTTTTAATGTGATGATGATTTACAAAATGTGAAACAGAAAAAGGTGCGTTTTTCTCCTACAAAAAATACCGTCCATAGTATTAGAACAAAATAAATATTGCATATACTATTAAAAATATTTAAATACAATTTATTTTATCAAAATAGGTTTTTGTTTGTAAACACAACGTTTTTCTTATTTTAAATTAGTAACATAAATAGTTGTTATTATTGAAAGTATCTAGCAGAAAGATATCAGTACTAGAGTGGTTTGTCGCCCGAAAAAATTCTGCCACAGAGCCCTGTGGCTTTATGCGATTAGATTGAGCCAATCTAATGCACCAGTCAAACTCTACCAATTATCATAAATCAGTAGTGCTAATTACCAAAAATATTTGAGCATCATTGTTTTTGTGATTTTTAATGTTTCAATTTAACAAATTAGTCTTATTAATTGATTTTAAATTATTTAGTTTTATTGAATCGTATTTTAAAATCATAACTCTAAACAAAATTAACACTTTGGAAAATTTTAGGAATACTAATTAGGTTTTAGGAATACTAATTTTTTAGATTACAATCTCTCAACTCCTATTTACTTCCTTAGGGTTGGAATATTAAAACAATCTTTCCTACATCATAAAAGGAACTCATTGTCCAGATTTCATGTTTTTTGCTTCAGTAGTTTATGTTATGCAATGATGATTCAGTCAGGCAGGGCATATTTTATATTTGTTGATTAATTTATTAAAACAAATCTATCAATGAAATTCTTAAAACCAGAGAATGAAAAAAAAAGACATATTTCTTGCTTTTCTTTTTAATTTGAAACTATAATCAAAATTTGTTCCTTTTCAAAGCTGGATTTTGATTTAAAAACTGGCTCTTGCATTAGAATCAGCACTGGATCAGCAATTCCTCTCAAAGCTGATGCTGTCATTCAAGTTGAAGACACAGCAGTTGTAGAGAAGGATTCTGAGGTAAAATATTCAAATTTCACTATATTTGAAAAGATTAAAAATTGATTAATTTTTTAATAAATTGTAATTGTAAATTCATATATCATGTTTTCGTTGTTCCAATTTAAAGTTCGTGATGTGCAAACTGTAAATGGTTTTAGTTCGCTTGCCACATGTTTTCTTTTCTTTTCAAAAACCTGAAAATGAGATGTTTTGAGGAAAGTGCCCACTGATCATCAGAAGAATGCAAGGGCTGGAGGCTGGTGATAACTCTATGTAAATTAGAACTTCACAGACACTTGCAATGTCTTAAACATATATTTAATGTGGAATGCAATACAGTGCATAAATGCATGACAAATATTAATAGGTAACTTAGCATGATGATGAATGCGAGACAATGTTGTAAAAACAGCAGTCATTAACATTGAAGTACGAGTAGCAGTTCTGTTTGAACCCATATGTGATTTCCATAATGTCCATGCCAACTTAGTTTAACATGAAGTAAACTATTATGATTATCTCTAACTTTAAAATAAATGCAAATTTTAATTTTGGACATTTAATGTTGCAATCTGATGTCACATTTGATAATTCTGCTCCCTGGTGACAGGCTGCCCATTAACCCTAACTAGTGTAAACATAGAAACCCCAAATATTAAGAAACCAGAATGGAATGTTACAAGCTAAGTGTTAAGAATTTTATACTTTACAAAACTGCAAATTACTGACCGAATAATCATTTCATGTGTGTTATTTCTTTATAAAAAATAATGTGGTATTTAATCCTCAAGTCTAGTTTTAAGAAATGATATAAATTATTAATCATATTTCTAGTTTTCCTGTATAAATCACTATTATATTCTACTCAAACTTTGATTATTTGTTTTAATGGAATCAATATTATTTTTTAGTTCTCATAAAATCTTTTATGATTAATTTGTTTGAATTTGGCTTTGTGCAGCTGCATCTTGTTGTTCTTGGAACACCAACCAATCAACCTGCAATTCTATAATTATTATTCATTAACTTTTATGCAAAAGTCTGCTTGTTTTAAAATTAACATGTTAATAATTGTTTATGCAAGGATATATAAATAATGGAAGAGGTAATACAAAACTTATTTATTTCAGGGAAATGAATTGAAAATTGAAATTTTAAAACCTGCAAAAAAATTTCAAGATATAAGGTATATTATTGGTTCTAATAATTTTTACCGATTGTAAACTTTTTCTTAAATATATAAGCAAGTTCCATTTCCTCCTTACTGTTACTTGCATACACTGGAATTGCTTGCAGTTCTTTTCAGATCCCTTTGTTTGCTTATTTTATTTCTCTTGCCAAGAGTGATACAGATTACCAATAAAATTAAGATTTTGTAGTGGACTGGTATTTTTAAACTTAAAAATTAAATATCCTTAAAACTTAAGCTACTAGTTTTCACATCTCTATTCTAGTTTATATTTAAACCAATTTTATAAAATATCATAAACTGGGGGGCTAAGCCCTGTTCTCACCAACCTTGATGATTGCTTTGCAATAATTGTTGTTTCTTAGCAGAAAACAGGGTAAAATCCTTGAATAGTCCATCCCATGACTTTTCAAAATCTCGCCAAGTTGGCTATTATTACTTGGATCAAAGTTGTTTTTTTACTATTAAAAGGAACAATTCTAATTATTATGATTTTATTAAAATATTTTTTATAAATATAAAAAAATAACTTGCAATAAGGTTGCAACATATCTCCCCCAAATATCTTTCTGAAACCCAGTTTAGCGAGATTTCAAAAAGTCACCAAGGGATTAGCTATTCTAGGATTCACCCGAAAACATCTGCTAAATATAAACATTTATAATCTCCTAACATTATATTATTCAAACTAATTTGATGAGTTCACAACCATAATTTAATGATTTCGCTTACCAAGCTGACGGATGTATTAAAATCTATTTTTGCTTCTATCTCATTGTGCATGAAGCTGATCATTAAGTTCTAAATCATTTAGCAGATCTCTTTAACTATAATTTATAAAAATATATTAATGTTATTTGTACAAAAATAGTAATTGTGAATAAGATTAGACCGCCTTTCTAAATAACTATCTTAAAATGTAGCGCAGAATTACATTATAATAATAATAAAACAGCAACAATTCTGACTTAGTTTCAAACTCATGAATTAAAAGCATAATATTAGCAGTACTGGAAAATAACTTTAAATTAGGGACACAAAAATATTTATAGTAAAACAATACCTTTATGCCTTTTATTAATTTTATCCTAATGATAGCCAATCAATATGGAAATGAATGAGGAAAAACTGGATTCTACCACGTGATTTTCCAGCCAATAAAATGCACGGACAACAATGGAAAATTGTAACACCATCATTATATTTTTATATATATATAGCAAGAAATAGGCTATACTTTGGGTTACAATATGTATCAATTGCTAAAAATGTAAGAATTTATTTCAGCTTATTTTGCGAGGTTAATTTGAATTTAGATTCAGAATTATTGATAGAAAACAGACTATAGAACTTTGTTCTGTCAACGAAAAACATTTCACCATAGAAGGCAAACCTGTTGAGATCTTATATTATAATAAAAATTATTATTATAATAAAATTGTTATAATAATAATTTATTATTATAATAAAAATATTTACATAAATATTTTTTGTTATAATAATAAATAAATTACATTTTTTTAAAGAGAAACAAACCATGTTTTATTTTGAAAAAAGAATAAGATGCAAATTTTTTGTTTTGGGATTTTCATCGGAAAAAAAGCCAAAAATTAAATTTCATTACTCCTAAACTAATTTAAATTGTTAAAAAGGTCATTCTTATCTTCATTAATAAAATTATATCTTTGCTAAAAATTATAAATCTAGTGCAATTCCGTTATGTTAAAAAAGTAAAAAATTCATAAAATTACAGGAAAATTTTAATTACTCCAAAACTAGGTCAAAATTTAAGTGAAAGACAAATTAAGTGTAACTTAAAAAAACAAATTTGGATTATAAATAAATTTATCCTTTCCCTATCCGATTTCTAATGAATCAAGTCTCAGTGTAAGAACTATTAACCTTATCAGCATTTTTAGAATAACTGTGAGTTGTCAAAAATAAGTACATTTTAGAAACCTGAAAGTTTGCAAGAAAAAAAAAATTAAAGTATATCCGCCCAGTATTATCATTGATTAAATTTAGTAATTTCTTGATATTCAATTATGTAGGTATTGAAATATTCAAATGATGAATTTTCTTCATTTGGCATCTGAGAATTGTGAAAATATAAATTTTTGTCATGTCTGTAAAGGAATGAAAAGAAAATTTAAGGTTCTTTAAAGCAGTTTTATATGGTGCGTAGCGTTTTTAAGAAGTCCTTGAAAGTACTTATTTTCGTTTTTTAAAATCCCTGAAAGGTGCTTTTTTTTAATTGACTGTTTTTAAAAAGTTCTCAATTTTTCCTTTTCAAAAATGAGAATTTTTTCTTTACCATGTCGATTTTCGCCACGTATTATGCAAAAGCATGCTTTTCAAATTGTTCTATTCAACGCTTTCACAATTCATTCAACCACAATCCATTTTGGCTTACACTCGGTCTGTAGAGTAAAAGTGCCAATCATTTTACATGTTTGATAAAATATTACTGTGAGATAATTGCACTCGCATGTCCAACTCTGCTGCATTTTGCAAGATATTCTCAATTTCAGGCTTCATTTTCCACCCTTTGATATCGAACCCAATAATCTCTTGATCATTTTATAATGGCTAATATAGTCAAGTTCTGTATCAGAAACTAGTTATTTTATCATGATTTTGTTAAAGTCTTTGAAATTTATTTTGCATTTTGTTAATGTATATAATGCTTACAAATATTTTTGAGTGCTTAAAAAGTACTTAAAAGGTGCTTATTTTTTGTTGAAAGATTTGGCTACGCACCCTGTTTTATGAATTAGAACCCATATGAATTCTTTGAAATTATTAATTCTTTTTATTAATTTATAGTTCAATTGTCTAGATGTTTGACTGGGTCTGGTGATGATTAATCAGAATAATTAAAACTCTGAAGATTACGACAACAAATTATATCATTAAATTATTGATGATTTTTTTTTCTAAAAATTTCATTTATGTGTCACTGTTTGTTAAAAATATTTACATTTTTTTAAATGTGTAATTTAATTTTTTTAATTGTTGAAATCTCATATCTCTTTAAACATTTAGTTGTCATTGTGGAATAGTGTTTTTGAAATGATATTTCTTTACTAGACTTGTGGGCAGTGATGTGTCAGTTGGAGAAGTACTGATACCCTCAAAGAGAAGAATAAATGCCGCTGAAATAGGTGTGTTAGCTATCGCAGGAATAACTAAAGTTTTAGTTTTTCAAAAGCCCTGGTTAGCCTTATTATCAACTGGGGATGAAGTATGTATATTTTTTTAATAGCGGAATATTTAAAAGTAAACTTCTATATTCAGGATTGCTACTCCACAGGGAATTTAAAAATCACCTAAAATAACAGGGAATTTTGATTTTTTTTTCATTACGAACTGGAAAAAATACTGTGTGTTTTGCTTCTTATTTGCATCTTTTAAAACATGGTGAGGTCTCAAAGCATAATCTATGGGATATTTAAGGATGATATTTCAGCTATACTAAACTATTTCATTTACTCTAGCATTATTTAAGTATGTTCATCTATTCCTTTTTTTTTCTCTAGTTTTTCAAATAATTAAAACTAATAAATATAGTTAGCCCAATATAGCTCACACAAGAGCACAGTAATTGTTGTGTTTCCTCTTAATATTCTGTGTATAATATGTACAGGGAAAACACAGGGAATATTTTCTCCCAGATTTGAGTGGCAATCCTGATATTGGAGTTGAATGAATTGTGAATAATTCACAAAAACATTAATTTATAGTCATAATTTCAAAATATTTCATATCATATGTTCGTGTGTACATATTTTCCAATCACGTTATTTCCTTAGCAAAGTTTTCAATTTCTTTATGACTTAATCTCTTAAATTTTCTTCAAAAAAAATGTCCTCCAACTTCTGAGTCTAATTTTTAGTGAGACTCAAATCATTTATTTTTTATTAATCACTTCACTGTTTCCAGACTTAAAGTCACTCATTTATTCGCCATCTTTAACCACTTCCCTTACCGATTATTTGGGGGGGGGGGTGCAAAAAATCAACATATTTTTTTTATTTTATTAAATACAAGGAACTAAAACAAAACTTAATGCACAAGTTTTAAGTTGAAATTTTTTTTTCTATGTGTAGGAAACATTTAATTTAAAATCAGTTTACTATCCTGAGATATTTCGGACAAATGAAAAAAGTTAAATATTAGTCTTTGTATGATAGTTCTTAAAACAAGGAACAGCGCAAAGAGATACTATCCAAACACCAGTGGAGTTATACGCCTTTTTTTTTTTACTCTTATTGCTATGTAAATTCAGCAACCATTGTATATACCAGGGGTGGTCAACCTGCGGCTCGCGAGCCACATGCGGCTCTTTGAAGGATTATTTGTGGCTCTCGCTAAATGTATCCGAGTTCCCTTTTCATTTTTGTGCTATTATGTTTTATCAAAATTATTATTGTTCCTTGGTGAATCGACCAATATCACAGATCTTCTGCAATTGGCAGTTTTCATACGTTTTGTTTCATTTAACTTCATTGTTAACGAGGAACTATTAGATTTAGTAGCACTTCAAGAGTCAACCCGCAGTGCCAATATTAAAAATGCATTAGATTTCATAATGAAAACTTTTGATGTGCTTCTTAGCAAACTTGTAAGCATTGCAACTAATGGAGCTCCGGAAATTCTGGGTAAAAAAATCGGTCTTATTGGGATTTTAAGAGATGATTCTTAAATTCCGCAATTCATACCAATTCACTGCATAATTCACCAAGAACAACTCGTTGCACAATATTTAAAGTATCCTGATGCTATGAAAACAGTGTTACACATTGTAAATTATTCGCTCCAATGCAAAAAATCATCGACAATTCAAAAATTACCTTAAAGAATTAAAGGACGAAGAACTTCCAAATGACATTAATTTCTTTTGCATTGTTCGATGGTTATATAGCTACTACGTATTAAATTGTTTTGTAGATTTTTTTGATCCGATCACTGCATTTTTAAAATAAAAGGAAATAACCTGTTCAGAATTACATACCTACCAAGTCTCCTGTTTTTTAACGGAGACTCCAGTATTTTATGAATATCTCCTATTTACCTGTATCTTTTCAAATTTCTCCGTATTTGTTGAAGAAATTTAAAAAAAATAATAATATTTGGCGATAAAATATCTGCTGATGCCAAAAATACTTCTTATTCCTCAACAGATAATACTATTGCCAGTACTGCAGCATGTTGAGTGTTAATTGTTTAAGTAAAAATATCTTCAGTGGTAGACGGATCATGGGTTAGAATCCCCTTGCTGTCAGACTAACCGTGGGAGTTTTTCGTGGTTTTCCTCTCCATGTAACACAAATGGGGGTTATTTTCATCAAAAAGTTCTCCACAAAGGCAAATTTCTCCCCATACTTGATCCGGGAAGTTCCTTTGTCTTCTGGATATGTTCAAAATTGCAAGGCTACTGAGTTGAATGTTTGTAGTTGTAAACCTAGAAAATTGGGTCAGCTGTTCAACGATGATTAGAAATTAAAATAGCTTGAAGTAATTATAAATAATGGTTTAAAAAATCTTTTTTAGATTAAGATTTATATACATATTTTTTACATCGCTAATTGTAAGTGCTTACATTATTTCCAATTTTGAATTTCTCTTTTTCACTTACATGATTATGCATGATGTAAAACGTTACTAGTAGCCTAAAAAATGTCGCTAGTAAAATCTCCGTTATTTCATTTCTCCAATGTTGGCAGGTGTGGAATTAGACGATGATGAGTGGTTACAAGGCTTAATGTTTTTAAATGATGTCATGGAACATTTGCAGACACTGAATTTACAATTGCGGGGAAAGGATAAAATAATATCTGACCTCTCACAGTGCATATTTAGTTTTGAAACTAAATTACAACTTTTTCAAAAGGGCATTAAAAATAAAACATTTTGTCATTTTCATCGAATTAAAAAAAATTCTTTCAATATTAAAGAAGAAAAACTCAGCGAGTATATAAAAAAGCTAGAAGGAATATTGACGGAATTCCCAAAATAGATTTCAAGACTTGAAATATTTTAAATCGCCTCTTGGTTTTTTTTCTGAATCCATTTGAAATTAAACATAATTCAAGGTGAGTTTTCCATTTTCATTATAATTATGACTCAAATACATCTGGAGAATTAGAATTAATAGAGATGCAAGAAGATCAAGCTCTACAATTGAAATATAAGTCGACATCGATTACTGAATTTTGGAAATTCGTACTAGAACAGAAGTATCTTGAATTAAAAAAGGAGCTGCTTGTCAAACTATTTCAATATTCGGAACAACGTACTTATCTGAATCATTAGTGAAATCCAAACACCGATCAGTATTAACTAACCAGCATCTCAAAGAATTACTGAGAAGTGCTGTCACCAATTATTCACCAAATTTCAAAGAATTATCAGGAGAAGTAAAATAAATGTGTTTAATTTTTAATATTTAATTCGATGCACATATTTTATACTTTTATTTATATGTTTTCAATAAATATAATTTCCGTAAAAAAAAATTTCATACCCTTTTTGCCTATCTTTTAAGTATGTATTTAATTGCGGCTCGCGCAAAATTTCAAATTTTGAAAAATGGCTCGACTATCAATTAGCTTGGCCACCCCTGGTATATACAATTGCACAAAACACGTGTACAGTCCAACATCAAAACTCCGAAATAAAACTTGGCAAACTTCCGATCACAGAAGAGTATGTTTTTTTGTTTCCGAATGAGTAAAAACGTGATAAAACAAAATGTACAAATGTTCTCCGGATGATAAATATTTGCAATATATATACATACCCGAGTTAATGAGGGATAATCAGGGAAGTGGTCTACAAAATTGCAGTTAAATCAGTATTGTACCCTATGGTTGTATATTACTATCCGACATTATTCACATCAAATGTAATTACCAATGACATAATAAGACTTAGCATTTGTATTCTTCTCTTCTGGCGCTTGCTTGACTGTTCCTGTTTTTATTAACTTAAATCCGAAGAGGAGATAAGGAATTTTCCTGATAAGAATCCCTTAATTGGAAAAGAGGATACGAAAAGTTGACTGGTCTCGGTCTATTCCTATAGAAGAAGTGCATAGAGTTTTTAAAAAGTGCTTAAAGGTGCTTATTTTCGATTTTCGTTTTTTAAAAGCCCTTAAAGATGCATTTTTCATTGGGTGTTTTTAAAAAGTGCTTAATTTTCCCATTTCCAGCTTTTTTCTTTAACGTGTTGATTTTCACAACATATTATGTAGAAGCGAGATTTTTCTCATTGTTCTATTCAACGTTTTCACTATTCATTCAACCACAATCTACTTCGATGTACTGTCGGTCCATAGCGTATAAAAGCACCTATCAGTTTTGTCCTCTTGTGCGTCTACTAGATGAGTTCAGTGAGATTCTTGCACTCTCATGTGCAACTATGCTGCATTTTGCAAGATATTCTCCATTTCAGGCCTCATTTTCCATCCTCTGAAATCAAACTGAAAAGTCTCTCGATCTTTTTATAATGGCTAATATAATCAAGAAAAGAGCTCTTTGTCAGAAACTAGTTATTTTATCATGTTAAGTCTTTGAAAATTATTTTGCATTTTGTTAATGTATATAGTGGTTAAAAATAATTTTTAAGTGTTTAAAAAGTACTTAAAAGGTACTTATTTTTTGTTGAAAGGTTTGGCTATGCAGCACCTGTGTAGACTTAATGTGAAACATGTTTTTTTTTTCTGTGGGAATTATTAACACTGCAGGAAAAACAACTATAACGGGTAAAAGTAGAAAGTATTAGCTCTGTAATGAACGTGGGTGTCCGACACGTTTACCTGACGATTTTTCAAAAGGCTCTTTTTGCAATAATGAAAATTATATTGATTGATTGATAAAAATATTAAATAACGTTTAAATCTTTTCGGATAAATGAGACCCAATTGGAAGTTATGGTTCTAGATTGGAAGTTATGGTTCCTTAAAGCTTTAATTCTTCTTGTTTCTATGTTCTTTAGTCTTGTTTCTACTGAAAGACGTTTTAAGATTAAATTTATAGGGAGGGGGAAATTGACTAACTTTAAGGACAAGTCATTGGATGAGAGGGTCTATAGAGGTTCTTTTATCTAAAATATATATTTTACCTACTTTTAACATACTCATGTATAATTAAATTATGTGCCTGTATATTTTTTTAAGTAGAAATTTCAATAAAATTTTTGCACAGTTAATAATTTTATTTTTCAGGTTCTAAGTCCTCATCTTCCCCTCAAACCTGGTTGTATAAGAGACAGCAACAAAAGTAGCTTGATGAGCTTATTGATTGAAAACAAAATCCCATTTATTGATGTTGGAATAGCCAGAGATACGTATGGAAGATTATTTTTGTTTAAATATTCGAAACTTATCCATTAGTTGGGTACCAGACAAGTTGGTTCTAGTTTTCTTTAGGGGCGCATCATTTTATCTTTAAAGGTACATTAACCATTTTTAGTTGTAATAATTCATCTTCCTAACATGTTTGGAGATGATTTTCCTCGAGAATTTTTGTCTAGTACTGTACTAATGGATAAGCAACAAAACTTTTATTAACCATTTTTAGTTGTAATAATTCATCTTCGTAACACGTTTGGAAATGATTTTGCCTCGAGAATTTTTGTCTAGTACTGTACTAACGGATAAGCACCAAGCATTTTATTGTAAGCTGTTGTTTATCCTGCATACAAAGACGAGCAATAATTTCAAAAAATTAACGTATTTAAAGCTTCTTTTTGGTAAGTGTTTTTCTTCCTGTTTTTTTTAGCTAGTTTAAAAGTTTTTCTTAGAGCATTAGAATTTTGCATCACCATACTTTAATATTCAATTCAACTAACAAGGAAACATTCCCAAGCAGAACTCTTAGAGTTTACCAAAAATTTTGCAGTTATTAGAATTTAGAAAATTTAGAGCGAAACTTATTCAGAAGGAAAGAAGGATTCATTTTAAAGGAAATTCATTAAGGGAGAACACTACTAGATTTGTTTGGCTCCGAACAGATTGAAAGTGTTGCACAATCTATCCATGCTACAACCCAATCACACAATATAATGAGAACAATCAAAGATGGCAAGCTTTATTTATTGTGTATCCAAAACCTAAAGAAGAATTGAGAACCCTAGTTAGGCAAAATATGTTCAAACTGAAGATGTTTATGTCATGCTTTAGTATCGAGCCAAATGAGATCAAAAGAGCTGCTCAAATATTTATCTGAGGTGTGTTTTAAAAACATACCTGATGAAACTATACTGTTATTAGATTCTTGGACACTTTTGTAAAACATAGATTTGATTGACAGTATTCCACTAACTGGTAAAAATGTTCATGTATTTATCAGACCACCTAAAACCACTCATCTTGATTAAATTTTGACATGTTGAAGGAAATCGTTCAAGTATTTTTAAATTTAGTTTAGTTAAATTGGATTTAGTTTAAAACGAAAGAACTGTGAACTGATTTGGTTCATTGCGATAATATTTTAGAAATATAATCCATTTTCTCACAATCAGCTTTCCTCACCACGCTGAATAAATGTGTGTAGATAAAAGGTTGCTACTCAAATCTGGAAAAAAGATTTTCCTGTTTTTTTCCCCTGTACATATTATATACAACAAATTGAGGAAACACATAATCACTGTGCTCTTGAGTGGCCTATATTAGCCTAGCTATACTATTTTTAATTGCTGTAAAAACTTAAATAAGGAACAGCTTAACATACTTAAAACAAATAATGCTATAGTGCACGAAATAGCTTAGTATAGCTAAAATATCATCCTTAAACATCCCATAGATGGCGCTTTGAGGGGTCACCACTTTTAAAAGACAAAAATAAAATTCCCTGTATTTTCCTAGTTTGTAATGAAAAACTCAAAATTCCCTGTATTATCCCTGTTATTTTTGGTGATTTTTGAAATTCCCTGTATTTTCCTAGTTTGTAATGAAAAACTCAAAATTCCCTGTATTATCCCTGTTATTTTTGGTGATTTTTGAAATTCCCTGTATTTTCCCAATTTGTAAGGAAAAACTCAAAATTCCCTGTGTTATCCCTGTTATTTTAGGTGATTTTTGAATTTCCCTGTATTTTCCCAATTTGTAAGGAAAAACTCAAAATTCCCTGTATTATCCCTGTTATTTTAGGTGATTTTTGAATTTCCCAGTATTTTCCCAATTTGTAAGGAAAAACTCAAAATTCCCTGTATTATCCCTGTTATTTTAGGTGATTTTTGAATTTCCCTGTATTTTCCCAATTTGTAAGGAAAAACTCAAAATTCCCTGTATTATCCCTGTTATTTTAGGTGATTTTTGAATTTCCCTGTATTTTCCCAATTTGTAAGGAAAAACTCAAAATTCCCTGTATTATCCCTGTTATTTTTGAAATTCCCTGTATTTTCCCAATTTGTAAGGAAAAACTCAAAATTCCCTGTATTATCCCTGTTATTTTAGGTGATTTTTGAATTTCCCTGTATTTTCCCAATTTGTAAGGAAAAACTCAAAATTCCCTGTATTATCCCTGTTATTTTAGGTGATTTTTGAATTTCCCAGTATTTTCCCAATTTGTAAGGAAAAACTCAAAATTCCCTGTATTATCCCTGTTATTTTAGGTGATTTTTAAATTTCCCTGTATTTTCCCAATTTGTAAGGAAAAACTCAAAATTCCCTGTATTATCCCTGTTATTTTTGGTGATTTTTGAAATTCCCTGTATTTTCCCAATTTGTAAGGAAAAACTCAAAATTCCCTGTAATATCCCTGTTATTTTAGGTGATTTTTGAATTTCCCTGTATATTCCCAATTTGTAAGGAAAAACTTAAAATTCCCTGTATTATCCCTGTTATTTTAGGTGATTTTTGAATTTCCCAGTATTTTCCCAATTTGTAAGGAAAAACTCAAAATTCCCTCTAATATCCCTGTTATTTTAGGTGATTTTTGAATTTCCCTGTATTTTCCCAATTTGTAAGGAAAAACTCAAAATTCCCTGTAATATCCCTGTTATTTTAGGTGATTTTTGAATTTCCCTGTATTTTCCCAATTTGTAAGGAAAAACTCAAAATTCCCTGTAATATCCCTGTTATTTTAGGTGATTTTTGAATTTCCCTGTATTTTCCCAATTTGTAAGGAAAAACTCAAAATTCCCTGTATTATCCCTGTTATTTTAGGTGATTTTTGAATTTCCCAGTATTTTCCCAATTTGTAAGGAAAAACTCAAAATTCCCTGTATTATCCCTGTTATTTTAGGTGATTTTTGAATTTCCCAGTATTTTCCCAATTTGTAAGGAAAAACTCAAAATTTCCTGTATTATCCCTGTTATTTTTGGTGATTTTTGAAATTCCCTGTATTTTCCCAATTTGTAAGGAAAAACTCAAAATTCCCTGTAATATCCCTGTTATTTTAGGTGATTTTTGAATTTCCCTGTATTTTCCCAATTTGTAAGGAAAAACTCAAAATTCCCTGCATTATCCCTGTTATTTTTGGTGATTTTTGAAATTCCCTGTATTTTCCCAATTTGTAAGGAAAAACTCAAAATTCCCTGTATTATCCCTGTTATTTTAGGTGATTTTTGAATTTCCCAGTATTTTCCCAATTTGTAAGGAAAAACTCAAAATTCCCTGCATTATCCCTGTTATTTTTGGTGATTTTTGAAATTCCCTGTATTTTCCCAATTTGTAAGGAAAAACTCAAAATTCCCTGTAATATCCCTGTTATTTTAGGTGATTTTTGAATTTCCCTGTATTTTCCCAATTTGTAAGGAAAAACTCAAAATTCCCTGTAATATCCCTGTTATTTTAGGTGATTTTTGAATTTCCCTGTATTTTCCCAATTTGTAAGCAAAAACTCAAAATTCCCTGAAATATCCCTGTTATTTTAGGTGATTTTTGAATTTCCCTGTATTTTCCCAATTTGTAAGGAAAAACTCAAAATTCCCTGTATTATCCCTGTTATTTTAGGTGATTTTTGAATTTCCCAGTATTTTCCCAATTTGTAAGGAAAAACTCAAAATTCCCTGTATTATCCCTGTTATTTTAGGTGATTTTTGAATTTCCCTGTATTTTCCCAATTTGTAAGGAAAAACTCAAAATTCCCTGTATTATCCCTGTTATTTTAGGTGATTTTTGAATTTCCCTGTATTTTCCCAATTTGTAAGGAAAAACTCAAAATTCCCTGTATTATCCCTGTTATTTTTGAAATTCCCTGTATTTTCCCAATTTGTAAGGAAAAACTCAAAATTCCCTGTATTATCCCTGTTATTTTAGGTGATTTTTGAATTTCCCTGTATTTTCCCAATTTGTAAGGAAAAACTCAAAATTCCCTGTATTATCCCTGTTATTTTAGGTGATTTTTGAATTTCCCTGTATTTTCCCAATTTGTAAGGAAAAACTCAAAATTCCCTGTATTATCCCTGTTATTTTAGGAGATTTTTGAATTTCCCAGTATTTTCCCAATTTGTAAGGAAAAACTCAAAATTCCCTGTATTATCCCTGTTATTTTAGGTGATTTTTGAATTTCCCAGTATTTTCCCAATTTGTAAGGAAAAACTCAAAATTTCCTGTATTATCCCTGTTATTTTTGGTGATTTTTGAAATTCCCTGTATTTTCCCAATTTGTAAGGAAAAACTCAAAATTCCCTGTAATATCCCTGTTATTTTAGGTGATTTTTGAATTTCCCTGTATTTTCCCAATTTGTAAGGAAAAACTCAAAATTCCCTGTATTATCCCTGTTATTTTAGGTGATTTTTGAATTTCCCAGTATTTTCCCAATTTGTAAGGAAAAACTCAAAATTCCCTGTAATATCCCTGTTATTTTAGGTGATTTTTGAATTTCCCTGTATTTTCCCAATTTGTAAGGAAAAACTCAAAATTCCCTGTAATATCCCTGTTATTTTAGGTGATTTTTGAATTTCCCTGTATTTTCCCAATTTGTAAGGAAAAACTCAAAATTCCCTGTAATATCCCTGTTATTTTAGGTGATTTTTGAATTTCCCTGTATTTTCCCAATTTGTAAGGAAAAACTCAAAATTCCCTGTATTATCCCTGTTATTTTAGGTGATTTTTGAATTTCCCAGTATTTTCCCAATTTGTAAGGAAAAACTCAAAATTCCCTGTATTATCCCTGTTATTTTAGGTGATTTTTGAATTTCCCAGTATTTTCCCAATTTGTAAGGAAAAACTCAAAATTTCCTGTATTATCCCTGTTATTTTTGGTGATTTTTGAAATTCCCTGTATTTTTCCAGTTTGTAAGGAAAAACTCAAAATTCCCTGTAATATCCCTGTTATTTTAGGTGATTTTTGAATTTCCCTGTATTTTCCCAATTTGTAAGGAAAAACTCAAAATTCCCTGCATTATCCCTGTTATTTTTGGTGATTTTTGAAATTCCCTGTATTTTCCCAATTTGTAAGGAAAAACTCAAAATTCCCTGTATTATCCCTGTTATTTTAGGTGATTTTTGAATTTCCCAGTATTTTCCCAATTTGAAAGGAAAAACTCAAAATTCCCTGCATTATCCCTGTTATTTTTGGTGATTTTTGAAATTCCCTGTATTTTCCCAATTTGTAAGGAAAAACTCAAAATTCCCTGTAATATCCCTGTTATTTTAGGTGATTTTTGAATTTCCCTGTATTTTCCCAATTTGTAAGGAAAAACTCAAAATTCCCTGTAATATCCCTGTTATTTTAGGTGATTTTTGAATTTCCCTGTATTTTCCCAATTTGTAAGGAAAAACTCAAAATTCCCTGTAATATCCCTGTTATTTTAGGTGATTTTTGAATTTCCCTGTATTTTCCCAATTTGTAAGGAAAAACTCAAAATTCCCTGTATTATCCCTGTTATTTTAGGTGATTTTTGAATTTCCCAGTATTTTCCCAATTTGTAAGGAAGAACTCAAAATTCCCTGTATTATCCCTGTTATTTTAGGTGATTTTTGAATTTCCCAGTATTTTCCCAATTTGTAAGGAAAAACTCAAAATTTCCTGTATTATCCCTGTTATTTTTGGTGATTTTTGAAATTCCCTGTATTTTCCCAATTTGTAAGGAAAAACTCAAAATTCCCTGTAATATCCCTGTTATTTTAGGTGATTTTTGAATTTCCCTGTATTTTCCCAATTTGTAAGGAAAAACTCAAAATTCCCTGTATTATCCCTGTTATTTTAGGTGATTTTTGAATTTCCCAGTATTTTCCCAATTTGTAAGGAAAAACTCAAAATTCCCTGTATTATCCCTGTTATTTTAGGTGATTTTTGAATTTCCCTGTATTTTCCCAATTTGTAAGGAAAAACTCAAAATTCCCTGCATTATCCCTGTTATTTTTGGTGATTTTTGAAATTCCCTGTATTTTCCCAATTTGTAAGGAAAAACTCAAAATTCCCTGTATTATCCCTGTTATTTTAGGTGATTTTTGAATTTCCCAGTATTTTCCCAATTTGTAAGGAAAAACTCAAAATTCCCTGCATTATCCCTGTTATTTTTGGTGATTTTTGAAATTCCCTGTATTTTCCCAATTTGTAAGGAAAAACTCAAAATTCCCTGTAATATCCCTGTTATTTTAGGTGATTTTTGAATTTCCCTGTATTTTCCCAATTTGTAAGGAAAAACTCAAAATTCCCTGTAATATCCCTGTTATTTTAGGTGATTTTTGAATTTCCCTGTATTTTCCCAATTTGTAAGGAAAAACTCAAAATTCCCTGTATTATCCCTGTTATTTTAGGTGATTTTTGAATTTCTCAGTATTTTCCCAATTTGTAAGGAAAAACTCAAAATTCCCTGTAATATCCCTGTTATTTTAGGTGATTTTTGAATTTCCCTGTATTTTCCCAATTTGTAAGGAAAAACTCAAAATTCCCTGTAATATCCCTGTTATTTTAGGTGATTTTTGAATTTCCCTGTATTTTCCCAATTTGTAAGGAAAAACTCAAAATTCCCTGTAATATCCCTGTTATTTTAGGTGATTTTTGAATTTCCCTGTATTTTCCCAATTTGTAAGGAAAAACTCAAAATTCCCTGTATTATCCCTGTTATTTTAGGTGATTTTTGAATTTCCCAGTATTTTCCCAATTTGTAAGGAAAAACTCAAAATTCCCTGTATTATCCCTGTTATTTTAGGTGATTTTTGAATTTCCCAGTATTTTCCCAATTTGTAAGGAAAAACTCAAAATTTCCTGTATTATCCCTGTTATTTTTTTTGATTTTTGAAATTCCCTGTATTTTCCCAATTTGTAAGGAAAAACTCAAAATTCCCTGTATTATCCCTGTTATTTTAGGTGATTTTTGAATTTCCCAGTATTTTCCCAATTTGTAAGGAAAAACTCAAAATTTCCTGTATTATCCCTGTTATTTTTGGTGATTTTTGAATTTCCCTGTATTTTCCCAATTTGTAAGGAAAAACTCAAAATTCCCTGTAATATCCCTGTTATTTTAGGTGATTTTTGAATTTCCCTGTATTTTCCCAATTTGTAAGGAAAAACTCAAAATTCCCTGTAATATCCCTGTTATTTTAGGTGATTTTTGAATTTCCCTGTATTTTCCCAATTTGTAAGGAAAAACTCAAAATTCCCTGTATTATCCCTGTTATTTTAGGTGATTTTTGAATTTCCCAGTATTTTCCCAATTTGTAAGGAAAAACTCAAAATTCCCTGTATTATCCCTGTTATTTTAGGTGATTTTTGAATTTCCCAGTATTTTCCCAATTTGTAAGGAAAAACTCAAAATTTCCTGTATTATCCCTGTTATTTTTGGTGATTTTTGAAATTCCCTGTATTTTTCCAGTTTGTAAGGAAAAACTCAAAATTCCCTGTAATATCCCTGTTATTTTAGGTGATTTTTGAATTTCCCTGTATTTTCCCAATTTGTAAGGAAAAACTCAAAATTCCCTGCATTATCCCTGTTATTTTTGGTGATTTTTGAAATTCCCTGTATTTTCCCAATTTGTAAGGAAAAACTCAAAATTCCCTGTAATATCCCTGTTATTTTAGGTGATTTTTGAATTTCCCTGTATTTTCCCAATTTGTAAGGAAAAACTCAAAATTCCCTGTATTATCCCTGTTATTTTAGGTGATTTTTGAATTTCCCAGTATTTTCCCAATTTGTAAGGAAAAACTCAAAATTCCCTGTATTATCCCTGTTATTTTAGGTGATTTTTGAATTTCCCTGTATTTTCCCAATTTGTAAGGAAAAACTCAAAATTCCCTGCATTATCCCTGTTATTTTTGGTGATTTTTGAAATTCCCTGTATTTTCCCAATTTGTAAGGAAAAACTCAAAATTCCCTGTATTATCCCTGTTATTTTAGGTGATTTTTGAATTTCCCAGTATTTTCCCAATTTGTAAGGAAAAACTCAAAATTCCCTGCATTATCCCTGTTATTTTTGGTGATTTTTGAAATTCCCTGTATTTTCCCAATTTGTAAGGAAAAACTCAAAATTCCCTGTAATATCCCTGTTATTTTAGGTGATTTTTGAATTTCCCTGTATTTTCCCAATTTGTAAGGAAAAACTCAAAATTCCCTGTAATATCCCTGTTATTTTAGGTGATTTTTGAATTTCCCTGTATTTTCCCAATTTGTAAGGAAAAACTCAAAATTCCCTGTATTATCCCTGTTATTTTAGGTGATTTTTGAATTTCTCAGTATTTTCCCAATTTGTAAGGAAAAACTCAAAATTCCCTGTAATATCCCTGTTATTTTTGGTGATTTTTGAAATTCCCTGTATTTTCCCAATTTGTAAGGAAAAACTCAAAATTCCCTGTAATATCCCTGTTATTTTAGGTGATTTTTGAATTTCCCTGTATTTTCCCAATTTGTAAGGAAAAACTCAAAATTCCCTGTAATATCCCTGTTATTTTAGGTGATTTTTGAATTTCCCTGTATTTTCCCAATTTGTAAGGAAAAACTCAAAATTCCCTGTATTATCCCTGTTATTTTAGGTGATTTTTGAATTTCCCAGTATTTTCCCAATTTGTAAGGAAAAACTCAAAATTCCCTGTATTATCCCTGTTATTTTAGGTGATTTTTGAATTTCCCAGTATTTTCCCAATTTGTAAGGAAAAACTCAAAATTTCCTGTATTATCCCTGTTATTTTTTTTGATTTTTGAAATTCCCTGTATTTTCCCAATTTGTAAGGAAAAACTCAAAATTCCCTGTATTATCCCTGTTATTTTAGGTGATTTTTGAATTTCCCAGTATTTTCCCAATTTGTAAGGAAAAACTCAAAATTTCCTGTATTATCCCTGTTATTTTTGGTGATTTTTGAAATTCCCTGTATTTTCCCAATTTGTAAGGAAAAACTCAAAATTCCCTGTATTATCCCTGTTATTTTAGGTGATTTTTGAATTTCCCAGTATTTTCCCAATTTGTAAGGAAAAACTCAAAATTCCCTGCATTATCCCTGTTATTTTTGGTGATTTTTGAAATTCCCTGTATTTTCCCAATTTGTAAGGAAAAACTCAAAATTCCCTGTAATATCCCTGTTATTTTAGGTGATTTTTGAATTTCCCTGTATTTTCCCAATTTGTAAGGAAAAACTCAAAATTCCCTGTAATATCCCTGTTATTTTAGGTGATTTTTGAATTTCCCTGTATTTTCCCAATTTGTAAGGAAAAACTCAAAATTCCCTGTAATATCCCTGTTATTTTAGGTGATTTTTGAATTTCCCTGTATTTTCCCAATTTGTAAGGAAAAACTCAAAATTCCCTGTATTATCCCTGTTATTTTAGGTGATTTTTGAATTTCCCAGTATTTTCCCAATTTGTAAGGAAAAACTCAAAATTTCCTGTATTATCCCTGTTATTTTTGGTGATTTTTGAAATTCCCTGTATTTTCCCAATTTGTAAGGAAAAACTCAAAATTCCCTGTATTATCCCTGTTATTTTAGGTGATTTTTGAATTTCCCAGTATTTTCCCAATTTGTAAGGAAAAACTCAAAATTCCCTGCATTATCCCTGTTATTTTTGGTGATTTTTGAAATTTCCTGTATTTTCCCAATTTGTAAGGAAAAACTCAAAATTCCCTGTAATATCCCTGTTATTTTAGGTGATTTTTGAATTTCCCTGTATTTTCCCAATTTGTAAGGAAAAACTCAAAATTCCCTGTAATATCCATGTTATTTTAGGTGATTTTTGAATTTCCCTGTATTTTCCCAATTTGTAAGGAAAAACTCAAAATTCCCTGTAATATCCCTGTTATTTTAGGTGATTTTTGAATTTCCCTGTATTTTCCCAATTTGTAAGGAAAAACTCAAAATTCCCTGTATTATCCCTGTTATTTTAGGTGATTTTTGAATTTCCCAGTATTTTCCCAATTTGTAAGGAAAAACTCAAAATTTCCTGTATTATCCCTGTTATTTTTGGTGATTTTTGAAATTCCCTGTATTTTCCCAATTTGTAAGGAAAAACTCAAAATTCCCTGTATTATCCCTGTTATTTTAGGTGATTTTTGAATTTCCCAGTATTTTCCCAATTTGTAAGGAAAAACTCAAAATTCCCTGCATTATCCCTGTTATTTTTGGTGATTTTTGAAATTCCCTGTATTTTCCCAATTTGTAAGGAAAAACTCAAAATTCCCTGTAATATCCCTGTTATTTTAGGTGATTTTTGAATTTCCCTGTATTTTCCCAATTTGTAAGGAAAAACTCAAAATTCCCTGTAATATCCCTGTTATTTTAGGTGATTTTTGAATTTCCCTGTATTTTCCCAATTTGTAAGGAAAAACTCAAAATTCCCTGTATTATCCCTGTTATTTTAGGTGATTTTTGAATTTCCCAGTATTTTCCCAATTTGTAAGGAAAAACTCAAAATTCCCTGTATTATCCCTGTTATTTTAGGTGATTTTTGAATTTCCCAGTATTTTCCCAATTTGTAAGGAAAAACTCAAAATTTCCTGTATTATCCCTGTTATTTTTGGTGATTTTTGAAATTCCCTGTATTTTCCCAATTTGTAAGGAAAAACTCAAAATTCCCTGTAATATCCCTGTTATTTTAGGTGATTTTTGAATTTCCCTGTATTTTCCCAATTTGTAAGGAAAAACTCAAAATTCCCTGTATTATCCCTGTTATTTTAGGTGATTTTTGAATTTCCCAGTATTTTCCCAATTTGTAAGGAAAAACTCAAAATTCCCTGTATTATCCCTGTTATTTTAGGTGATTTTTGAATTTCCCAGTATTTTCCCAATTTGTAAGGAAAAACTCAAAATTTCCTGTATTATCCCTGTTATTTTTGGTGATTTTTGAAATTCCCTGTATTTTCCCAATTTGTAAGGAAAAACTCAAAATTCCCTGCATTATCCCTGTTATTTTTGAAATTCCCTGTATTTTCCTGGTTCTCCCTGTGGAGTGGCAACCCTGATATACTCATGTCACTCCTGATCATACATATTTTGAATATCCCAATAATTTCATCTTTAACGTAATGGCTGCGCATCCAACATATTTGCACAATCTAGCTGGTGTAAAATATGCATTTTGTAATTCTTTTATGAGGCTCATATTAGCGATGTTTTTAACTTTTAAAAATGTAATCTTTTGGCATCAATTATCTTTTATACAACACTGGGTACATATGCAGGGGTGATTGTGAGCCCAACTCAAAAATCATAAAAATTTCTCGAATAAAATCATTAATGACGCATTTCAAAAAATTTATATTTTTATAAATTTAAATCATTGATATTTTCAAAACATTAAATTCTAAATAAGCTATATGCAGCATAATTTAAATGAATAATTTTGTATAAGTTTACTTTTATCTCTAATCACATTGTTTATTCTACCAGAAAAAATATTTACAAGTGAAAGAGATACGAAGTATAATTTCTAGTTCTAATATTTTTAAATAAAATATACACGAATTTTTATACATAAATGTGATCGGCATTTTTTTTAAACTTCTGGACTTCGGGTTTCCGGATCGCAGTTAGCGAAAAATCTGGATTTTTTCTGGAGCAGAATCATCTCTGCATATGAAATGCATTTTCTATTGTCGAAGTGATATGATGGTTCATTTCCCTTTCTTTTTTCAAAAATGAAAGATACCAAGCATTGATAACTGTATGATTTTGATAAATATAACCAGACTTTCAATAGTATTTTACTCATCTCCTAATACAATTTGGCAACTTATATTTTGGATATGGTTTATCCCAAAATATAGGTTGCCAAATTGTAAAATTCCAACACATGTAAAAATGTCCAAAAATTTTGTGAGTTTAGCCTGAAAATGTTTCCCTTAAGTATGCAAACTTAATAATTGTTTTTTTTTCTTAGTTTTTTATATTTCTTTTTTATTTTGCATCAATTTAAAATAGGAAGATCTCAGTTTATGAATCTAAATTAAAACTTGAACATTTTAAATAGTCTCTTGCAGGCTAAATCATTAGTTTTTTTTGTATTAGATTTTTATTTATTTATTTTGAATCTAGTATTTTTTCAATTCAGATAACTTATATTAGTTTTGGTGTATTTTTGGTTATTAGATAATGGGCCAATTTTTTCATTCCATAATTTTTAGAAACATTCCCTTTTAGTATCAACAGGGCTAATTTTTGATTTACGTTTTTTAAAAGCCCTTAAAGATGCTTTTTTTTTGTTTGGGGTTTGTAAAAAGTGCTTATTTTCTATCTTTTAAAAATAGAATTTTTTTTCTTCAGTGTCGATTGCCGTTCTAACTTACAAAAAAAATTCAGGATTTTCACAATTTTCTCTGCAATAATTATCAGAAACTAGTTATTTTAACACAATTATGTAAAGTTTTTGAAAAGGTTTTTAAATTTTATTGATTTTATGTTTATAAATTAAGAACTTTAAACAATAGAAGGAAATAAGTTTTATTTTTTGGAAAGTGATTAAAAATATTTTTTGAGTTCTTAAAAAGTACTTAAAAGGTGCTTATTTTTTATTGAAAAATCTGGCTACACACTCTGATCAATAATTTTAATTTAAGCTCTGAAACAGCTTGTTAATATTAATGTAATAATTATTGATATTTAATTGTATAAAATTTTCAAAATGAGTTGTTGTATTTATGAATACCTTGCTCTGTTTTCTATTGCAGAGCTGATGACATTAAATCTCACTTGGTGCACGCATTGGAGTCAGCAAATATAATTGTCTCTACAGGTTCAGTTTCAATGGGTGAAAAAGTAAGTTTGTTGCACAAAATTTAAACGAAAGATATCTTTTCAGAAGAAAATATAGTGAAACCTCAGTTAAGCGGACACTCTTCGGACTGAAAAAAATTGTCCGTTCATAAGAAAAGTACCCTAATAAGGAAGTTTAACACCATAAATTGTTTTTAGAATATTTTCAATGATATAGAAACAAATAAATAATCTACAATAACTATCTACAAGGATATTTATTTAAACTTTAAAAAATATTTTTTTATAAGCAAAAAAAATTTATGAAAAAGTTTGATATAAATACATAATTCTAGATGTAGCTACGTATAAATGTATATAATTTTCCTATTAACATGGATATTCAAGTTAGTCGTATTGTACCGAATAGGAGCTCTAAGTCCTCAATCGGTTTCAATTATTAGGTTTACCCCCCCCCCCCCTAACACCTACCCATCACTTGATAGGAAACTGTGGTTAATACCTCCTTGAAAGTAAAGGTCTAGCGATTCGCAGAAAAAAAGAAAGCACCTGTAGGGCAGGAGTTGCTTTCACTATTAATTGATCTTTCAAGTGTCAGAATAAATATTTCATTTATATGATCACCTCAAAGACTATATTTCTGTTCCTTTTTTTTAACCCAGTTCTGTTAAATATAGTCTTCAAATTGATAAGAAATTTCAGTGGGGAAAAAGCATTGAGAGCATGTCATTTCAGCTTGTGAGGTTTCGTAACCTGCGTTGTCCTGATGAAAAGATGCCCCTGTCTGAATTATTTCACATGAGCAGTATCATTTTTCTCTCCTCTCTTTACAAAGATAAGGCAAGGTGACAAGAGAAAGATTGATTCTTTAGTAGTTAAATAGCATTAATAATATTTTTAGTAATGGATAAGGTAAAAAAAATTTACATGCTTTAAAATTGCCTAGTTTTTTTTCTTGGAATGTAAAGCAGAAATGTTTTTTTTCCTTCAAATTTAGAAAAAATGGTGTCCGGTTTGAAAAGATAGAAAATACTGTTTCAGAGCAAAAATCACCGTCCACATTCGTCCACGGGAGTGTCCACTTCACAGAGAAAGTGCATAATGGTTTTATTAATAGAATATTCACAGGAAATTAAAAATATGTCTGTATTAAAAGGCGTTCGTTTTGTGTCCGTAACATGAGGTTTCATTGTATTTTGTTTTTAAAATCTTTAATTTATGCAAAGTCTCAATTTTATTTGCATTTATTTTGTTTTAAATTTTTTTAATTAAGTTAAAAAGCAAAGTTCGTAATTTTTTTGAATTTGTTTAAAAAAAATCAAAAAAATCCGATTTTTTTGATTTAAATCGGATTTTTTTTATTTAAATCAGATATTTTTACTTTTATTCAAGTACACGGTAAGAAATTCAATTTATGATTAAAAATACTTTATAAATGTTTAGTCAAAATTAAATTAACATTAAAACTATATTATAATAATATTTTAGGAGCTCTAACTTACTAAAATAATTTTTCGTTTTAATACATAGCTTTGAATGCATGGCAACCATTTTAGAACAAATGCATGATTGAAATTTAAAGACTAGATGAAATAGAGAATTTAAAGAGTACTTCAGGGGTCTGTTTAGGTTTTTCTGAGAGGCACCTATTTCGTGAAAATGTAGACATAATTTGTGAAAATAAAAAATTATATTAAAAAATCAACACAAAAATATTGTAAAAGTATGGATTTATCGTTTCCTACGAGACACAAAAATAAAATTTTAAGAAAAAATATTTTGTGAAATTATTCTACAGTTTTTCCTAAAGTTGAATTTGTGAAGGTACCGCTAAACGCTAACTTTAACTATTAAAGCAAAGTTTCAATTAGCAAACCATAATTTTAATTTAAAATTATGATTTCTTTTTTTTCCTCTTGATTTTTAAAATGACAAAATAAATGTAACAGATTGTGTTTATAAATATAGTCATTCATCAAAAAATAAATAAATATTTAATCTATATATTTTTATATTAAAATATTCATTTTTAATCCTACATCAATAAATTAGATTATAATAAAATATAATGTAGATTTTAATTCCATGATTTTTCAATTAAAAGGTAGAATTTTAATTAACATTATTTGCATTTTTTTTAAAAAAAAAATCATGTTTATTATTTACTTTCTACAGCTGTGCAAGTCTGTAAGACAGCATTAAATGTTTACTTTAATCTGTACTTTCAATCTCAAGAATCAATAGATTCTTCAAGAATCAATAGATAGATAGAATTTCAAATGTGTTGGAATTTAACACATATCAAGAAAGAAAGTAATTTCGTTAACTAAAATTAATTAATGTAGCAATTTATTATAATAAATTTTAAAACTAAGAAAAGAAAGTAATAAAAGTATTAATAATTGAAACACTGTTTTTTAACTTTTGAATCAATATATATATATAAAAAATCAGTTGATTTGAATCAATGATTTTTAAAAAAATCATTTGATTTAAATCAACAAACCCTGTTAAAAAGTAATTTAAAAAAAAAAAAAAGATTTTTACTTATTAATTTGTACCAATTCAAATTGAGAACCCCACGATAGATATTTAGCTATATGTATGTATTAAACTAAAATGAACCTTTAAATAGGTGTCTTTTTAGTAGCCCCAAATCATACACACATTGCATTGCTCAAAGTTTAAGATATAAAGTATTATTTTATTGCTCTTTTCCTTTAATAATTTGTTTCATCCTCCTTTATGATTTCCGGGATATTATTTATTGAAACCCATAGGCACAAAAATAATTTTACTTTAAAGAAATTTTAATTACTTCTTATTATTAATTATTTGATTAATTCTAAATAAATACAACATCTTAAATTTGCTACACAAATTTCAATTTGGTGCACAAATATCTAATCTATTATAAAATTAAGTCCTTGTCATTTATAGAGTTTTTTTAAATATTTTATCTATCTTGGCTATCCAATTTCACAAAAAAATATTTTATTACTTTTTAAATTATGACGTTTTTCATAAACATATTAAAGAATAATTTTTTTTGATAAATATATTTTATTAAAACTTTTAATTTGCTGTTTGTGCGCATAAGACCCATTCAAACTGTAGTTCATATTAAAATTCCATTAACCTCTTATATAAATATATACACACATTGAAAAAGACAAGATATACTTTGAACTCATTCCTATGTTTCAAATTCTTCAAAAGTTATTATTGCCCTTATAGATCATATATTGTGTGTAATCCAAGTCTGCAAACTTTAGCACTGTGCCTCTTTTTAGTAATAAGAAAGTTTAGTATCTTCTGAAGTTTTTGGCACATATTGGTTTGCCCAAACAATTGGAACAATAGAAAAGTGTAATTTTTATGTTTTTAAGGAATATCATTTAAAAACTATTTCTTACAAATTCATTTCATTTAGTTCTCGAAAGTACCAAATTTTTATAAATTAAAGGGTGTTTATGTGATTTTTAATATTTAAAAATAATTTTTCACAACTTTCTGATTGGTAATAACACAATTGGAGTTTACAAGGGTCAGAATTCTTATTTTTTTTTTTTTTTTTAGGATTTATTAAAGCCCATTCTTCAACAAGATTTTGATGCAAAGATTCATTTTGGACGAGTGCATATGAAACCCGGGTATGAATTGCATTTTATGATTATGAATAGATTTTAAACCATTTAGAGATAAATAATTTATTTTATTTTAATTTTTATAAATTTAAATCTTACATTGTTGCTGTGAATAGATCTTTTGAGGGTTGCGGTTAAAAACAGATATATTTATTTAAATTACAATATTTAATTTTAAAAAAACTTATCAATAAATTTCGCTATAATGCCTCATAGGCATTTAATAAGAATGTTTTCTATGACAGAAAGCATAAATCGCATATCACTTCAGTTTTTAATTGATGGTTTTGAGGCAGTTCAATAATGAGCCACATTTTTTAAATCATTCAAACGGACATTTTTTTGGTGAAAACCAGCAAAATTTCCAAGTTGGCAATTATTTGTGTTATCTACTGGAAATACCAGAAATTTTTAAGTACTCACCTGGAAACTGTACCAAGTAATTATTAGATGTCAAAATATCTCCTTTGGAAGGAATTTAAGAATTTTCTAGAAATTTTTTTGTGATCAAAGTAATTTAATTGAGTAATTTAATAGCAATATTAGTAAATATTTTAATGATTATCTGATTGATTTATTGCTTTGTCGTTCTTCACCATACTCTATCAACTTATTCATAATAATTATAAATATTCAGCTTATCTGACAAATATTTTGGGTCAATAGTAACATTGTTCAACAAACATGAATATTCTATGCAAATGTAACATTTTAAAACAATATATAGAATAGATTCAGGAATTTCCATTAGAAAACACTTCACAGTCAAAAATCAAATTTTTATTTCATTTTATTTTAAATATTCTTCTGATGCAATGTAGAAACATTGTGTGCGAGATGGCTGTGCAATGTAGAAACATTGCACAGCCATCTCACACACAGAGAAAGATTTGTCTGTGTGGGTTTTTCAGGAAACCATAAAAAATCTCTTAATGTGAGCTATATATAATTGTAGAGATCTGTTGTAGCTCATTTTTAGATGCACAAGATTATATAAAAACGAAAATTCCATACATTAAGTTGCAGCAGGTTATGTTATACTACTAAGAGAAATATAAATGCACATTCAACAGTTTAGCTAATGCCAGGGTTCCCACTCAATTTTAGAAAAAAAATTCCCTGATTTTTCTAGGTATCTCAGGTAAATTTCAATGAAAATTGAGACCATATTTTCATCAGAAAACTTTGATTCTTTTATTGGTGATGTGAAATATTAGATTTTCTACGAAAAAAGATATTATTAAATGAGGAAAAAAACATTTTAGTGTGACTAAAATTTGAAATTTTTACAACCAATAATTTTAATAGATGTTAGAATTATTTAACTCGAAACTCAATAACTGATTACTGTTACTGACAATTTTAAGACTGGTTATTTTCCAGGTAGGATAAAGGAATATTCCAGGTTTTGATTTTAAAAAAAATTGCAACTTTCCCTGATTTTTGGAGTTAAATTAAAATTCCCTGATAATTCCAGGTTTTCCCTGACCCGTGGGAACCCTGTTATGCTGCTGTTGAAATACACATTTTCAGTAAATATGTAACACTTTTCTAGGAAACCCACAACTTTTTCCTCAGCTATGTATAATGGAGAAAAGAAGTTAATATTTAGCCTTCCAGGCAATCCAGTTTCTGCATATGTTTGCTTCTATCTTTTTGTTATACCCTGCATCAAAAAACTAATGGGTTATGAAGAGCCAGAACATAAATATATTAAAGTAGAGGTATGTTTGTTATTATCTTCTCTTCTATTAAATGAGTCTGAATAAATCTAACATTAAGAAAATTGATAAAGTTACGTTATTTAATTAGTGATTTCTATAATTGATCCTTAAATAATGATTATATACCATTTTATTACTTAATTTAAACTAGATAACCTAATGCGATTAAAAATATATGACTTAAGCAGCTGGCCTAAATTTAACATGTCTTGCTTCCGTTAGTGGCTCAGGATAGTCTGTTACGTTCAAGCACACAAGGAAGTGCAATTGGGGTACAATAAAATTAATAGGGAGTGCATTATTTAGTACTTACAATCTAGGAGGTTCTCCATTGGGTTAACAAGCATTTCCACAAAGAGAGTACAAACTTTGTATTCAAGAGTTTTACTTATACCTATTGTTAACTATACATATATTTGACTGAAATTAATTGTATTCACAAGTATTCTAAAAATAATTTATTCTATCAATTTCTATTAAGTTTAAATCCACGCGTTTCCAAAAAGAATTATGTTAGCAATATACATTTACTTAATTTGTATATCTTAGAAAAATCCGTAATGTAATAGATAATTCTTTCGTCTCATTATTTAAATCTTACATTGTTGTTCCAAACATTTAGGCCCACATGGACCTATGTGTTTGGAACTGAACAAGTTCCATAGGATTTAGATTAAGCCTCCAATTGATATATCTTAGAAAAACCCTTCATAGAATAGATAATTCTTATGTCCCATTTAATTCTTACATTGATGTTCCAAACATATAGGCTAAACCGGGCCTATATGTTAAGAACTGAACAAGTTCCACAGGATTTAGATTAAATCTAATCTTTAACTCCAATCAACTGTCATTTAAATCCACCAGCATTACTCTAATTTTTAACTCATTAAATATTTAAATTTCAGCACCAGCTAATCCCTAACTTTTTAGAATAAAATTGTAACTGTCCAAAATTCAGTAAGATTAATGGCATTTCACAAATTACTTTAACTTGATCGACATACATTAAAATCAATTTAAAATAAGAGGGGAAGGTTTGTAAAGTTAGTCCAGTTTTTTTAATGCATTTATTGGAACTAATTTCATAATTCAAAAATTTTAGAGATATGCAGATTTTGGCTAAATTTAATCCCAAATTTAAAATAACTGCTATCTTCTATTGAGAGCAATTATATAAGTGTTTATTGATTTTAATGACAACATTTTAAACTTATAGTTTTTGCAAAATAATATTCAATTACCAAGGAGTTATAAAAATTTGCTATTAAGGTCGAGAAACTTAATTCTTGAAAATCTTTCATGTATGCAAGATTAACATAAAATGAAACTTGTTGATTTTTAACAAATCTGCAGTTACTAATAAAAAAAATAAAACTTTTTTTAAAAATAATGTTATACAAAAAGAAGCGTTTGATTTCTTCATTAAAATCAGTGTTTGATTGACTATGAATGTTTTAATAATAACTTACAGAAAAGTAGATAACGACATATACTGCATAGATTTTTTATTCCAATACTTTATATTATATACTTAAGTTTTTCTTGTTTTATTAAATTTTTAAACAATTTTTATTACCATTTAATGATTTTTTAAATTATTGACTGATTTTTTCAATGCTTAAAAATACTGTGAAAAATGCATAGTTGACTCATTAAATTTATAGTTCAATAAAGTAAAAACAAAAATGAATGAGACTTTCTAATGTGAAATTTTTCATTTACTCTAATAATTTACATGACACATTCATTTTAAAGAGCTGTCATAAAGCATGCGATTGGGAAACATTCCCTCTTCCTCATTTTTGTAAAATCAATAATCTTTGCATGTGCGCAATTTGTTTCTTATTTCAAATAAAAGGTCAAATCTACTGTGTCTCAAATTATGTGGTGATGCAATGCCATCTTGTACCTTAATAGAGTTTAAAACATTCTAGAATTCTGTCACACTTATGTGATGGCAGCAAGTGGGTGAGAAGACATTCTGGCATGCCGGAAAGTGAGAGCATTTTATGTTGGTAGCCTACACAAAAGGCTTAAAATAATAAATAAGCATATGATCCCTGATTTTGATCATTATGTAAAGTTTCTTTTGTTGATTAGGTTTCTTTTTCATAGAATGAATGATTTAAACATTGAATCCTGTATGTAAGGCTATATGCCTGACAAAGTATATAATTTGTAGGCTGTCTCTAAATTTGAACTATTGAATTTTAAGATTTTTACTAACATTATTCAAATAAATTTTTCAATAATCCACTATTGAATTCTTAGAAAATGGGATATTTCTCTGAACACACACGAAAATCAGGAGTATTAGAACAACTATGAACCCTGCCATATCTCGAATTTTTTCAAGAGAATCAAAAAAATTTTGCAAAGAATTATTAAATTAGTTTATACAAAGAAAATTAAAGGCCAAAAATAACTTTTATTGTTTAACTAATGTTTTATTAAATAATAGTAAAAAAAAATAGGATATTTTTTTTTACACAATTATTTATTTAATGTATTTTTATATGGCGAAATATGAATGAAATCAGTCTTAATAGTTCCTGAGAAATCTAATTTTAAGAAAGTAATATTTAAAGTTTGATTCCTATATAAATTTTGCATTATAAAATTAAATTCCTTAAAGTAATGAAAAATTTTGGGTGCTTTACAAAAATAATAATTATTAAAATTTTTTTGCATAGAATTTTAACAGATTGCGGCTACCCCATATTTTGAGGGTAAGGAATCCAAATCAGTCGTAAAAAAAGCATGTTTATTGTTACATTGTTAGAAGTACATTTTTGTCTAATTTGATAACTAGAAAGCGATGAGTCCTCAAAATATGAAGATACAATCATTTGATCAAAAGTTATTCAGGGTGTTATATTTTTGCATATTGTACAATCCATTAATTGATTATAATTTTAAAATAACTATTATAAGCAAAAATCAATTATATGTGTATGAATAAAATTTTGTTTTACTAGCTGGGGCATGACGTTAACTTGGATGAACGACCAGAATTTTACAGAGTGTCCTTAACACCCGGGACTAATAGTACATTCATAGCACACAGCACAGGCAGTCAGCAGAGCAGTCGCCTATTAAGTATGCAGAATGCTGATGCATTGCTTGTTCTGCCCCCAAGAACAGATGAACAGAATAGTCTAAAAACAGGCTCCATTGTCAATGCTATTCTTTTACAAAAGATTTAGGATGTCAACATAAAGAGATTTGTTATCTTGTTATCAAGAGCAATATGAATTGCTTTTGTGGCCAAATCTATTTTACTTACATAAAATGCTCCTAATCTTAAAATACCATTTGTTGTTAAAATTGTGCATAAAAAGAATATTTACATCTATAAATGAAGTTTGTTGTTGATAATTTATAAATTTTAATTTTTTTAATAAAAGTTATTCATTTTTCTAGACTTTTTTTTTCCTTCTATAGTGGCTTTATTCTGTCTATTTTATGAGCTCTGAACAGACAATATCATTAGTAAGACTTTGTGTGTAAATATTTATTAGCAAACTGTTCAATATATATATATATGATAAATGTACAAATGATCTTCCAACACAAGCAAGTTTTTACTGTGCTCTTTGAGCAAAGCGTGCTACAGATGACATTCCGTCGCTGAACTTTGTACGGAAGAGAACGTTAGCATTGTTGAACATGCCATCCTTCAATGAGACAATGATGAACTGAAAAAGAAAAAAAAGTAAAATTTTCAGTAACTTTTAAATGTAATAAGTCGTATATTAACCTGCAGTTCTCTCCGCATAACAAAAACTGGTTTTTCCATGCAGTTCTAATAAAGATAGAAAAATAGTGTTTTGGGGTGGTGAAACCAGTCTCCCAATTTTGCCCATTTGCTAAACTGTCAGTGGGTTAATCTGAATTTCACATAGGCACTAAGTTTAAAAATTATTACAGGTTTCATACTAAAAAAAAAAAAAAGGAAAGTGAACTTTTAACAAAATTTATAGATATAAAAATGAATGTCTGTGTGTGTTCTTTATAGACTCCGAGACCCTCCGGCATACAGATAGTTCAAAGGAAGAGAAAGGTTACTGTTGACATTCGAATGATTTACAACAAACCGCCTGAGTGAAATGAGCTAAAAACGAAATGGAATTTTCTGCTTGGTTCAGCCATTGTTTTAAATTTAAAAATTCAATTTTTCACATATTTTAAAGATAATATCAGTTACAATTGCTGGCTTATAATTCTATTTGATCAAAAAATAGATTATTGCATGTTTTGACTTATTTTATATTCACTATGTCAGATAAATTCATTGAATATTAACGTGGTAGCACGCAAGGTCTACATCACCAAATTTATACTTTGTCTGATACCACACGCTCTTATTTTATCTATATTAATTCTTTTAAACATGCTTCTAAAAAATTACTCAGTTAAAACCAACAGTAATGGAATGGAGAAAATAATTATGTATTCAAAAGCAAAAATTAATGGGAAAGTGGTATTAATTCGTTTAGGAGAAACTAAAAATCACACCAATGGGGCTAAATTACACCAATGATGCTGAATTAATTAAGATAATATGTTGGTAATATGCATTAATTGAAATAAAAAAAAGTAATTTCTGAACTAAAAAGCAAAAATAAGGAGGAAAGGTACTTATTCGCGTTTCAGGTGACTGTAGAAAATCTGCATATTATTATTGACACTAATGCTCAAGTAATATTGATAATGAGTATTAATTGAAAAAAAATAAGCTATGTGCTAAAAAGCCAAACTAATAAACGAAAGATTAATGAGAATTTTGTTTAAGAAAACCCTAAAAACCATTTAAAATTTAATTGTAACTGATTAAGACCACTTTTGAGAATATTAAAAAAATTAAGCAATCAAATGTTTGAATTGCCAAAAAATGTGCAGATCTACAGAATCAAAAGTGTATTGAATTATAATTACACATAAAGCGTACTTAACTAAGGTTGTAAAACCCACCATATTTCATACTTTATTTTTATTTACTGACAATAGACTAAAAAATTGGGGGGTGGGGAGAATGTGTATGTTGAAGAAAAAGAAGAAAATAATGAACTTCCATACTTTTATGCTTCTCATTTTGATATGAAATTATAAGGGATAAAAAGTTTATTTCATTACCTCCATGTAATATGAATATTCAGAGTACTTGAACAGCTCTATTTTTCAGTAAAATTTTTTTTACAAAAACTAAAACTTTTAATCATACCTGCAAAGATTGCAGAAATAAAAGTAATAGGGATTTTACTAACGACATTTTTTGGGCTGACTGTACAGTTTTGATACACACAATTTGCAAAGTACAAAATATGTAAATAAATCTTAATTTAAAAAATATTTTTTATAACATTGTTCATAATTACTTATAATATAAATATTCAACATCAAAATAATTTGAAATAATTAGCTTTATTTTACAGAATTTTTACATATTGATATTTCGAACATAAGTAGCTAATTCGGCTTTGTATATGAAATTTTTATCAAAGATCTGTTCATAACAGTTACCATAGAAATTACTTTTCATCAAAAGAAAGCTTTCAAGTTTTTCATCAGAAAGTAATAAGCAAAATTTGGAGCGAATTTTTTTAACTTTCAGACATAATTCTCTAGCACTCTGCATTTCTATGTGGAATGCTTAGGATATCTAACATCACATTCACTATATTTTTGAACTGCTTTTTATATATATACAGTTAATTTTTTAGTGGTCCAATTGACACCCATAGTAAACGAATCTGAAAACTGAAATACTTTTATGTTTAAGAATGCGATGCAAATAAACTATTGTTGCCAGATTCCTGTAGATAAATAACGAAGTTTGTTATCTGGGAAAAAACAAATTGCTGAATAAACCTCTCACAACACAGCAGTATACTCACTACACCCAGTTTGGTTGGCATGGCAGCGCATGAACTGCAGTACAGGCAGTTGTGCCATCTGTTGAGGATTAAGAGAAGTATTTTTGCCACTAGCGTATATTTATCACTAAAGAAAAGTTTTCTTAAATTTTTTTAAAAAATTCAGAGAAATTTGAGAAAATACAAGTAAACGGGAGATAGTCGTGAAATATGGAAAACTTCATTAATTAAAAAAAAAAAACAGGAGACTTGGCAGGTATGTTTAAATAAAATTTACATTTTTTACTAAACAGTTGTTTCTATGGGATTTTCTATATTAAATGTTTTTCACTCCTTAATATTTTAAAGCATATTAAATTTTTTTAAAAAAATGCTTGCTTCAGTTTATTGCATCCTTGGTTCAGCATTTATACAGGTAAAGATCATTTAATAAACCCTTGTACAGCAGTAATGCTTTGGTCTGCATACCAAAGTACACCCCTTTAATCGTATGTCATAAAATTGAAAGAAAGAAAAAATATTTATGTAGTTTGAAATTGCTTAATTTAAATATATTTCACATAAGCTTACTTGTGATGCTTTAAAATGCATTCTTAGCATTTTCCCTATGTTCTGAGTATGTGACAGATCTAACGCTGCATCAACTTCATCCAAAATGTATATGGGTGCAGGATTGAAGAGGAGTAGAGCCAAAATTAAGGATAAAGCAACCAATGACCTGAAGAAAAAGATATTTTAATTATAACAAAAATATTCACTCAGTGTATTGATAGAATTTGCATAAATTTATACACCAAAATGTATGATTTTTAGGAGGCAAATATGAATGGGAACAAGAATGCATATTTTATGAATAAATTGCTTGGTACAAATTGATTGAATCTTTGTCCTTAAAAAATAAGTTTATTTTCAAGTAAATATAGGTTTTCGGATTTTAGTAAAGCAGAGGTAGTATTCCTAATATGAAAGGTAACATGTTGTTAATAAATCTGGTAAAAAGTATAATCGTTTTACTTAAATTTATATTAAGAGGCATTGATAATTTGGTGTGTCTGACAAAATTGGGAATAAAATTTATCTCTTTCATGCCAAAATTTCCAGAATAAATTTTTTCACAATAATTTCTTAAATTTACTGTTAGTAAAATATAGCATAAAATTTACCATATAAATTTAATTCTAAAGGTTTTGGCATCATTGGATTTCAATAGTGAAACTAGTTGCAAATATAAATTAAAATAAAATTAGGTCAAATATGAAATAAAAATAGAAATTGAAGTTGTAGACTATATTGTAAATACACGTATTTAAATGATGATATTCATTTGAATTCTTATCATATGCATTTAATTTACGAACATATAACACAAAAATACCACTTTCAAAATAATACATGAAACAAAACAAAAAATGGATAAAATTTGACAAAATGTATTCTTTTTGTTATACACCAAATTTAGAAAAAAGTTTTCTACACTTGAAACGTTTTCTAACTGATGAATGATTGGAAAGGAAGTTAAAAGAAAATGACATCTTTTGTAAGAAAAAGATGACCTCGCAATATCTAGATATTTTTCATTAAGACACTATTACCTTTGTCCCCCACTCAGTTCATTAAGGGATTCCTTCCAAACATCTCCAAAGGCTACTTTGAATTCTAATCCATCCAGAACTGTTTTTCCTGGTTGAGGCAGAAGCTTTGCATCCGTACCAGGTAACAGGGTTCGGAATATTGAGCCAAAATCCTGAAAAGTGTACAAGTTGTATGTTTTATAGCAGAGTTAAGTAAAATGCTGTGTAGAGTGAAGTAAAGTATTGTTAGTAAAGTAGAGTGAAGTAAAGTATGAGTTGTATGTTTTATAGCAGAGTAAAGTAAAATGTTGTGTAGAGTATAAAATGTTGTCAAGTATAAAAACAATTAACAATAGAAAATGGGTTTGTTATTATAAGCAAGAACATAAATTTAATGCAGTAAAAAAACTTTAAAAAAATGAGCTGAAATACAATAGTTGTTATAGCAAGTTTCTCGCTATAACACATACTTCAGGTTAAAATAGCACTAAATAAAAAAACTAAAATAAAAGCTTTTGACATCATTGAACTTGATAGGAAATAAAATGTCAATGTGGTCAATAATAATCAAGGAATAAATGTGGTCAGCAAAAAGGTGTATTTCTTTTTTAAAGGTATGTTAAGTCTCTCAAAAATAGCAGGATTTTTTTTTTTTTTTTTTAAGGAAGCAAGCAGATAATTTGACCATCAGTAGCCCACTTTGCTTTATAACATAACGGGTTTATATTGTTGGCAGGACATAAGGTCTCAATGAGACCTTATTCAATTTTCACTTTTCTGGATTGTGAAAAATGGATTTCCAAAATTAGTAAAAATAATATTCATTTTGTCCTTTTTCTAATAGCATTCCTCACTTAAATGGCCAAAAATAAATGTTACTCAAAAACAATTTGACAAAAGTTTATTAATTTTAAGCATAAGTTTTATTTTAGCATTTTGATAGTGATTTGACAAGTTGTCGTACTAGCAGACTTCTAGTTATATCAAGCTTTTATTGTATAGAACATTAAAAAAATGGTTACTTTAGTAAAGCAATTATAATAAGTTCACAATTCCTCCAAAGCTCAATTCTCTCTATCTTTATATATATATACAGTAGGGAACCGATTATCCGGAACGATCGGGACCATCGCTATTCCGGATAACTGATTTTTCCGGTTTTCTGAATCGCTGCAAAAGCCGTTTTTTTATTGTTAAACCCAACTAAAAAAAAAAAAAAATTTTTTTTTGGAAATAATCTTAAAAAGAAAAAACGATGAAGTAATACACTAATGATTATTTCCAAAATGATGGTAAGGTGAACATCTTTCAAAAAAGAAAGAAAAATCCTAAAATCTTATGAGGAAAAAAAATTTTTTTTTTAAAGAAATGGCGGGAAAATTTATCGAATTTCGTTCCGGTTTTCTGATTTCCGGATAACGGGTTCTGTACTGTATATATATTATCAAGCATTAATTGTTTAGTAACCTAACAATGAAAATTTTTCCTCATGATAAAGCTATTTTCTCACAGTTTTCTGTACTTGAAATAATTCATAATAATATAAAAATACAATATTACATTGTTTTAAAACAATAAAATTCAGTATTGTGATTTTTTTCTTAACTTTTAAATTGAAAAAAAAAAAAAGTGAAATATTCAAAAAATACACCATGAGAAAACAACAATATTAAGTTGAAACATATAAAATAAAAAAGTTATTACAGTTGTTATCACCATTGTTTCAAGAAAATTTTTACCATACACACTGTCACTCTCATAATACAAAAATTATTGGTGAAAAAATATGAAAACTTTCACACCTTTTAGAAAAATATTTCAGGAACATTCGGATATGAAAATGTTACAGAAGATAACATTAATTTTTGAGCTAAAGTTAAATAAAATGTTATGCTGTATAATTTAATTCAATAAAAAAAACTACAAGCAAGAGAATTGTAAATGTTCTAAAGCCACATATTCTTATGACTAAATATCAGCAACTTGCCTTAATTTGTTTATGTTTTTAGTTGTTTCAGGAGCAAGGAATAGTTAATGATTTTTTTAACACTTTCTGATGAAAACAGCAAATTTACAATTTTTTGCAGTCACATCATGTGTAAATATAAAAAGGATTTTGGAATAATTGTCCCTCACTTCGTATCTTTCCCATAATTGTGAAGTATCTCTGTTCAGCAAAATGCAATGTTCTTCTCAGAAGTGCAGTTCAGCAGTTTAAAATATAAAATTAACACCACACTAACTACTTCAGAATCTTCAATTCAAGGACAAAAGAAATGAAAGATCAATTCACTCCAATATCTCCATAATTTGGTCAGGATAGCCTGGTCGGCAGGGCACAGGGCCCATCTCCAAGAGTTCATGGGTTCAATCCCCACCAGCCGAAGACTCCCCATGTAGTAAATGGTGACTGGCGCATGTTAAATCTGTCGAGTCACAAAGTCCTCCATGTTCCCATAAAGAATCATACCTCTGGGGGTATTGATCCAGGAGTTTCCTTGTCTTCTGGATTGGTTCAAAAATTACAAGGCTACAGAGTTGAACGTTAGTAGTCGTAAACCCAAAATTGGGTTGGCTGTTCAATGACGAGGGATAGAGCGTTCGCCTAAAAATGTAGTGAACCGAGTGCAATTCCCAGCGATGATTGGTCGATACGAATTCCGCATCCGGCTTTCACCGACTACAGTGCTAATGTGAAATATCCTCTGTAGTAGACGGATCATGGGTTAGAGTGCCTTTGACTTGAGGCTAACCGTGTGAGGTTCTCTTGGTCTTCCTCTCCATATAACGCAATTGTGGGTTAGTTCCAACAAAAAGTCTTCCGCGAAAGCAAATTTATCTCAATACTTGATTCAGGAGTTTCCTTGTCTTCTGGATTGGGTTCAAAATTACAAGGAGTTGAACACTAATAGTCGTAAGTCCAAAAACTGGGTTGGTTGTTCAATGACGATTATAAAATTTAGATAAAATACCTCCACAAAAGAAATGAAAAGTATGAAAGCTGAGCATTTTAGGGTTAACTATAAAATTTGAGCATAAAAGAAATTTTAAAAGCTGGTGTATTGAATAATATGGTCAAGATGAAAAGAGGAAGTACAACTCATCCAATGAAGACCCCACAGTCCAAAAACTGGGTTGGTTGTTCAATGACGATTATAAAATTTAGATAAAACACCTCCACAAAAGAAATGAAAAGTATGAAAGCTGAGTATTTTAGGGTTAACTATAAAATTTGAGTATAAAAGAAATTTTAAAAGCTGGTGTATTGAATAATATGGTCAAGATGAAAAGAGAAAGTACAACTCATCCAATGAAGACCCCACAGTTAAGCAGGGGAAATTTAACTTTAATTGCAGGTTTGCAAGCAAGAAGAATTTATAAGGTTGCCACTCAAATCTGGAAAAAAAATTCCATGTATATATTATACACAATATATTAATATGAAACATAACAATAACTGTGCTCTTGTGTGAGCTATATTACGCTAACGATATCTATTAGTTTTAATTGCTGGAAAAGGAACACGCATAAATAATGCTATAGTAAATGAAATAGATACAGGGTATCCGCGCACCTGGAAAGTCATGAATTTCGGCATTGAACAAAATTTGTCATGAAATGTCATGATTTTAACTATTTTTTTAAAAAAAAACCCATGGATTTAGGTCACCGAATTTTCAAAATTGATTTTCCCCTCCTGCTAATTTCATGGTTTTCCGAATATCTGAATTTGTAACAAAATCACCTACTCACAGTCATGTTTTATTAAAATATAAAATGTTTCTGTCATGTTCTTTAAAAATGGTGTTCTTTCAAAAAATGAAAGAAAAAACATTATTTCTAGAGTGAATTATCTTTTAAACGTCTGTTATTTCAGAGTTTTTTTTTGTTTATTTTGTTTATTTTTTTGTTTATTTATTTGTTATTTTTATTTTATCAATTTAAAATTCTAGATGAAGCAAGCCAGTCATTGGCGAATTGTTTTTTATTTCAAAATGAGAACAGAAAAATCAGGAGTATTTCTTTTCTTTCCGATGAACAAGAAAATTATCTTTAGATTAAAAATCTGCAGGAAAAAAAAAGCGAAAAATTTTTTTTGCTTTTGTATTTTTTTCAGCTATTTCATTGTTTCAACTCCTTTTTTTTTTTTCTCCGTTTTTTCAAATTTAAAATTTATAAATATGAAGATGCAGAGTTTAACTGTTTTGGTTATACCTATCATTTCAATTAATGTCATTATAATGCTTTTTTAAATTTATTGATGTGTTTATGTTGGAGAAAATAATTTCGTTAAGTCATGAAAAGTTCCTGGAATTAGTCATGAAAAGTCATGAATTTGAAAATCTAAAATGTTGGAGATACCGTATAGTTGAAATATCATCTTTAAATATCGTAAATCTCATAAACTGCACTTTGAGTGGTCACCATCTTTTAAAAGACAAAAATAAGAAAAATTCCCTGCATTTTTTCAGTTTCTAAAAGAAAACTCAAAATTCTCTGTTATTTTTGGTAATTTTTATATTCTCTGAACTTTCCAGGTTTTCCCTGTTGAGTGACAACCCTCTGTATGTTGGGAAAGAAAGTAAAATGACAATAGGCATTCTTACTCAAACCAAGGATAGAAATTCGAAAAGTTTTTGGTCTACAAGAAATATGACTAGCACACATTTTACTAGTCGTTTACATGCCTCTATTAAATTTTAGTTACTTAAAACATACCTGCTAACATTGAGGCTGCTAACATTTTTTTAGGCCACAACTAAAGTTTTGATACATCATGCAAAATTATCGAAGTAAAAAAAAGAAATTCAAAATTGGAAATAACATAAGCACTTACATATAGCGAAGTAAAAAATGTGTATATAAATTTTAATTTAAAGATTTTTTAAACCATTATTTATAATTACTTAAACTATAAACACTCAACATATTGCAGTACTGATGATGTAAGGTTTCCAATTGTATTTTCGAGTTTATATTGATTTTCACATGCTTTTTAAACATCCCGATACATTTCAAACAATACGAAAAATTCGCATTTGAGTATTTATTTTTTAAGGCAATAATTCTATGGAATTTTTGGAAGTTATTGCTACTGATTTCTCCATAGTTTTAAAATCCGATATTTTTTTTTTAACGATATTATAACAACAACCTAATCTCAAAACGAAACACACAGTTGAAGAGTCCAATTTACGTGATTTCGTCAAAGATCTTTTTTTTTTGGGCTATTACTACTACAGATTTCATGATATTTAATAAATTTTTTTTAATGTAATGATTATTTACAAAATGTGAAGAAGTAAATAATATGTGCGTTTTCCCCCCAACAAAATATGAGAATTTCACCTATAATATTACAATAAAAAATTAATACAAGTTCAATTAAGGTATCCGACTACCTTAAAAAAGAGGATTTTCACAAAAAATCACTTTTTTATTTTATTGCTTTATAATAATGCCCAATGTTTCTAGTTTTAAAAACTGTTTTGTTTTTGAATGCACGTCAAGCAGAACTTTAGTTATAGCTATTTTAGTAACAGATGACAGCTGTCCAACTTACCGGAAATTACAAAAATGAAGCCGGTAGTAGGTAATACTTTCGGTTCCATTTCTATTTGTGTGTTTCTTTTTCTTCGATATTTAATTTTTAAAAGCTCTTAAACTCACGGCTAATAATCTGAATTATATTTTAATTAGATTTTACGTTTCGTGGTTACTGTTTGTGGGTAACATGAAAAGTTAGCATATTTTCTGATAGTTTGTTTACATTTGAAGCGTACTTTCTATATCTTGATTTTGATTTGTTTTGAAGAAATTTATTGATTTCTTTCAAAACAATTTGTTATTTATTTTGATGAATTTATTGAAATGGGTAAAGGACGTACTTCTCGATCTAAGAAACGTAAATATTACGGTAATCAACATGCCACCAAAAGCGATGATTTGAGTAAAGTTGATTATACCATTTATTCAAAATTGTGTAAAGCAGATGAATCTATTACTTCAAGCTCTTCAAAATTATCGATTTCTATGGATGTCAATAAGGAACTGATGCCTTTGGATTAAAACAATCTGTGTGGCAATCGAATAATTGATATTGAGATCCTAATGGTGATATTAGCTTCATTATGTTGTCAGGTTTGCTATGATAACAAATTGCATTTAGAAGAAAATTCTAGATTTGAGCTATTATAAATATTATAAAAAATATTTTTTACTTCTAATTATTAATAAAAACTATATTTAGACATATATATTAAAATGTGAAAATACAGTAAGATGGTTGTTTAATAAAAAATTGTTCCTGTGTTAAATGCTTTATAAGTAGTAGACTTTTGATGTTATTCACTAAATACTTTAAAATATCGCTAAATAATACGTTAAAATATCGCTACGTTAAATAAAACTAAGAAAATGTGTGAAGGAATGTGCCCCCTATAAAATATAATAACTTCCTACTGACAAACATTCATAGTTTTTAGAAAAAATGTAATTATAATCTTTAATTGTGTTTTTCTCAAAATGACAATTTTGCTGTTTTTTGTCTACGGAAAACAAGATAACTCAACTAATTATAATAAATTTGTCTTCAAACTTTCAGAGATTGTTTCTTGTATTGGTGGTTATGTAACAGACCTCCAGAATTCAGATAACTGTATTATTTTTTGTTTTATGAGATATTTTTCAGTAGATAATGTGAAGAAAATGTGAAAAAAATGGAAAAATATGCTTAACACTCCATAAATTTTTTTAATTTCATGCTATCATTTAAGTTGAGGTTCATAACACTTCAGAGGGTTATACGAAACGGCTCAAAAAGTTTGATAGCTGCATGTACAATAGTTTTTTGTGTAGAGTGTTTTCCGTTAATGAGTTATTTTCATTAAAATTATCTAAAAAATACTCTTTAAACAAAAAATTTCCTGTATATTAAAATTTTCTCTATTAAATATGTTTATTTAAATTAAAAAACAATATAAATTGCAATAATGTTGTGAAAAATATTTATTTTTCAAAAATTTTGTCCCGAAGGTAGTCGGATACCTTAAGAAAATTATTATTATTTTTGTAAACACAGCATATTTGTTATTTTTAATTAGTAACATATATGTTCGTTAAAATGAAAGAATCTTGCAGAAAGATATTAGTGTTAGAGAGTTTAGTCGTAGATAGCTCAAGAAAAATTCTCCCACAGGGCCGTTATCTACTTTAAGAATCACTTTTTTTTTTAAAGTTTAACAACTCCATTATGAAAAAAAAGGCATTTGCTCAATAAGAGATAATACTTACTTTGTTTACTTGTTCACATGCTTTTCTTAAAGCCACCTTTTTCTGATCATCAAGTTGCGTAATAACATTCTCAATAGCTTGCTTATCACGCATTACTACATCTTTTTTTCGCATTAGATTCTTGTACTACAAATATTAAAAATATTTTTTTAATACTATATCAACTAAAATTAACTAATAAAAATTTTTTTCAAAAATCACAGCATTTATTAAAGTTTAATTAAAATTGCTGCAAAAACTTTCATTGCTTTACATTTAAATACTTTAAAAAAACCATTTAAATACACGAATAAAGCATTAAAAGAAATAATTCATTCCTGTTTAAAAAACAGTGTAATTGCTGGTTTGATTATAGTTTTGATAGTTTTCTGTTTCTGCAAATAAAATCTGCAAAATAAATCTACAAATAAAATCTGCAAATATCTTTCAATCAGTTCAAAGGAATATGAAATCAAAGAAAAACTTACTCTTGTAGTACTATCAAAAACTTAACATCTTATGTTTTGCATTAATTACATTTACATTGAACATCAATAAGGAAAATTTTAATGCTTATTTTACAGGATGCATAGCCAAATCTTTCAACAAAAAATAAGCACCTTTTAAGTGCTTTTTAAGCACTCAAAAAATATTGCTAAGCACTACATACATTAACAAAATGCAAAGTAAATTTCAAAGACTTTAGATGATCATATAAAATAACTAGTTTCTGACAAAGAACTCTTTTCTTGATTATATTAATCATTATAAAATGATCAAGATATTTTTTGATTCGATATCAGAGAGTGGAAAATGAAGCCTAAAATTAAGAATATCCTGCAAAATGCAGCAGAGCTGCACTTGAAAGTTTAATAATCTCACCGAACCCGACTCAGTAGACGCACATGAGGACTCGCAAGTATTTCATCAAACTTGTAAGATGATTGGCGCTTTCATACTCTTTGGGCGGACAGTACATCAAAATAGATTGTGGTCGAATGAATTGTAAAAACGTTGATAGAATGATGTGAAAAGCTGGCTATTTCATAATATGTATCGAATATCGACACAGCAAAGAAAAAATCTCATTTTCGAAAAAGGAAAATTAAACACTTTTTAAAAACACCCAATGAAAAAAAGCACCTTTAAGGGCTTTCAAAAAACGAAAATCGGAAATAAGCACTTTTAAAAAACACTATGCAGTATGTTTTAAAATTGCAGAAGATTTCAGTCTCAATCCGGAATGTAAGGCAAAACTGCAGAAAGCTTTTTCAAAATAAAGAAGAGTTGTCAGTTTCGCGATTGCGAGTGAACATAAAAAATATTTTTAAAAAAAACAAGTAACAGAAAAATAATAATAATAAAATTAAAAAAAGCAAACTTTTAATAATTTCAAGAAATGAAATTAATTACCTGATCTTCAACAGTTGATAACATATTTTGTGCTCTCATATTAACATTTTTGTGCAGCTTTTCTTTTTGCTCTTCTAACTCTTTCAATCGCGGGCCGGCAACTTTTGGATCAAAATTTAGAAAATCAAATTCTGAATTGGCAACACCAAAATACTTCTTTTGTCCGTCAATCCACTTGTGCTTGTCCAAGAGATATTTTACCTGCAACAACAATGAAAAAGTGATATAAAATTTTTTTGAGTGAAACATAATCACAAAAACACTATGCAAAAGTAGCAAGGATTAATCCATTATTTCTTTTCTGTTTTGTGGAAACAATATGGAACATTGCACGCAAACAGTCACATAACATTCGTTACATTTATTAAGCTAAATGAACAAGTAAGAAAAATTTTAAACATTACAAATTAAAGAAATTTTAAGTAATTATTAGCAATGTTATTGAAACCTACTTACTAGAGCGAGTCGAGAAAAAAAAAGAATTTTTTAAATTTCTGAACACATTAATGCAGAAACATTGCCGATTGTAATAAAAATAAAAAATTTAAAATGGCTTAATATTTTCCGTTTGCATATCGTATTTACAATTAATAATAATTTTTAAAAAACCACACCATTTTGTAAGTTTCTCAAATTTTATAAGTTGGCTAAAACATCTGAAATAAACATGCTTTAGTTTGTTAAAGTTTGTTCATTTAGTTCGCCATATAAAAAAAGGGTGCCTCATCAATGCAGTAAGTCAAAGAATCCATTAAAAAATATTTGCACATAGTTGTAAATAAAATGTAAAAACCACATCGAAAAATTTAATGGTTGTTTCGGCAGTGTGTAGGTGGGGTGGAACTCAATGTGTAATCGTCTTCAGATGGTGAGTTCTGGGTAGTTTTGAATGAACAAAGTAAAAATTACCAATAACTGGTAAACTTGTATCTTTTTCTAGAACATTGTGTGAATGAAAAAAAATTAAACTATCAATCGGAACTCAATTTATTATTGTTATTCAAACTATCAACAAAAAAAATTTAGAAAAGGCTTGAATTTTTAGTTTTTAAAAATTTTAAGTATGCAAATGGAAAATATTAACAGATTTTAAAATTTTTTTGCTATTATTACAACTTTTCCACACTAAATCATTCCGAAATTCAAAAACTCATTTTTATCTCTACTATTTATTCTTTACACTTTCTTTTACTACCCAACTAATTAGTCTACTGTTAATTGAATGAAAAGTTACTATTACTGAATAACAATTCACTTGTACTGGTTCAATCGAATGTGTTTTTGCTATTAATTCTCACAAAAATATATGCATAAAAATCATATTTTAAGTTGTAAGAAAACAAATTGAATAGACCATTTTTGAAAAAGAAAAAAGTAAAGTTTTCTATAAGGAAAAAAAAAAAAAGCGTATAAGGAGTTTTGAATTTCGTAAACCCCAAATTCAGAAATTTTGTTTTTTATGTGAGGATTTTTAAGGTTTGGAATTTTATAAGAAGCCTCTAAACAGACCTAGTTTTTTTAAGATTGATCCCAGAGTAATAATAATAGTAAATCCCACCAAATCTTCATCATAACAGCCAAAAAGTATTTAATTAAAAAAAAAAAGTTTTAAAAAATAATATTTTTCTTTCTATAATGTTTTTGTCTGCGTAATTCTTAATTAATTTGACCCATTAGTTGTCAATATGCTGGCATTCCAGCACAGAAAACTAGTTTATCCTTATGTAAACATTAATTTTTTCAGATCATTTTTATTTTTTACAGAATATAAACTTCTGCCAAATAACTGACATTTTTGTCAAAGAAATAAGCTTAACCTTCCTTCCTTACTTTGCTGTAATAGCTAAACTGCAAGAAGCAATCCAAGTTTTAAAAAAAAAATTAAAAAAATGTCATAAGATTTATGACATTGCTTGTGCTCCATAAGAGAGTCATTATTTGAATTGCAACTGGATAAACCATACTCAAGTGTCCACTTGTGGACTGCTGTCCATGTTTTGGGAACTGATAATCTAAAGTAATTAGAACCAAAAAATAACCATTCTAGGCTTAAAATATGACTTACTTAAGATGGCTAAAATATTCAGATTACAGAAGTAACACTTCTTTTTCATTTATTTCCATCAATAAACTTTGAACAGCAAGTTTTTTTTTTTTAAATAATTATATTAATGTAGAATGTTTAATGCACGTGACCATTCAATGTCATTTTGTAGAAAAGGTGAAAAATATTTTATTTTAATATTCACTTGCACTATTCCAAGATAGTGGTACTTTTTTTGCTTGCTTTATCCATTTTCACAAAGTATCTGCTGAATTGCTTTAAATCTTTAAATAAATTAACAAAAGTGAATACACTATTAAGGAATAACTGTAAAAAATACACTGAAAAAATATCTAAAAAAAAAAGGGTCTTTGGTGTGAATTTTTGAACAATAAATTTGTTTACCAATAATGAATTAGATTAATCAAATCAACTTTCAAAAAATTAACTGGAAATAATTATTGATTTAACATAATTCCTAAATTCAGATAACTTTAAAAGTGATTATAGCAAATGAGTATCTATTTCAAGAACATAACAAAAACCATTCAATAACAATTTCCAATTCCTAAAAAAAAAAAATTTTAAAAATGCAAAATATATGTACATTGGCAACTATAATTTAAATAAAGTATTTATGTGTTAAAAAGTATTAATAAATTGCCTTTTTTTGTGCTTCAACAGCATTATCACCACAGTTTTTAATATCATGCTCTAACTGCTGCATTTGTAACTGGGCATCAGATATTTTTTTGCTCATAGCTTCTTTTTCTTTGTTCAACTTTGTTATCTCACTATTGTGAGCTCTAATAAGTGCCTTTTGCTTCTTCAAAACATCAGACAGTTCAGCAACAATGCTCTAAAATAAACATTTACGTATGAATACAGACAGAAGTTACTCCTGTTTAAGAAATCAATTAAAATCACAACTCATAAATAATAGAACAGGGCGCGTAGCCAAATCTTTGAATCAAAAATAAGCACTTTTTAAAAACTTTTCAAGCACTTTACAAAAATTCATATTGAATCAATGATATTATTGAAAAACAAAAACTTTTTATGAACAGTTTTAGCATTAAAAAAAACCCAAAAAGAAATGGACGTAAATCGAAACAATCAGTACTTTCCCACATCACTGAGTGAATTCAACTTGACTCTGAACTCAGAACAAAAGTACCCTTACCCCCTACATCAAAAAAATGTTAGAAGTAAAATAAAATAAACAAGAATAAAATTATAAATTAAAAAGAAAAACATTTAATAAGGATTTGACTCTATCCGAATTGGAGCACTCGGGTTTCAGTTTCAAGTGTGCGCGCATGCTCAAATCATAACGTGGGTACGACATGAAGTCCGTGTGAATGATTACGTAGAAAACACCCAATTTTTCGTGAAATGCAGGGGATCCGCCAGATATCACTGAAGGAAAGAAAAAAAATTTCGTGAAAAAAAGCACTTTTTAAAAACGCCAGCTGAAAAAAGCACCTTTAAAAGCTTTTAAAAATGAAATCTCCCAAAAAGCACATTCAAGTACTTTTTACAAACGCTACGCACCCTGTAGAACAAAAATCAATATTATAAAACACTAACCCGATGAGAAGCTCTCTGTGGCGGCAAAAGCTGGACATTAAGTAAGCATTATAGATGAGATCAGGCTCGCTTTTGAAAGTTTGAGCCCATACGAGTATGGTCCCCATAATTTGGCCAGGAGAGCGGTTCTAAGTTTGAACACCTTAATGCTAATTTTTGCATATTTTGCCATATCTCAAGAACTTTTCAGGCAAATTAAAATAGTTTTAGCACACACTTATAAAATTCGTTTATCCAAACATAGTTATACGCAAAAAATAAATTTTAGTATATATATACAGTCGACTTGTGTTATAACGACCTTGTGATAGAACGACCAACATGATATAACGACCCTGTGAAGGAGTCCCAATTCACATCCATAAAAGATAACGTTATTTTACTCTTGCTATAACGACCGTAAAAAAGGTCAACTCTTAATATAACGACCCTCTCTGAATTTGAGCACCGCTCTTTTCTAACTTCCTATTGGAAAGTGGGGTTGAATGGTTGACCTTGAAAGCACACCTCTGTTAAGTCCTGTTAACATGCAACTTCAACAAATTAATGCACTTCAAAAATTAATGTCTTCATCTAATGAAGCCACGTTTATGTTCCTCGGTTTACTCTTCTTTATAATACTGCAGATTATGTACATAAAAAAAAAAATTTCGTTATATATACCACAAATTATGTACATCAAAAAATTAATTCGTTAGAAACTAGATTTTTTTTTTTGTCATACTATGTTTTTTAATCTGTACTTTAAAATAAAATTCTTAATTGTTAACAGTTGTAATTCAATTGTTAAAATGTCATCATGTTTTATTAATGTATGTATCCTATCTTTTTTTGGTTTATAACATGTATACCACAAATAGTATATGCATGCATTATGACGTTTAAAACCATTATGTGACCGATTTTCAAAGGAAATTTGCTCATTTTGATATAGCGACCATTTGATGTAACAACCAGATAGGGGCAGTCCCGATGGGGTCGTTATAACGCGAGTCAACTGTATTATTTTATTTGATAATAGTGGAAAAAAAACTCTAATTGTAAGGTAGACAAATTTTTACATGATTTTAAGGCATGTAATTTTTTTGACTGCTATTAAATAAAACAATCAAAATAATAAACCTATACTAAAATTTATTTTTGCATAGAATTATCTTCGAATCAACGAATTTTATAAGCGTGTGCAAAAATTTTTCAATTCACTTAAAAAGCTCTCAAGATATGGTGAAACACGCAAAAAGTAAAATTAACATGACTTAATTAAACCGTGTCCAAACTTTGAACTGCTCTCCTCACCAAACCAGAATGCAGTTACCCCCTATATTTTGGGGTCAGAAACCCATATCCGCTGAAAAAAATGTATGCTTATTCAGAGAGAGTACATTTTTGTGTCTAATAACTTAAACTATCATCTGTACTAATTAATTAGCATATTTGAGGCTGAATCATTAAGAATGAGTCCTAGAACGTAGAAACCCGATAATTAGATCAAAAGTTATACGGGGTAGTCTGTTTTTTATTTTGCGTATCGTACATTACATTAGATTCAAAATTTTAAGTTTAAAGTAAAAAAAAATTTTTTTTTTTATCTGAAATTTTCTTTTTTACATTTTGCATTATCAATTTAAAAAATTTTTAAATCTAATTTATTAAAAATTCCTTTAAAAATTTTTCAAAAGTGCCAGAAAATCTCAAACTTTTACATCAAACATACAAAAAACTTTTTTTTCATAAAACAAATAATCTTTTCAGCTTTCAAAAAAATAATGTAATTCTATCAAATATTTAAAAAAAAAAAAAAAAAAAAACATGTAAAGCATTAGTTTTTGTTAATTTAATATTACTTGTCATGTTATTATTGTTTAGTAAAGACAGTCATAAAATAAGTACAGACTATATAAAAAGTATTTTTGAAATAGCTATTTTTTAAGTGTCAATATTTATTGGAATGTTAATTTTTAATTTATTCAATTATACAAATTTTAACTTAAGCTTTGTTCTGCATATTAGTGCTCGGCATAAAATTTAATACAAAAAAATTTGGATGGATACAGACTTAAATCGTTTATTTTTAACCATTGACCCTTAGATCGATTTTATCAATGCCTGAGCAATAATCCATGGTAAAAAAAAACATGTAACAAACAATATATCAAAAAAATTATATATTTAGAAGTAAAAAGAAGGAAATATATCTTACTGTTATATCTTTTTTCTTTTCTTCTGCTTCATGATACCTCTTTTCACACTCTTCAATATTTTTTGCATTGGCTTCAATCTGTTCTTCGTATGAAGGGAGACCTTCAATGATGCCATCTATTTCAAGTTTTAGTCCATTCATTTCCTAAAAAATAATTTCATTACGTTTATTTCTTAAAATAAGTTACAGAAAACAATAATAAATAACAACAGTTAATTTACACCATAAATGAAAAATCAATCTATGTACAATTAGTAAAATAATAAGAAAATTACAAGAAGAAAAATCAACAAAAAATTAATTAGCTTACTAGTATACACTATCATGGGTGATTGCGAGCCCAACTCAAAAATCCTGATAGTTTCTTGAGTAAAGTCATTAATGACGCATTTCAAAAAATTAACAGGGTGGCCACTTAAATCAGATTTCTAACTTCCCTTATTTTTCCAGGTTAAAATCTTAAAATTTCCAGTCCTGTATTTTTTTCTTTCTTTCTTATAAAGTGTAGGATGTAAACAAGAAAAGTGTCGATATAATGAAATATTTTATTCGAAATGTTACTTTATTAACATATTTCGAAAAAATAATTTATTTTGAAAATTGGCAAGACTTTTTTTTGTTTTTGTACAACATTAATTTTTAAAAAATTAGGACACGTGGAGAAAATAATGTGTTTAGCTGGTAGAATATATTGTTTTTATTGAAAAACATTTTTTATGTGTTATTTTAAGTAGTTTTTGCTCAAAGTGTACCTGTCAAATGACAAAAACAGAATGACCCATAAAATCTTGGATAAGTATTGTTTAATATATTTTCATTAAGCAAAGGAAAACCGTTCCAGGTGATTATATATCAATAAAGTTTATAATTACAGTAGCTCCCAAAAATGTTTGTTCACTTGTAACTTTTATTGAAATAGGAAATAAAAATTCATTAATTAAAATTAATATTTCAGAATGGTTATTTGATAATAAGATGTATAATCTGTTCTTAGCAAAACTGCATGGAATATTTTAGTTCAATATTTAGTATATCAAAGCAAAAGTTCATTTTTAAGATATCAATAATCAAATAGTAACAAAAATTTTACCCCACGAAAGTCATCGTACACTTAAATGTCTTCGAATTTTAGAATTAAAATTATAGTCAATTGCTTTAATTTAATTATTTATTTGCAATTTAGTACCAAACTTATGATAGCAAAATTATATTTTAACTTTTGCTTGCTAATTCCGTAACATTTTATTTTATCATTTAAAAACGGCTCGTGGTCGTAACAAAACAATCGACCAAATTTCAAAGTTGATTATTTGTCATCATAAGGGGTAAATCAGTATTGAATATTGTTAAATTAGTCTATTGCTTGCTATTGCACTGTAATATGTCATAAAATGCTTAAAAAAAAAGACTTCATATCAAAGATTAAAATTATAAAATTTATGTGAAAATTCCTAAATTCACAATTGAGTGTTGTAAAAGTTTCTGTAAAATTTAATAAAAAATATTCTGCTTAAATTTCACCCGACAAAAAAAAAATAGTTACATTTATTTACAAACTTATGAAAGCTATTGTAGATGTGAAAGGAAACTCTACTAAATATTAATTTAACGAAAATTAGAATATTTACTAATAGGCAGAGATTTTATTGAAAGTGTAGGATAACTTTTATGGGATAAAGTTTTCTTTACTTTTTGATGATTGATTTCTTTAAAATAAATATTTGATTTGCTTTTAAAATATTCCATTCAGTTTTGCTAAGAATCAAATATATTTTTTATTATTAAATATCCATTGTGAAATATTCATTAATTAATGGATAGTCTTATTTCACTGAAATTCATAAGAGTATTAACACCCTTGTGGGTCACTGTATTTACATTTCAATATAATATACTGTATCATATGGTATTTTATCGTAACAGTGCTTTTTATAAAATTCATTGATCATATTTTCTTTAAACCAATATCTCAAATCAAATTTTTAAACAATGTTTTGAATTAGCATTATTATTTTAAGAGTTTCAGTATACGAAAATAAATGTCAAATGCAAAATTGTCTAATTTTTTGTTGTATACTCTATAGAAAAAAAATAGATAAAATTCATTAAATTTTATACTTTTTTTTCTTATTTGAAATTAAAATATTTCAAGAATTCCCATCTAAACACATGGATTTTTAGGTTAGCATTATTAATTGCTTTTGTTTTAACAACTAGAATTTTGTATAGTGCAAAACTATAACACTAGGTTTCGATTTCTTTCTTCCTACTAAATACATATGAATAAAACAATTTCATGTTTATATATAATTTAATATGTTTCCTATACATTCCTTAGTCTTTGTCAGCTTTTTAGGGTAGTAGGACGAATAGTTTTGGAAATATCATCTCTGGAATGCAAGCAACATATACGAACTTTCAATACTGTAATAACTATACAATTCGAATTTTGAATAAAAAATCTACCAACAAGACAGTAAAATTATATATATATTATATCATTATATTATATTATTATACATATTATATTATTATATATATAGTATATTTACCAACAAAACAGTAAAATTAAAAATTAATATATAGTTAGTTATTAAAAAATTTTTTTTAAATTAAAATATGTTATAATAGGTAAAATAAAATAGAGAAAAATAGTATTAATGCAACAATTGTAACAATTTGTCGACAAACGTTGCTGTTAGTGATTGTAAAAAAATGTGTGATTGGTTGGTTTACTGAGAAAAAATAATTTACAGATTTCTTTTAATGGGAGTACAAAAGCTTCCAGAAAAAGAGTGCGATATAAAATCAATTATTATTAAATTATAACCAACTAATTTTTGAAGAATTTTATAGCTAAAAATACAACAACAGTTTGAATCATTTTGTCAAAATAGAAAAAAATTACCACTAAAGCATCGAAACAAACTTAAACTATAAATGGATTCAGCCCACGGACAGAAATTAAAAACAGAAGCAAATATCCTAACCCCTTCTTCCACCTCTACCACAATCTTTACCTTTCTTAAATTGCAGTCTCATAGTCTCCTTAGAGATGAAATGTTTCTACATTTGTTTAGCAACCATGGGCGAATTAACAGGGTTATAATGGAGCATTCTAGTTTAACAGGGTTATAATGGAGCAAATTTTGATGCCAGCAAATTATCGTTAAGTTGATGATATTTCGCGATACATTTCAGTTTAAAAAAAGTGGATATAATGGATAAAATAATTTAAATTAAGAAAATTAGTAAATAATTTAAATTAGAGAAATTGAAAAAATATCGAAGCAAAAATTTCCAGCTTTTCTTGAAAATTCCCTGATTTTTTCAGGTTTTCTCCCGTATAAAAGAATTCCCTGATAATTCCAGGTTTTCAAGGTTTTCCAGGTGGGTGGCCACCCTGATTAATGTCTTTATAAATTTAAGTCATTGATATTTTCCCAACATGAAATTTTAAATAAAATTATATGCAGCATAATTTAAATGAATAATTATGAATAAGTTTACTTTTATCTCTAATCACATTTATTATTCTACCAGAAAAAGTATTAACAAATGAAAAATATGCCAAGTATAAATTTTAGTTCTAATATTTCGAAATAAAATATACAAGAATTTTTATACATAAATGTAATTGATGATTTCTTGAAACTTCTGGACCTAGGATTTCCGGAAACTTACGGATCGGGAATATAAAAAAATCCATAAATCCGTATTTTTTCCGGAGCACAATCATCTCTGCATTATATTACATTATGAGCACTACTTTATAATTAAAAACTGTGGTGAGCAACTCACTTATCTTTATGCTAAATCCAAGCTAATGTTTCCCATTTGGTCAAACAAACTGAATTTTTTTTTTCACCACATGAACGCATTAAAAAAATTCATCATATCCACTAGATCTCGTCCATGTATTTTATTTACTTAATATTCTTTACTACTAAAACAATAAATTTGTTCCCAGGAAAAAATCTGACAAAAAAATAAATAAAATAAAAAACTTGTTCTGAGCATGGGTGCAAGACTGAACTTACAGTTTAACTGATTAACACAGTCTAGCATTATTTAGCAGACTTTTTTGGAAATTTATAGCTAACTTTTTGCATGAGAATGGTCCACATACTATAACAGCATTTTTATTATTTTTTCTATAAAAAAAAGACTTATTTTTTCTTTATTTTACTTGTTTATTCTTTACAGCAAACAAAACGAAGATAACAGTTAACCTCATAGATCTTCTTTACTCCTATCACTCAATTGCACCATTAATTTTTTCTTGAAGCCATTCATATCGCCTACTTATTTTTCACTTTATCATCATTGATGTTTCATCCTAAAATAGCCTTATATTAACTTTGTACAGTATCTCAAAATGTTGAGAGGGAATGGTAACTCCAGCATATTCAGATTCAATAACACAAATTTTGCTTATATAAGCTGCTGTTGAAGTTAAGTCAATCCCATTTTTCCATGTGTGATGTCTCGACCATTTTTCAATAATTATGAAAAATAAGAATGTATTCATAAAAAGTGAAATTTTCTATTTGACAGAAAATAATCGTTTCTTCAAAAAAAAGGGGAAAAAATTTTTTTTTAATTTTTTTTATGACTTAATTTACAAAACAAATTAAAAAACAAAACAAAAAAACATTGATTGGATAATGGAATTTAGTTCACATATCTTTTCTTAAGACTGATTTCAGTCATCATGACTGAAGAGTGGCATCATGGTACGGAGGAAGAAATTTGGTTGGAAAAAAAAACGTTCTGTGAGAAAAGAAATAAAAGGGGTCCTCATTTCAAACTCTATGTAAAAGTATAGGATTCCTATCCACTTTATGTTCATAGATTAAAAACAGAAACTCCATTCTGGTTAGCAATAAAATCTTTTTCACCTCTATATGCAATAAGGTGATGAATGCCATTGCGATAAATATTTGAAAAAACAAATAGTTTGCATAAATATTAGTTGGTTGCTCATGAAATTTTACTTTTAAAATATAATTCTTTGGTTCAAATGCATAGCCATTAGACATTGTCTGGTTTCATATCTTGCACCCAACAGAAATTTGATTTTTAAGATATCTTAAGAAGGTTATCTACCGTATAATATGTTGCCATAATGGTTTGTTAAACATTTTTGAACAATACAACTTAAAACGAACAACCAAACCATAATAACATTTTTTTCTTGTGCTACTGTCTGAGTACAGAAATTTATAAAATGTAGAAACTTACTGGAATAATTGATGCAGCAATTATTCTTGTTATTGCTATATTGTGAGCAATGAAAAATATATAATAAAATCTCATTGTATTTTTTCTATGTAATGAAAAGGTTTCTTAATATTATCAAATATTCAATAATAATATTTGCTAATAATAATGTTGCCATAATGGTTAGTTACACATTTTTGAACAAAACAATTTAAAATGAATAACCAAACCATAATAACATTCTTTTTATGCGCTACTGCTTGAATACAGAAACTTATATAATATAGAAACTTGTTGGAATAATTGGTGCATAAATTATTCTTGTCATTGTTATATTAGTGTATTTAATTTTCAAAAATTTTTTAACAAATTAACATGGTAACAAAAATTTTTTTTAATAAAATCTTATTATATATTTTTCAAATATGATGCAAACATTTCATAATAATAGCAAACATTAAATAATAATGTTTGCTAATTCCAAATTTTAATTATTAACAGTTATATAGCAATGAAAGCCATTACTTTTAAATATTAGGCACGCACCAAAAAAGAGGTACCTATATTATTCTAATATAAATTACAAAATCTAAAAATAAACTCAGTGGCGCGAAAGTCCAGGCCAAGGCCTACTGTGCCCTTCTCAGTTTTCTTGACCTTGGGCTCTGAGGTGCAGACGCAGATGTTCCGGTTAGGTGGTCAGCCGAACGCGAAAACCCCCAGTGTTTAGTTCCCAAGCATGCTATTCATTTATCGACCCACTGAAGGGATGAAAGGCTGAGTCAACATTGCGCGGACCGGGGATCGAACCCAGGACCTGTGGCACGGAGGTGTGAAGCACTACCACTCAGCCACCGGCGTCAAATTACAAAATCATTACATATTTAAATTCATCATCCTCATCTTTAACCCTTTCATTATCAATTCACAGCAGGATGAAGGTTTTTCTTTTCATAATAATTCCCTCAATAACGTTTTTAGTAATTTCAAGTAAACATCTTTCTTTATTCCTTTGTGTAGTTTTCAGTTTTTGTGTAGACGTGCTAGTTGAGGGTTTAAGTTTCTGCTCCATAATTCGGAGGACACTATGCTGGCAACTGCTATTACACCTCAATTAGTATTTTAAAATTTAAAGTTTGGATAAAAATGAGTTCAGGTGAACCTAGAGTAAGCCATGAAGCTTCAAATGCTGAAATGTTTCCTAAATATCAAAATGTAAACAAGTTATTGCATGATTGTGTCTCCACTGTCTGCGTGATCCTGCCATACTTTTTTGGCATTTTCATGTCTTAAAAAAAATTCAGCATTAGAAATTTCATAGTTTACTCTACGTTTATCTGAAATCACTTTTTATTAAGATTTTAAATAATTTACATAAGTAAATTTGCTAGGCATACTTTCTCCAACATTATTTTATCCTTTTTGTAACACGCATTGATTGATAAGTTTCCTATAAAGGAAATAAGGATATAGATATAGCATATCGACACAAAATTAGAAATTTCAAAGTAGATCCTAAACTGAACTCAGGATTGTTCTTAGTTGCTTTTTAACAGTAATAAAAGCCAGTTTTTACTTTTGAAATTCAGTGGTGAAAGTGTACCTGGCTAAAAAATTACAAATAAAGTTAAAGTGGGGAACAAAGAAAAGAGTGTAATGAATAAAAAAAAAAAAAGACTCACAGCTTCAAATTCATTATATTTTTCGAGAGATGCAGCAGCTTTCTTTTTGCAAACAGCAACAGCTTTCTCAGCCTCTTTCACTTTGTTTTCACGAGCAGTTTTAGATGTTTTGACCTCCAACTCTTTGATAAGCTTTTCAGCACTTTTTTGCTTCTCTTTGCAGGAAGCCAACAAAGATATTTGTTCGTCTGATATGAAACAAAAAAAGAGATTAAAACTGGAAAGTTGAAGGAAGAAAAAATGGCATAGCTTCCAACTGTTCTGATTAAATCGGATTTGTTTTAGACTTCTTTTTTATCTTTGTTCCAAAAATATGATTTTAGGTCAAAATGTTCAGATTTTTTGGTACTCTAGCGTCCTTTCATTTCTTATCTGATTTTCTTTCAACCCAGGATATAACCATATTTTTCAACAAAAAGTAAGTACTTATTAAGAACTTTTAAGCACTTTATAAAAATATAATTAGGATGTGCGCACTCATAAAAAAAAATGTCTTCTTATTGTTGAAAGTTCTTCATATATACATTAACAAATTGCAAAATAATTTTAAAAAACTTTACATGATAAATAACTAGTTTCTGACAAAGAACTCTTTTTCTTGCTTTTATGAGACACCATAAAAACAATTTATACATAATTTTAAATATATTCAATATTGAGTGGCTCATTCTATTGTTTAAATTAATAATTAATTTAATTAATTGTGCAAAAAAATATAATTCTAAATTCTAACTAAGCAAACTAACTTAACTTAAGCAAACTAAGAAAACATTAATAAATTCATATTACAAATGTACGTTAGTGTTAGCTTAAGTAGTATAATAAAAATTTACAAAAGTTTTATGCCATTCGGGGATAGTCCCTCAAATAAAGAATCTTAGGAATTGAAATCTCCATGAATTAAATGAATAAAAGGGTCATGGAAATTTTGTGATGAAACTTTGAGATCCTTTACTACTCTAAGGACGCACATGAAAATACATAATTAGTGAATAATCCCCAAGTTAAATTCAAGGATTACGGTACTGGTGTATAGATAGAAGAGCCCTAGAAGGTCATTTGCATGCCAATGATGAAGACGATAGTGCTTCGCTAACAATGAAATTAACAAGAGAAATAAAATTTTCTTTTACTGTTATGGGGGGAATTGGCACTGTTCAGTTGGTTCCCGTGCTTAACAAAATTCGAGGGGTTTTTCAGTTCGATTTCAGAGGGTGGAAAATGGAGCCTGAAATTGAGAATCTTGAAAAATGCCGCTAAGTTGCTCATGAGAATGAAAGAATCCTTCCCATTCAATCTAGCTCAGTATACACACAAGCGGCCTCGTAAGTATTTCATTAACCATTTAAAAGGATTAGCGCCTTTATACAGTACAGACAAATGGTATGTCAAAATGGATTGTGGTTGAATGAACTGTGAAAAACATTGAATAGAACAATGAGAAAATCACGCTTATTGTGTAATTCTAGGCAAAAATTGATATGGTAAAGAAAAAATTTCATTTTGGAAGAAAGAAAATTAAGCACTTTTGAAAAACACCCAATGAAAGAAGCACTTTAAAGGCTTTTAAAAAACGAAAATCAAAAATAACCACCTTTTACAAAATGATACGAACCCTGATGTATGGTTTATAAATTGATATTTTGATATTGATTTTTTGCACTTAAAATTTAAGGGTTTTCTGTCACAATTAATTGGCTCATCACGCTTTGTGTTCCTATTTTTGTTTTCAACAAGTTGAAAGCTATGAAATGGTAGCAAAATATGAAAATTTTTTATTAATAATATAAAAACAGCTTACAAGTTTTAAAAAAAATGAAATTTATAAAATTGAGCAAGCAAAATGTTTTACCTAAAGTCTGTTTGAGTTTTGCAACCTCTTCAATTTGCTTGTGGAAATTACTTTGCTCAATTTTGGACTTCAGTAATTGAGCTTCATTTTCTTTCAATTCATACTGCTGATTCATTGAATCATACCTTTAAAGTAGAAAAATAACTAAATTTCAAACATTATTGGTAAATATTTAAAGCAATTTTCTTTAAAAAAATAGCAAAAAATAAATAAATAAAAACTCGAAGTTTTATTATTGTTACAACATTAAAACTTTTTAAAAATTTTCACAAGTTTTTATTTCAATGCTATAGAAAAAGACAAATGAAAAAAAAAAAAAAAAAAAAACTGGTTTGGCCAATTTGTAACCCCCTCTAATAATAAATTAATGATAAATAAATAATTTAATAACATCAAATTTTACTTTGAATAAATATTCCAAATATTATGATTCCAATAAACTAAATTTTATATTATCACAAATTTCTAATTTTTTTTTCTTCTTTAAATTTGTGATATATGTTTAGTTACATTAAAACATATACATCAAAGTAAACTGATAATTTTTAAATCCGGCATTTATTAAAACATTTTATTTTTTAATTTATAAAAAATTAAATAGACCCATAGAATAATATATCTCAGATATTTTCTTCCAATTCTAAGAATATATAATTTTCTACCTTGATGTCATTTCCAAGAAGATTTAAAGATGTCATTTCCAAGTTAAATTTAAATTGAAACAGAAAAATATTACCTATCCTTTAAATGCTTGATGTGTTGAATTTGATTTTGCAGTTGAGATAGATGGTTTTCCTTATCATTGATTGCTTTTTTGAGATCAGGTATTTTGACCAAGTCAGCCAACATTTTCCCTCTATTTCCCATGGAACCTACAAAAAGTAAAATAAGTGATTGAGGTCAGTGAGATTCACACAGTATAAAAAATCACCAATTAAAATTATTAGAATTTAATTGCAATGGTTTCAAATAGAGTTGGCAAACAATGTTTTTTTTTTAAAGAAAAAAATCACATTTATTTGATTTAAATAAGTTTTTTTAAATTTAAAATTAGTTTTTTATATTTTTATTTTTCATATTTACCAACCAAATCATTTGCTAAAATGTATTAATAATACTTAATATTATTTAAAAACAATAATAGCCAAAATAATTAACATTTCGAACTTAAATGTTTAAAATTATTCTATGATAATTACAAACAAATTACTGAAAAAACAAAAGCATGGTTATTTTTATTCAAGATAAAAAATCATAAAATTTAAAAACAGGAAAGCAATTTGCCAGTTAGATGTCCAATGAAAAGCAAATTAGTTCCGATCAGAATACATTAATAAGAAAAAAATATTCTACGTTTCTCTAGGCAAAACAAGTCTTTTTTCATCATTGATATATACTAACTATGTATTTAATAAGTTTTAAGTGGGTATAACTGAAATATGTTCATTGCTATGTTAAACGTTTCCTGCCAACTCTAACATCTACTTTTACTTCCTTCTTTTTTTTATAAGTATATCTTGAAATATATCTTTCATCATCCATTTCTGCAGATGAAGCTTTCAGCGAAATAAGACAATAAGAAAACTCACTATCTAAAGTGGAAGCTCATAAATAAAATAATTAAAATTTATAAACAAAATTGTATCAACTCATTAAAATCAACGGGTTTTTTTTAAAAAAAGATTAAGTTATTTAAATCATGTTATATTAATTTTTTTCCTGATTCTAATTATATAAACATTGAGATCAGAGAAGCACATTTAGCTTCTGATGATTGACAGCAAAACTAGAAAATATGAAAAGATAAGAAACTGGTGAACATAATATAAGCATAAAAATATAGAGTGCGCTGAAATTCTATTTCAAAGATATTACTAAAACATGTTAAATAAAATAGTTCGCTTGGGTGCACATAAAAATTAAGATAAATAAATCTAAACATATAGTTACAGTGAAAATTATTAGAAACTTTATAGGTTTGGAAAAAATAAAAAAGAAACTTAATAAATTATTTTTTTTAAGGGTAACTTTTATTATTGTACAAAATACAAATTTGTACATTACTAACATAATACACAGGGGTGATTGAGACAAAAACTGAAAAACAAGGAAAAGTTTATACCAGATAACAAGACATCAATTTACGTACTATTCATATCATTTTTCAGGGTTTCCACTCTTTTATCAAAGCAAAAATTAAGCACTTTTAAGGACTTTTATCAAAAAAACTAAGGACTTTTTTTCTAGAATTAAGGACCTTAAAAATGACATAATGATCAATAATTTATCATCAAATAAAACATTATAGATTAATAATAATAGATTAAAAAATGGAATAGCTTTTCTTCAACTCAGTCATCCTTTAAAAAAAAACTAAATAAAGAAATGTTTAATACAAATAATCTGTATTTAATTAAAATTAAATTGCATTTAATCACCTCACGCAAGCTTTTAAGAATGTAAAGAAAAACTCAAAGAATGCAGATTAAACAAGATTTTCTATTTTAAAAATAGAAAAAAACTGGGTAAACAGATAGAAATATATAAATTAAGATGGTAAATTCATTAAATTAATAAAAATATTATTTTGAGTGATTAATATTAAACCAAGGCAAAAAGGAACTAACAAATATAACTTTATTGAGGTAAAGACAAATATTTTAAACTAAGTAAAACCTAATTATAATAAGCTAAAGATTTATTAAAATCACAAAATATAAAAACTTAATGATTAAAATCAGAATATCTTTAGTACCTAACAATCAGGAAAAAAGAAATAAATAAAGTACAAGGAAAACTTATCAATTAAGAGCTGAGAAACAGAAATGATTGTTAAAATAAGAGCTAACATAAATATTGAAACACAGGACAAGGCAGGATGTAATGATCAATTGAAATAAAAATGAAAAAATTCCATATCTAAAAATTGAAAATATAATGAAATAATTCAGTACAAAATTTATTGTGAATGAAGAGGAAAAAAACAACAAAACATAGTGGAATCAGGAACATCATTTATAAAAGGAGATAAAAATCTTTAAAAAATAGTCTGCTTTTAGTTATAAAAAATTGTATGCTTACACTGATAAGCAATACTGCACGTTTGAGGAATTAGAATTTATTCAATTAAAAAGTATTGCGTCTTGTATAGATATTGAAGGAACTAAAATAATCAACGATAAAAAAAAAAATTTTGTAATAATTAAAGTATTGTCTGAAATTATAAAACAATAATTTGTCAAATAAATCAAAGGTAATGAAAATTGGATGCAAATATGGATTATATATATATATATATATATATATTACTATTATTATAAAATAGGGAATAATGAATAGTGATCTAGTGGTCGAATAGTGACTGCCTACCCAGTGATCAAATAACATTTTTATAAAAAAATCCTCAAGAATCAATATTTTTTATGTAAAAATAGGCCAGGGGCGCTGTAAGAAATTTTATAGCGTGATAGATCGTCAGTCATACTTCACGATGTATCGCAATTTAACATACGTTTGAAATTTATCAATCAGAAATCTTTAAATCGATCAAAAATAAATAAAAGAAATAAATCTATAACAAAAGAAAATGTTAATTCTAAAAAAAATTGCTTCTATATCATCAATAGCATTGCTTAATTTTTTCAATTAAAATAAAGATGGATTGACTTAAGACTGTCTTAAAGATTGACTAGTCTTAAGTAAAAACAAACACAAACTTTATTTTAAATTTTTTTAAAGTTGAAAATGACTTAGATTTTTTAAAAATAGTAATAAAACTGTTACAAAATATTTTACATACATTACAAATTAAAAAAAAAAAAAAAGAAATGTCCACTTAAAAAAAACATTTTTAAAATTATTTGTTGAAAAAAAATGTGTGTTTTAAACATTGTTAGGCTTTTGTTAATTACTTATTTAAAATAATAAAGTTGTATTGACTAATGGTCAAATGGTTTTAATGTAAAAATACATGTAAGTTTCTTTATTTATTTATTATTATTTTCCTATTTGAAAATGAAATAGACTAATTTAAATGTTTAAAAATAAAAGTGACTATCTAACAAATTATTAAAAGAACACATATTGAAGGAATTTTTAAAAAAATAAAAAAAATATTCTATATTTAAGAGCACTATTGTCAAATTATTGAAAAGCGTTAAAACATTACTTAACTTTTTATTTAATTTAAAAAAATTTAGTAATTTTAACTAACAGCCAAATTAAAAAAAGAAAAGAAAGAACACAAACTCTGTTTTAATTTCCTCAAAAATAAAAGTAAATTAATTAAATGTAGGCTTTGTTTCAATTGTTTTTAAACTAAAAGCGACTGAAGATTTGTTGGTTTAAAAACTAATCGAATTCTATCAAATTATTATATTTATGTGAATTAAATAAATTTTAAAAAAAACTTTTTATCACAAAGTATAAATTATTTAAATACAAAATATATAAAATATTAAATTTTATCACTTTTAAAAAGATCAATAAAGAATCTTTTTTTTAAACTTATTTTCTTTAATATATTAAGTTCAGAACGAAAATTTAAGATAACAGCAATTGCGCAACAATCGCCAAGTAACAGTAGGTCTGCTGAAAATAACTGACTATGTTAAATCCAGACAGAAAAAAAAAGTGACGAAATAATGCACAACGATCACTAACTAGCAAAAGTCTCACTGAAAATAATTTACTTGAAATGTTGTATCATGTCGAAATAAAACGCACAGCAATCGCAAAATAACTCCTGCGGAAAATAATCTTCAAGAAACGTAAAATCCAAAGGTCAAAAATGGTGCATAAAGTAACTATGCATCATGTTCTATATTTCAATGCTGATCCTCGCTCTTGGTTATTCAATATCACGAAACGAACATCATCTTTGTAGCTCAAAATTTAACGAACGTCTTCGCAGCTAGACGAAATCAAACTAGTCTTCGTCAGTGCGGTGATAGCGTTAGCATAGGCAAGAATCCTCGCACGTTAAACCACGAGCATCGTCTTAAATCAGATTCCTGATGCTTCGCCAAGAATAAAAGTTATCATATCGGCCTGCCGATATGTGCGTTAAGTCAATAATTCGTGATACAACGATTTAAAAATGTCTAAGAGTAGTGCTCCTGAAAATTGCTGCATCATAACAAAAACAAGAGTTTTTGTGGTTTTTTAAAAAAAAATGAGGAAGCCAAACAGAAATAAAAACAAGAAATCGTTCTCATTTTTTACAAGAAAAATTTAACGTTGCAGATTATACTTTGAGTGTTTCTCACAACCGGATCTTTAGAAAAAATGACGAAAAAGAAGGCTCTTTAAAATATGCTATCAAAATTTTAAAAAACACAATTAATCAAAAAAGCAAAAGAGAAACAGAAAATTTTCCTAAATTCTTAAAACAGAACATGCAACGTAGAAAATCAATCTTCTATTTTACTGGTTATCCAATTATCTGTATAACTTTAAAAGGAAAAGTGGAGATAAAATATATCAGAAACGCTGTTGAAATGCAGCGCTTTTTTAAAAAAAACCCCAGCAAAAGTGAAAAAAGAAAACAAACATTTCACTCTTTTCAAAACAAAAAGGGTCGATGATAAAACGACAAAAATGACTTTCCTGATTAAAATGATACTTCGCCGAATATTCGTAATATCCTTAATATTAAAAAATGGAGTCATTTATAAAATTGAACTTCAGAAGAAAATATGACACAATGAAGAAATACACTTTGCCTTGTGACGATCACTATATGCTGTTAGCCATTCCTTATATTTTTCATCAAGTGCCTATAAATTATTAAAAACACACTTTCTTGGCATTTCTAACAATTTCACATTTGAATGAAGTATCAAAGCTACCACGTGTGCTATCAGAAGAATTGAATTTCTCGATTCCTATGGATGAAGAAGGTCAATGCAGGTCTTCAGCTGATAAAGTATCTAAGTACTGTCTAAAAATAAGTCAAGACCTCTACCAACTGGTAGTATCACGCTCCCCTCTCACCACACTAAATTTTTTTCTTTCAGAATGATCCAGAAAGAAAAAAATATTTTAATGAAAAAAATTTATAATAAAATAAAAACAAGAAGAGTGTGTTTTCTTCCACTTGCTTGTAACCCTTACCCTCACATGCATTCAAAATGTTCTACCCTCGATGCAGGATCTCATTCTAGGTGAAAGATGTACTTTTTAACTGTGGATATTTTTCTATGACATAAAATTTTTTTCCAACCAACTAGTGATACTAGAAATTAAGGACTTTTAAGAACCTTGAATTAAAATTAAGTACTTTTAAAGGCCCTTAATTTTCAAAATAAAAACTAAGCAGTTTTTAAGGACTTTTAAGGAGTGTGGGAACCCTGTTTTTGAACTATGATTTACATTTAAATTACCGATCAATAAAGAATGTCACACCTTTATAGAAACTTATTTAAGAATAAACTTAGTTAAATATTTGCAAGAATCATGATCAAATGAATTAAAAAGAAAAAAATCTTTATAAAATTCATTAAAGAGAAGAACTAACTTATTGAGTGAATGGGGAAAAAAAAATTTAAATGTGGTGGAATCAGAAACATATCACTTATAAAAAGACAAAGCTGCAATATGCTTTTGAAAATAATCCGATGTTTTCAATAATAAGTAATTGTATGCTTACATTAATAAGCAATGCTTCATAATTAAAGAATCTTCTGTTTTTATTTATTATTAAAAACAGACAAGATTTAAAGAAAGCGGATGTTATTCCGCTTCAGGCAAAACATGCAAATAATACCCCACCTTTAAGGAATGAAAATTTATTCAATTAAAAAATAATGAGCCTTAATTAGATATCAAATGAACAAACATAGCAAACAATAAAAAAATCTGTTCATAATAATTAAAATATTTATCCAAAATTATAAAGCAATAATTTGTCACAAAAAATCAAAGGTAACAAGAATTGAGAAAAGTGGATTATAAAAAATAAAAACAAACATGTCAATACTCTCAAGACAGAAGTTTCAAGTTCCTTAACTCGGACAGCCAATCGGCAAAACTCAAAAAATGCGAAATAGTAGCTTATGAAATATAGTACTATCACTAGTAGAGGCCAGTCTGGTAAAACTCTGATAATTATTATTATTATTTTCTTAATTCTCTATTGTGTAACCACAAACTATGGTACTGAAAACAGAAGATTAAAATCCTGCAATTTGATAAGGTGTCAAATTCCCTCACAATTCTTGGTTTTGGGATAAAATTGCATTTTCATTGGCAATTCATAGTTTTTCCAATATTCCATTTTTTTTGAATACTTGTGGTATACCTATATCTACCACAACCGGGACAACAATTTATTGCTTTAGAAGGCTATCGGATCAGAAATTACAATGCAATGCATGTTCAACCTATAGCATTAGATTAGTTGCACATTTCTGCAAAGACTGTTGTGTAGTTAGTTCAATCAGAATAACTGTGAATTCAAATTTCAAGAAAGTACCTAAAATTTCAGATTAGTATTTTTGTGTAAGAAAAAGTGACAAAAGCTAAATGTCTTGGTAAGTAGCTTATATTTTATTTTGATAGCTTTACTTCATTTCTAATTAACTGTTAGTTTTTACACAGAAAAATGTTGAAACAATCAAGACAGCTCAAGTTCTTAGAAGAAATAATATTAATTATAAAAATAATTACAACAATTATAATTCTTATAAGAATTATATATTCTTATAAATATAAGAATAATTATAAGAGTTATAGATATAATTACAATTAGAAGATGCACAATGGAAACACCCTGTATATGTAAAAAATACGTTGAGTTAAAAATTCTTATTCTTTGTGATACATAAAAATTGGCAATATACAATTTTGTTTTATTATAATAAAGTTTTTTTAGTTTACTTCCTTCCGGTCATTTGACCGGATATGGTAGAAATAGGTATATATTAAGTGTTGGTATGTTTATTAGTGTTAAATACAAAACAAGGATCAAGTTAAAAGGCTTTGAGAATCTCTTCTGATCCATGGGCCATAAATTGTGCATTTCTGATCTAGGAAATGCATTTGCATAGATGATGCATTTCTGGACAAATAAAACCTGGGTTTATGAATGAAAAGTAAGAAAAACTGGTTATATTCTAACCATGAAAATGCACAAATATTTTTACTTACCCCCAGATAGAGTTCCAGAGGGTTCAAAAACATCTCCTTCTAAAGTAACACATTTTTTCCTTATATTCTTATCGAAGGTTACCTTTTGTGCAGGCTCCATAGATGGACAAATGAAGGTGCCCCCAAAAACATATTCCATTGCTGGTCTTAACTCATTATCATATAAAACTCTAGACAGTGCAGTCGCAACATTATTTCTTCCAACCTAAGCAATAAAAAAGTATTTGACAGAGGAAGATATTTTTAAAAAATATATTCTTCAGCAACAGCAGAGCCTGGATCATAAGAATTAATGGAACCAGACCTGATTTAGAGAATCAAAATATCGGATTATAAACTTAACATTGTTTTATATTTTATTTTCCTCTGGAAATAGAGATACCTTAACCCCTTGACTGTAGCAGCTCTTATATACATTCCGCTAAGCCGATGCGTTAAATGCCCCTGACGTATGTATATGCCTTTCCGAAGTATGCACTATCAAGGGCCTATTTTGTGAAAATTTAGACATAATGTGAAAATTGAAAGTTACATTAAAAAATCAACACCAATGTAAAATAAGAGATTATTTTTAAAAAATTACTACACTACAAATAAAAATCATTTATGACTGGAAAATTTTTATATATTTTTCCCCATATAATAAAAATAATTTGGCTATTGTTAAATTTCGAGCTTAAAATTGTATTCAAAATCCATTGTCCATAGTTAAATTTCAACTAGCATTTAACAGTTCTAGAATTAAAAGTTATTTTCATTAGGAGAACATTTTCGACTAGGTAATACAGGAAAAGTTTCATAGGGAAAAAAAATTTCATAAAAAAATAAAGGTCTGTTAGAATAAATTTGTTGTAAAGATAATGTTCGAATGTTTAGACTGATGTTCGCATTTTGACTTCCAATATAGTTTATAGATAGAGAACCTCGTTGTTTCATTTTAAAAAAAAACTCTGGGATTTATAGCTTTGTATGGAAATACAAAAACAAAATTTTAAGTGGCGGAGAATCTTAGAACTTGCTTTTTTTAAACCAAATTTCATTTTTAAAAAAAACTCTGGGATTTATAGCTTTTTATGGAAATACAAAAACAAAATTTTAAGTGGCGGAGAATCTTAGAACTTGCTTTTTTTAAACCAAATTTCATTTTTAAAAAAAACTCTGGGATTTATAGCTTTGTATGGAAATACAAAAACAAAATTTTAAGTGGCGGAGAATCTTAGAACTTGCTTTTTTTAAACCAAATTTCATTTTTAAAAAAAACTCTGGGATTTATAGCTTTGTATGGAAATACAAAAACAAAATTTTAAGTGGCGGAGAATCTTAGAACTTGCTTTTTTTAAACCAAATTTCATTTTTAAAAAAAACTCTGGGATTTATAGCTTTTTATGGAAATACAAAAACAAAATTTTAAGTGGCGGAGAATCTTAGAACTTGCTTTTTTTAAACCAAATTTCATTTTTAAAAAAAACTCTGGGATTTATAGCTTTGTATGGAAATACAAAAACAAAATTTTAAGTGGCGGAGAATCTTAGAACTTGCTTTTTTTAAACCAAATTTCATTTTTAAAAAAAACTCTGGGATTTATAGCTTTGTATGGAAATACAAAAACAAAATTTTAAGTGGCGGAGAATCTTAGAACTTGCTTTTTTTAAACCAAATTTCATTTTTAAAAAAAACTCTGGGATTTATAGCTTTGTATGGAAATACAAAAACAAAATTTTAAGTGGCGGAGAATCTTAGAACTTGCTTTTTTTAAACCAAATTTCATTTTTAAAAAAAACTCTGGGATTTATAGCTTTGTATGGAAATACAAAAACAAAATTTTAAGTGGCGGAGAATCTTAGAACTTGCTTTTTTTAAACCAAATTTCATTTTTAAAAAAAACTCTGGGATTTATAGCTTTTTATGGAAATACAAAAACAAAATTTTAAGTGGCGGAGAATCTTAGAACTTGCTTTTTTTAAACCAAATTTCATTTTTAAAAAAAACTCTGGGATTTATAGCTTTGTATGGAAATACAAAAACAAAATTTTAAGTGGCGGAGAATCTTAGAACTTGCTTTTTTTAAACCAAATTTCATTTTTAAAAAAAACTCTGGGATTTATAGCTTTGTATGGAAATACAAAAACAAAATTTTAAGTGGCGGAGAATCTTAGAACTTGCTTTTTTTAAACCAAATTTCATTTTTAAAAAAAACTCTGGGATTTATAGCTTTGTATGGAAATACAAAAACAAAATTTTAAGTGGCGGAGAATCTTAGAACTTGCTTTTTTTAAACCAAATTTCATTTTTAAAAAAAACTCTGGGATTTATAGCTTTGTATGGAAATACAAAAACAAAATTTTAAGTGGCGGAGAATCTTAGAACTTGCTTTTTTTAAACCAAATTTCATTTTTAAAAAAAACTCTGGGATTTATAGCTTTTTATGGAAATACAAAAACAAAATTTTAAGTGGCGGAGAATCTTAGAACTTGCTTTTTTTAAACCAAATTTCATTTTTAAAAAAAACTCTGGGATTTATAGCTTTGTATGGAAATACAAAAACAAAATTTTAAGTGGCGGAGAATCTTAGAACTTGCTTTTTTTAAACCAAATTTCATTTTTAAAAAAAACTCTGGGATTTATAGCTTTGTATGGAAATACAAAAACAAAATTTTAAGTGGCGGAGAATCTTAGAACTTGCTTTTTTTAAACCAAATTTCATTTTTAAAAAAAACTCTGGGATTTATAGCTTTTTATGGAAATACAAAAACAAAATTTTAAGTGGCGGAGAATCTTAGAACTTGCTTTTTTTAAACCAAATTTCATTTTTAAAAAAAACTCTGGGATTTATAGCTTTGTATGGAAATACAAAAACAAAATTTTAAGTGGCGGAGAATCTTAGAACTTGCTTTTTTTAAACCAAATTTCATTTTTAAAAAAAACTCTGGGATTTATAGCTTTTTATGGAAATACAAAAACAAAATTTTAAGTGGTGGAGAATCTTAGAACTTGCTTTTTTTAAAGCATTTTGTGAAACTACCGTTTTTTTCTATAGTTGAATTTGCGAAGGTACCAATAAACGGTAGTAAATATGCCCTGGACAGACCCCTGATTGTGCAATGCTTGCTTCGTGCTGCTATCAATAAAACTACTCCCAGTTTTGAGAAGTAATAAAATGACCTTGAGAGAGTGTTTTCAAAGGATTTCAGACGAGAGGGATAGAAGGAGAAGTTTCTAGAAAATAAATCTCAGTTGTGCAGTTATTGCTTGTGCTTCTTTTGAGTAGTACATGCTTTTTTACTTTCCTTTCGCTTTGCGACATTTTTGTCTCCGTGTGTAATAAAGTTTTTATTTTATGTACAAATATGTCTGAGAATGAATTAGATTATCATTTTCGGGGTCAGAAACTTCGGAATATAATATCACTTCAGATGAAGAGGGTTCTGACTGTGAATATCAATCTTTTATTATTATACTGTTATACTTTAAATTTTGTAATTTGTTTTCTTATATTTTTTTTTTTGCAATAAAAGTAAATAGTTTTTAGATTGTTAAGTCAAGGTTGCCACAGTAAAAAATGAACCAAATAGTTGCTTTTAGTAGCCTCAAGTATGAAAATAATTGCCTAAAACAATGAAAATAGTTGCCTGAACAGGAACAAAAATCTATCAAATAACTAAAATTATAGCTTTATTGAAAAATACTATGACTAGGACTGGGTGATGTCAGAAATTTTAAATTGTGATACATCGTCAGTTAGACATCGCGTTAAAGTGATGTATCGCAATTTAGCATATGTTCAAAAATTACCTATGGGAAATCTTTCAATCAATCAAAAATTAATAAAAAGGAATAAATCTATTATGAAAGAAAATATTAATTCTAAACATATTCTATTATGACCCCAAGCTTTATTTCATTTTTCTTGAATTAAAAATAATTTAAGATTTATTGTTTTGTTAAAAAAAAAAAAAAACGAAAGTGGAAAACAAACCAAAGGCTGAAAACAGTAGCAAATAGTCGCATTTTAGTCGCCTGTGGCAACCCTGTTAAGTGTGCCTTTTCACTTTCTCCAATGCACACTAAAACTATGGTTGGCTCTGTAGAAACCTGTGGAACTAACTAGGGGGAGTGGGTGCATATCGAAATATTCCTTGCCAGGCAAGGGGTTAATAATACAGTATTTTTATTTAATAGAACTATATTAGTAAACGTTTTTTTTTCCCAGTCAAATAGGTATAAAGATATTTTATTTTAAAATTCAGTCCCCTTAATAGTAATGACATGTAATTGAAAAAACGGCACAAGTATTTCACAATAAAGTGATAAATTTCGAGAAAAGTGAATTGACAACTATTTTCTTTCAACTGTCAATGCTATGAAATGCTAATGAAAACTAAAACAAAATTTCATAAAAAATGCTAAAAATATAAAAATCTCTATGTTGAATTTTTGCTTTGCAGTCGATTTTTCTATTGCAGGTACCTTTTTTTTCTTATATACATTTGTACAAAGCGGTCACTCTTTTAGAATCACTAAACAATTTCCCACCGATCTTAGAAGTCGATTTCCTTGATTCCTTTCTAAGACTCTCTCCTGACTCCATTTACGTTATCATATTATATTTTTCCTGCCCCTCTGATAACATTGCACTTTTTTTTTTCTTTTTTTTTTTGTTAGAAGTGGAAGCCATGACAATCAAATTAAACTACACAAGAAAGACAAATGTTATAACGTAAATTACAATTTTCAAAATTTTTTTTTAGATAAATCAATAGAACAAACTTCTGCTGACAAAATGTTTGTTTGTTACTAGATTTTATGTAGACATATGGTAGTGTTTTTTATTTTGACAGTCTCATGTAAGCTAATTTATGACATTTTATTATTAAATTAGTTTAAAAAAAGTTTTTAACAAAAATCAAGGTTGCCACAGTAAAAAATGAACAAAAATAGTTGATTTTAGTAGCCTCAAGCATGAAAAATAGCTGCCTAAAACTATGAAAATAGTTGCCTGAACAGGAACAAAAATTTATCAAAAATAGTAGCCAAATAATTAAAATTGTAGCTTAATTGTCAAATACTATGATAAGGACTGGTTGATGTCAGTTTTAAATCGTGATACATCGTCCATTAGACATCGCGATTTAGCATATGTTCAGAAATTATCTATGGGAAATCAATCAAAAATAAATAAAAAGGAATAAATCCAAAATATAAATACAAAAGAAAATATTAATTCTAAACATATTCTACTATAATATTAATATCATTGCTTGATTTTTTCAATTAAAATAATAAAGAAGTCAAAGTAAAAGCAAACCCAAGATTTATTTCATTTTTCTTAAATTAAAAATGATTTAAGATTTATTGGTTTAAAAATAATAATACTGTAACAAAATATTTTACATACGTGCATTAAAATTAAAAGAAAAAAAATGAAAGTAGAAAACAAACCAAAGAAATGTTCACTTTAGAAAAAAAATTATTTTTTTAAAATTATTTGTTGGAAAAAAAAACCATGCTTTTGAAACATCATTACACCCTCTTTTATTCAATTATTTAAAATAATATAAAGTAGTACTAACTAATGGTCAAATTCTGTACTGAATAAATGCAAATATATATTTACTTATTTATTATTATTTTTGTTCTTGAAAATAAAATTGACTAAAGATTTATTTCTTTAAAAATGACACTGACTATCTAACAAATTATAAAACAAACAAGTATTGAAAGAATTTTAATAAAATTTTAAAAAAAAAAAAATACTATAAGTACTAATGTTAAATTATTACAAAGAATCCAAACATTACTAAACTCTTTATTTAATTTTTTTAAAAAATTTTGTTTTTTAACTAATAGCCAAATTTTTGTTAAAACTTTGTTTTCAGTTTCTCAAAAATAAAAGCAAATTAAATAAAGGTAAGCTTTATTTTAATTTTTTTATAAATAAAAACAACTGAATATTTATTGGTTTAAAAATAATCAAATTATTATACTTACCTACATTAAATTAATTTAAAAAAAAACTAACTATTTATAACAAAATTAAGTACAAAATGCCCCTATTAAATTGTATCGCTTAAAATGAAAAATAATAATTGAAAAAAAACCAAAGAAGAAACTTTTTTAATTTATATTTTCCTTTCATTGGTCTATTGAGTTCAGAACGAAAGTTTAAGATAACAGTGATTGTGCAGCAATTGCAAAGTAACAGTAGGTCTACGAAAAATAAGTATAAGTATAAAAATAACTTCGCTAAGAGTAAAAAAGTCTCCCAATAGTCGTCTATTCCTGAAAATAGTTGCTTTTTTTTAGCCTTTTCAGGCAAAAAAAGTCGCCTAAGGCCGAAAATAGTAGCAAATAGTTGCATTTTAGTAGCCTGTGGCAACCCTGAAAAATTGAATAGGAGCATGAGTTAATAAAAAAACATAACATAACAATTATGAAACATAACAACAAAAATAACTTTGGAATCCACTCTGTCAACAGAAATATTCAGATGAAACAGGTTTGGATATTCGAGGTTTTACTGTAATATGATAAATAAGTAAGGTATAAAAAAAAATTTAAACTCACCAAGCGTTCAGCTTCCTGAACTGTTCTATTATCGATTGGCCTACCAACTATTTTATTTAAGGGGATAACTGTACATCTTCTTTTCAACTGACCATTATTAAGCAGTTGTTTTCCCACTTTTTCATCATCGACTATCACGTTATATAGCTGTGAAGATGCAAAATTTAAGGTGATTATAATGCATTTGGAACAAATATAGTAAAAGTAAATACTCCCGTAAAATTTCATTCGTAAGTGAGTATATTAAAATCACATACTCCCTTAAAATTCATTTATAAACATATATGTTAAAAGTATATATTCCCTTAAAATCCAATTGTAAACAAATATATTAAAAGTACATACAAGATGCAAATTTATTATTAAAAAAGTTGTAAAATTGATTTTTTTTGTATGTAGAATAAATTTCAATAATACAGTTGTAATAATAATGTGAAAAATGTAGATAATATGCATAATAATAGAATATATAATTTTAAAAATATGTGAGAAACAAATTTAAAAATTCTATAAGATCTGACAATCAAGATAGCAACTCTTCAGACAAAACATTAATTACTTGAGGCTTTCTGAGTAAAATTCAAAAACTTCATATCCAATTTATTACAATTAAAATGCAAATATATTAGAAAATTTATACAGGTTTCGTAGCAGGTCAGCACATTTTTTTTAAAGACAAAACCAGAACAATTTTTTAAACAGTTTTACCTATATATATTGGACTGATTTTAAAAAAGGTATGATTTATTTTTAAAAGAAAGAATAATGAGTATAATTTGCTCAGCTCTACCTAAGTGGATTAAAAGCAAATTTTACTGCAAAAGAATAATAAGATAGTTTTTTTTTCAGAATTACTTTGTTTAAAAGAGAAAGTTTTAACAAGTTAGAGTAGGAGAGCACAACCACTTTTTATTAAGGGCCACTAGTATTGCAGGTTGAGATGCAGGCCTAAGTATTTAGACATATTGACAGCAATTATGATAATTTTAGTATAAACATTAGTGTTCAGACACACTTTTTTCTATCAGTGAAATGAGTAACATATTTGCATAAAATTAAATTCTTTTAAGCATTAAAATTTGTTCAAAATTGAAAAATACGAAACTGATACTAGTTAGACATTTCAAAAAATTATTTCCTTATCAAATAACAGATTTATAGAACAAAATACAAAGATGGGGAAAAGCTTCAGGTGGAGTTTTTATCACATGACATGACACAAAAGTTTATTTTAAATTAAATTAACTGTGATTTCAAAGAAACGCATTATAACTCAAAATAAGAATCAACATTCAGTTGGTTAGATCAGTATATTTTGACTTTGTGTCATTTATAACTAGTGAAATATAAGAAAGATTAAGAATGTTAAATCTTAAACAATTTTTTAAGCTACAAAAAATTAGAAGAAAAATTAAAAAACAATTTAAAAATCCACATTCAAATTTCATGTGTTCTAATTTAAGTCAAAATATTTTTTAAAAATATAAAAATTATTAAACAAAAATTAGTGGTAATGAGTAACTGCAAAAGAAAAAAAAATTATATCCCACATCTTATCTTAGAGATGCCAGATTCAAATGCCAAATATGATTTAAAAACTAACAATTAGCAAGCACACTCCTTGAAAGTGATAAATTAAAAAATGGGCTTATAAGGAAACATTGTGGTGTTTTCATAACAAGCAAGTCTTAAAAGAAACTGTGTAACTTATATTACAGAGAGTCAAAATTTACTTTTCCTCCAGCAGTAAGTTCCAATGCTATAGCCTCTTTACAGTCCTTGATTCCAATCTGCATGCAAACAGGGCCTCGGACTTGGTTACGGTTGAAATTCTTTACAGGATCAGCATAATCAAAAGAACACTGAGGATGTCTGGAATCATTAAAAAATGCAATTTTAATTATGAATACAAATAGCATGCTTATTTAAAAAAAATATTTTAAACGTGCTACGAAATGCATTTATACAAATGAAAAAGATGCTATGATAAAGTTATAAAAAAAATTCTAAATTTGTTAGCAGTTAATTTGTAGTCACAGTTTTGCTGTTTCAGACTAATCCTGTTGCCTTACACATTGTCTTTAGTACTAAATATGCTTTAACCGGTACCCTTAGTACTAAATATGCTTTAACCGGTACCCTTAGTATTAAATATGCTTTAACTGGTACCCTTACCAAGTTCTAAGTTGAAATTTTAATTTTTTGATGTGTAAAAAATCTTTAATTTACCATCAGTTTACTATCCCAAATTATCTGGGGAAAATGAAAAAAGTCAAATATTAGTCTTTGTATATGATCACATCTTCATCATCTGAAAAATTATTTGCATTACTTTCACTTTGGCTCGAGAATGAAATTTTTTTTTACTCCTTTTTCTACGTAAATTCATTAACTATCGCATATACAATTGTACAAAACACGTCTGCAGTCCCACAAATAGCAAAACTCCCAAACAAATATTGGCCAACTTCCAATCACAGCAGACTATTATTATTTTTTGTTTTGCTTCCTGCCGAATAAAAACGTGATAAAATAAAACGTGTTGACGAATTCTGCTACTCCCGAGTTTACTCGGGATAATAAATATTTGCAATAAACACATACCCGACTTAACTCAGGATAATCAAGGAACCGGTAAAGAGCTTGCTGCTTCACAACTTCAATTTGAATCTTAGACCAGGTATTAAAATAAACAGGTTTCCACATTTTTTCAGGAGTTACCACCAGGGAGAAAAATAAAATTATGCAGATCGTGCACTAACTCATTGTGTTGCACTAATCTTAGTCGAAATTATTTATTTGCACCCAAAACATAATTCAAATTAAAGGTTTGCTTTTAAAAAGATAGTTCGCTTACATCTTTTATACAACTAAAACAAAAAATAAAGGAAAATTTTCCATTTTATCACCTAATCCAGTAAATTCATTAAACAAAAGGTATAACTTGCGAAAATTACCTTCCAGTAGTATATGGGGGGGGGGGCTACAGGACACTTTGCCCCTTCCTCATATACTACTATTAATTTCCTATTTTTAAAAAAATTTAAAATAGACCTATATTTTGCATTTTTATATGAAATATTAAACAAAATCAGCATATTTAAAAATTCTTATTTTTTATATTAATAATTTTTATTTTATTAATAATCCTGTATTTTATATGACTTTAGTAATCAAAATTCTTATTTTTATAGCAATAAAATTTAAAATATCATTTTTTATTTTACATGCAAATCATAATCGTAATATTTATTTTTACCTTTAAAATCAAAAATATATTTTCCACTATTAATTTTTCTTATAGCTTTATCAGATAATTCCTCTTGACATTTCGAGAGATAAAAATCTTTCTCATCATTGTCTACTTCTAATCTAGCTACAATAGAGTCACCGTATTTTGTATTTATTTTTCTCAGCGATATTAAATTATATTTACCTATCTCGAGTTCATTTAATTTGTATGTTTCAGGAAATCGTTTGAGGCTATTGAATTCTTCCATTTATTTAGAAACATTTTTTGCAATATAATTTCTGTAATACATACACTTGTATAACGAACATCCAGGTCCTAAAATTTTAGTACATTTAGGTACATCAATGTCAATAGATGGTATATTCAATTCATCTAATATCTCTTTTTCTAAAATACCTCCTTTATAAGCAAATGTACCACCATATAGTTGATATAGGTTATTTATATAATTTTCTACGTCTTGATGATTTATCCATAAACTATTCTTATTTCTATTAAATCTTAATCCGTGTACTTCTGAAGTGCATTTACGTACAATCTTCAATTCTTGATCATTCAATTCACAATTAGGTGTAAATACGCCAATATATTCACCGATTGGTAAATTTAAATGAACCCATCCTATCTCTCTTACAATCTTACGATTGGGAAAAATAAATCCCTAAATGTTTAGGATAACTGTAATCCATTTATTAAGAAACATTTTTAGAATACTTTTTTTAGGCAAAAAAGCCTTACAGTTATTTTTACTACCTATAAATGGGTAAAGTCGAAGAAGAGAGAAATAAAAAGTTGGTAGAGCAATTGAAAAATGATATAAAGTTGGTTAAATTACAAGCAGAAATTCGAAAAAATAATGAAATGAAATTAGAAGTAGATATAGGAATACAGAAATCATTGGCAGAATTTCACGAACCTGTACTTCATCAAATGGAAAAACTAGAAACTTCTAGACAACAACATTTGATGGGTATAAAAGATGCCGTCGATGATTTATCTTTAACTATGAATGACTTTAATAAAACTTTACCACAGATAGAGAATCAGTCAGAGGAAGATTATACTGAAGATGTAGGAAGTATGTTTTTAAAAATAGATCCAGACAGAGATGTGGAAGAGATGTGAATTTGAATTACCTTCAATAATGTGAAATAAAACTGATAAAGAAATTGATGAAGTTATCTATAGGGCGAAAGAATACAGAGATAAATTTAAAAGAGAAAGGAAATAAAAGTAAAAATAAAAATTTTGCAAATAAAGAAAAGAAAGTTGAATATCAAAAAAAGATTGACATTGCTGATAATAAGATGAGTATGATGAAAATATATATAGATGCTTTATCAGCTATTAAACAAGCTAGACATTACACAGGAAAAGGTTTAGAAGATAAATTGAAAATTTTAGCTGATTTGACAGATAAAATTTGTAAAGGTTCTAAAAGTAAAAAATTTTATAATAAAACTGTAGATTTGTTGGATTCACTATTAAGAGAGGGAACTATGACAAATGATCAGGTAAAGGAATACTATAAGATATTTCTTAGTAAATAAATGATTGTAAAAAAAGTATACTTGAGCGACAGTCAGATTTCTAAATTGAAATCAGCTTATAAAAATGGTGAAGAAGTTAGTTTACAAATAGATAAAAGTAAAGCACCCAACTTTGATTTACATTTAACAGTTACGCGAATTAACCAAATTGATAAAGGTAAAAGAATTAAAATATCAAAGACTCAACTGAAAAAAAATGGAGGGTTTTTACCATTTTTAGTGCCTTTACTTTCTACTTTAGCATTAGGAGCAGCTAGTGGTGCAGCTGGTTGGGGTACTAAAAAAGTGTTGGACAAAATTTCTGGATCAGGTAAAAAAAAAAAAAACCTTGTGGAAAGGGAGTCTATCAACCCTGGGAATATCCAACAAAATGATTGAAAATGACATGAAAGGTGAAAAAGGTTTCAGAGGTGTGTTTACTTCAGATTTATTACCAAAAACAAATTAAAAAATTTGAAAACGGTATTATAAATTTAGATATTTCTACAGGTCCTGGCACTCATTGGGTTTGTTATTATAACGATCCTAAATACTCTTTTATAGAATACTTTGATCCTTTTGGAGAATATGAATATAACACTATAAAAATAAAAAATGATTTTCTTCCTAAAAATATACAAAATTATTTAAATACTTCAACAACAAAAAAAAGAAATACGTTATAACAATAATGTCTTACAAAGCCCCAGTTCTGTAAAATGTGGTTTTTACTGCATGAAATATATAACTGAAAGAAATAAAAATAAATCTCCTATCGATGTCTTATATTCATTTACACAAGAGCCTAGTGATTATAATGAAAAAATTGTTCTTTATAAATGAAGTATATTATTTTAGATTCAAAAAACGTAAATAAATCTGAAGATTTCACCATTGAGTATTCGAGACCTTTTCATTTTACAAAGATAGCTCTTCAGTCTTTTTCAATGTATATTTCATGGAATAATATTACGGAGAAAAACAATAAATTTTCATACTTTGACGGAGCCAAATGGGAAGATTTTATTATTCCAAATGGTCATTACAATATAAGAGGTTTGAATCGATATATGGTCAAAATCTTTAGAAATGATCCACCTATATTATTTGGAATAATCGAAAAAATACAAAGATTTAGTATTAAACTTAAAAAGAATTATAAAATTGATTTAACTAAAAGTGAATTGTACAAAATTTTAGGATTTGAACCTAAAATATATGAAGAGGAAGAGCAAGAAGGTAAATTTATTGCTGATATAGCTAATGGTAATGATAATATTTATATTCACTGTGATATAGTGGATGGTGCTTATATAAATCAGTTTCAATCTCAAGTCATTTATTCTTTCACATCTTCAAATCCACCTGGAAGTTTATATTTTAAAGATTTTGATAAACTCATATTTTTCCCCGTTAAATCTGATTCTATAAATCGAATTAGAATGAGAATTACAAATCTTAGAAGTGAACTAATTGATTTAAATAAACAAGAAGTACAGTACAAATTTATTGCTAAATAAATGAATAAACATAGATTGTACAAAAAGAGTAAAAAAATACAAGGAAGAGGCTTCTTTTCAGACTTTATAAGTCCAGTTGTAGAAGAAAAATTTAAAGAATTTGTGAGAGAAAAATTTAATGAAATATTTTCCAAAAATAAGAAACTTGGTGCTGGATTGAAAATTTTTATTCCTAAATAAATGGATAAAATTTACGATTTGAAAGACACTAGTTATTATTATAATAATGACGTTGAAAGTTTTGAATATAGAGTATTAAAAAGTGAAAATAGAGATAATCTTCGTGAAAATGCTACATATAATTTCTTTATCAATGATACAAATGCTAATATTTTATATTCTGCAGGATATCTGCAACAAGAATTAAAAATTGTAAAAGGAGATGGAGGGGGGGGGGGCAATAAGTAATGAAAATGTTACCCTAGTGAATGGAGGAGGTCTATTAAATTCAAACAGGTTGACTATAGGAAATACTGAAGTTCAATCCACTATAAATTATAAAGCCATTATGAATCAAGTATTAGGGATGAGACACTTCACCCCTGATTATTCAACATCGGAAGCTACTAACATGTTCTTTTATGTAGATACAGCTGATTCTGCAGATAGAAAGGATTTCAAATATAATGGAACTCTGGTAGAAACTACCACAATAACTGATTTTTTTAAAAACCTTAAACTAAATGAAAGTTTTAATGAAGGATTTTCAAAAAGATGCAAATTTACTAAAAATAGTCAAACAGTAAAAATATGGATTCCTTTAAAATATATATTTGATTTCTTTAACGAATATAAAAAAGTAATGACAGGTTTCCAAGTTAAAATAGAAATTCAAAGAAATGAAAGTAAAAACATGCTGTATACAGATATTCAAAATCCAGATTTTAAGGTCCTTGTTGAAGATTTATCACTTTGGTTACCTTATGTTAGATTTAAAAATTCAGCATCTGTAACATTCAATGAATTAAAATTATCAAATACTCCTATAGAAATAAATTGGGATCATTATAACATTATCAAATCAAATGTATTTTATAAAAATGCCAGTGGGTCTTATTCTATTCTGGCTACATCTGATGAAGTTTTGAGTTTATATGTCATTCCTCAATATGATGAAAGAAATGAAAACATGAATCAAAATAATATGATGTTTGATCACTTGGATATGATAGAATGTTGGTTAATGATTAATAACATTAAAGTTCCCACAGTAAGTTATATGATGGACTTTAATAAAAATGATTATAATCGATTATATTATGATCTTTTAGAATCAGGAATGAATAATACAAATTCTGAAACAGGTTGCATGCTAAACTATTCAAATTTCAGTAAGTATCCTATAATTTGTTTCAACTTGGCAAACCATGAAAATTATACCAACTTAAGTAATTTAATGATTGAATTCAATTGGAGATTGAGAAATAATACTACTAAAAATTATGTTTTCTACTTTATTTTGAAAGAAAGAAACAAATGCTCCTTGAATATGTCAACTCAAGATATAAAAATGATTAAAACTCTGAAAACTTAATCCCAATAAATGGCTGCTTATTATCCACTTTACGATGATGAAATAAAAGAAGGACCTTTAGGACCACCAGGTGTAGGATTTAAATTAACGAATGATGGTAATTATGATATGGAAAGTAAACTTTTAAAAAATGTTTTACATCCTCAAGAAGATAATGATTCTTCAACTAAAAAATATGTAGATGATTTAAAAAATAAGTGTTTGATTCGTAATAACGGTTATTTTAATGCTAAACATAAATGTATTAGAAATATAGTAATTCCTCTAGAGGGCAATGATGCTTCAACTAAAAAATATGTTGATGAATTAAAAGACAAAAGTTTAATACACGATGAAAATAATTTTGATGCTAAAAATAAAATCATATCAAATGTAAAAAAACCTGAAAAAGAAGGCGATGCTGTTACCAAAAAACATCTTGATTATTATTGTATACTGTGGGATAAAATTAATAAAAGTTATTATGCTCACAACCAAAGAATATCGAGTGTAAAATGGCCCACAAATGATACCGACGTTGATAATAAAACTTTTTACGCTACCACAGATAGACTTGTTCAGTTTACAGGTGTGGGTTACAAGACTTTTGAATTCAACGAAACTACTTCAAAACTTTTAGATTCAAATTTAAAATTATCACAAAACATGTATATGAAAATTAAAATTTTTTTAGCCTGTGATAAAGTAGGGGAAAAGCCTAAAATACGTTTAGAAAAAGTGAAAGAAGTACTTCTTGATAAAGAGATAAATGTTAATGAAGATGCAATAACTATGTTTGCGTATGGAAAGTTAAATGAAGTTTTAACATTATCAGTGCTAACAGGAGGAGGCTGTAAATTAAAGCCTTATTTACACATTGAAAAGATAAAATTTTCTTCTTAATAAATGGCAAATGAAATAAATTGGGATGACTTTTCTAGAAAGAAACTTTCAGAAGATGTAATTATAAGTTTAGCAGATTATTTAAAATGGGAATATGTGTTTCAATATTCTGAATTGTCTGAAAGGTTAATAGAACAGCATGCACAACCAGATGATTGGTATATTATTTCTCAATATCAAAAACTCAATGAACCTTTTATTGAAAAACATGCCTCTGATGTCGATTGGGAAAAAATATGTAGATATCAAACCTTATCTATCCGTTTTATTGAGAGACATTTAGATAAAGGGACTTGGTATGAAATATCAAGATTCCAAAGATTGGATTTAAAATTTATAGAAAATTATTATGACCGTTTAAATATGAATCTAGATATCAAAAATTATCAATGAACCTTATAAGAAAATTTCAAGATTATGTAAATTGGGATTATATTATACAATATCAAGATATTGATAAAGATTTTATAATAGAATTTGTTTCTAAAATAGATTTCTGTCTTTTAATAAAAAATAAAAGCAATATATTACCAGAAGAATTTTATAATTCAAACAAAGAAAGGATAGTTTGTATACTTCTTGCTGAAATTTGTCATAATACACGAGTATCGCTATATGAACCATTAAAAAAATAAATTTAAAAAAATAATATATTAAAGAAATTTTTATTTTAATAATAGTTTTTACTCGCAGTAGATTATTTTCTACTCGCAGTAAAATTTTATAGGAAATAAATGTATCCTAAAATTATAATAAGAGATTATAATGAACCTAATGAATTTCAAGATCCAAATCAACATCCTTTACTACCTATTCATACTTTTAGATTAATTATAAATGGTCCCTCAAAGTGCGGAAAATCAAATTTATTAGTTAATTTAATATATGATTATTTACACTTTGACAGACTTTACGTGTGTGCAAAAGATATATGTGAATCTAAATACGTAAAATTACAAGAAAAATATACTCAATTTGATGATGTAGAATTAGAAGATATTCAAAAATGTAAAGGCTTAAAGAATAAAAAAGAAGTTTTGAAAGAATATAAAATTTTTTAAAAAGATCAAGTTTTGTTTTCTTCCAAACTAGAGGATTTTATTACCGTAGATGACTTGGATCCTTCCTATATGAATTTAGTTGTATTTGATGATTGTATCTGTGAAAAAGATCAACATTCTATTGAAGAATTTTTTATTCGGGGAAGAAAGAAAAATGCTTCTATTATTTATTTAAGTCAGTATTATTATAAAATACCTATAACAATAAGAAGTAATAGTGACTACTTTATACCTTTTGAGATGAAACAAAAAGAAATTCGACAAGTAATAAGAGAAATAGATGGTCGATCAACTAAAGAAGAATTTAATAAAATGTATAGAAAGTACATCGTAAAACCATATGATTTTTTTTAATGTTGGATTTAGTGAATCCAGAAATGAGATATCGAGACAAAACATTTCATCCTATATAAATGGAAGAATATCTAGAAAAAAGAATTTATATATACAGGAAATCTTATCAATTGATGAATAAATTGAGTTTATCGTTATCAGTAGGAAAGTTCTTATTTAGTGCTTCTGGCTTAATAAGTTTCGTTTTTCTACCCTTATCAGCCTTGAGTTTACCAGCTGGTGTAATTGAAATAATAGATAGATCTTTGAAGATTTCAGCTAAAAAAAGTGAATATAAACAAGCCTTTAAGTTCTATAAACAACTATTAAATTTGTTGAAATCAAACAATGTGACTGAACAAGAAGTATATATGAGGGAAGTTGAATATATTCAAAATTTACAATATTTTCCTATAGAAAGATATATAAAGAAGTCTCAATTAAATGGTTACAAGTATGTCAACAAATAATTTTTACTTCTAAATAAATGTGTAATAAAAAGAGTTGCAAGTGTAAAACAGGAAAGGGTGTAATTAATAAAGCTATTAAAAATTTACCCTTTGAAATGCATTTACCAGGTCATAATTTTACAGGTCCCGGAACACAATTACTATGAGGAAAAAAGAGATTGAATGATGATTTAACATATACAGAATGGTCAAAACCTATAAATAAAGTAGATGAAGCTGCATACAGACACGATGTTTGTTATTTAAAAAAACAAAGATACAAAAACTAGAAATGAAGTATGTGATACAAATATGATAAATGAGTTAGATGCAATTCCAAATCCTACCATTCGTGAAAGAATTGACAGAGCAGTTGTTAAACCTATTATAAAAGCAAAAAAGACATTTGGAATGGGTTCACTGATATACTGTTTAAAATGTAAAAATCATACAGGTACTAAGAATATGGAACATGTAATTAATAAAAAAGGTAGTCTAATGACAAAAGGAATATGTGCAATTTGTGGGTTTAAAAAGTGTTCTTTTTTAAGAAAAACGACGCTCTAGAACAGGGCGTCATAAAGATTAAACCCCTGAAACAGGAGGATATAAAAACTGTATATTATGATCCTGAAACTGGTTATTGTGGAATGAATGAATTGAAAAGGAAAACAAAATCTACTCAAAGTGAAATTTCTGATTTCCTTCATACTCAAGATGTATACACGAGATATAAACCTCTCGTTAGAAAATTCAAAAGAAGACGAATATATGTATCTCATATTGATGATCAATGGCAAGCTGATTTATTGTTTATAAAACCCTATAGTAAATCAAATGACGGAATGAATTATATTTTAACTGTAATTGATATATTTAGTAAATATGCTTGGGCAGTACCCATTCAGAGAAAAACAGGTAAAGAAGTAACAGAAGCCTTTAAAAAAATATTTAAAGAACGTCATCCTTATCACATCCAGACAGATAAAGGAACTGAATTCATTTCTAAAGAGACTCAAAAAATATTTAAAGACTATGATATTAAGTGGTTTACAACTGAAAACGTAGAAATAAAATGTTCAGTAGTTGAACACTTTAATCGTACATTAAATGGCAAAATAAGAAAATACTTGGCAGCTAATAAAACAGAAAGATATATTGATATCTTAAATAAATTAATTCAAAATTACAACAATTCATATCATAGATCTATAAAAATGTCACCTACCGAAGCAAGTAAAAAAACAAATGAAAATCTTGTTTATAATAACTTTTATATTAAAAAAGTAATTCGAAAACCAAAATTTAAAATAGGTGATAAAGTAAGAATTTCAAAATTTAAAGAAACATTTACGAGAGGTTATCATCCTACATTTACAGAAAAATTTTTCAATATATCAGAAATATTGAGAACAGATCCAATTACCTATATAATAAAAGATTTAAATAGTGAGGAGATAAAAGGTACTTATTATGAAAATGAATTAGTTAAATATAATAAGACGGATGAAGTATACAAAATTGAAAAGATAATTAGAAAAAAAGGAGATAAATTACTCGTTAAATGGTTAGGTTATTCAAATGATTTTAACAGTTGGATAGATGAAAAAAATATTATGTTAATTTAGGAATCAATTGAATTATATTATTTTTAAATCTCTCCATATCATAATCTTTTAATTTTAAATGATTAAATTTAGTTTCTATATAAGAAATATTTTCTTTTATTCTGTTAAATAAATTAATAGCATTCGGACTATATTGAATTTCATGAGCTATTTTTAAATTAGGATATCTAAATTTTAAATCTCGTATAGTTTTATTATATAAACCTCTTTGACATCTAATAACATAATAATGATAATCAGAATCATTTTTATTCTTTTCTATTATTGTAAACATGTTTAATTTTCTAGGTTGAGATGTTTTAGGTGCTACGTCTTTTTTATATTTTTCATTTTTAAGTCATTCATTTGAATTTTTATTATATCTAATTTCTTTTGAAGTTTATCATTATCATTTTTATATTTTTCATTAAATTCATTAGCATAATAATTAATTACAACATCGTTTACTATTTTAGATAATTCAGGTGAAATCCAACAAGCTATATTTGTAATTAAATCCTTAGAAACATAAGTCCCATTATATTTTAAATCAGTTGCATTTCTACCTTTAATTTCATAAAATAATGAATTTTTTAGAGGACCCGAATTCGGGCCTTCTAGGATTTTAGCTAAATATAAAATTAACTCTTTAGATTCTTTATTTTCTAACCACTTTTTAAATCTTTTACCCCCTGATTTACATAGCTTAGAAGCATTGAAATATCCAGTATTTTTATCTATTATTAATTTAAAATCTCCAAACAATCCATAATAATAACTATCTTTAATTTGCTCATAACAAATATCTTTTAAAGAAGTCATTTTATTACGAAGCATTTTTATAAATTAATCTTATTATCTATATCCATTTATAATCTCTAATTTCATATGTTATTTTTTCAATTATTAATATAAAATTTTACCAGTTTTTTTATTTAAATACTCTATCAAGTATTTTTAAAATCACCAAATAATAAAATTTATCTTTCTCCTAACAAATATCTTTTAAAGAAGAACCAGTAGTTTCAGTAAGAATATCCTGCATAATTTTTATAAATTCTGACGATGAAGGAGCATGGACATTGGAGGCACAACTTTGACCTGCCATTTTTTTTTTTTTTTTTGTAACTAAAGATGTTTTCAGCAACGTGGCTTATAAAGAAGATTATTATCAGATAAAAAAATCACACCACTCTGCGGTCAGAGCGGCCAACTTTTACCGCAAAGTGGCATGAAAAAAGTTTCTTCGATTTTCATCTCGCTGATAAGGTTAGAAAAACTGCCTCGTTTTAATCAAGTCTGGGATCTTGTTACTCACCGTCTAGATAAGTTTCAAACTGTTTTAATTATTATTATGTAAATAAATAGAAAGTCATTATTTAGAAATATTTAATCAGATTAAAAGGAATAGCCTTTCAAATTTAAAAATTACATTTGATAAGGAAGAAGAAAAATATTATTATGATTCAAATATAATTTTGATATTTTTTTAAAACAGAGATACACATCTAGAATTAGTTTTTTTAAAAAGTTAAAAAGAAAATTGAACTTGGTTTTTACAGTTGAAGCAGATGAAATGTTTTTAAAATTTTTAGATTATATGTATTTTAAAAAGAGTTTAAATTATAATTATTTTATGAAAAAGATATGTGAATATTATAATATTTCTAACAATATTAAGTTAGGTAGTCCTAAAAAGCAAAACATTTATGATGAAATTTGGAATTCGTTTCTTAAAGACTATGAGATTTAATTGCAGAAAATATTTATAAAAACTCCATCTAATAAATGGAAGAGAAATTTTGTTGTGATTGTAAGACTTTGAAATCATCTGACGAATTTTACAAATTTAAAAAATATTTATTTAAAAGATGTATAAATTGTGATCTCAAAAGAAAATATACATATTATGAATGCAAATGTGGGGAGAATTATACTTATTCACATAAACAACGGCATTTTAAAAGTAATTTTCATATAAAACGTATGAAAGAATTGGATAATAAGCATTTATAAATTTTCTTCCTTATAAATGAGTAACATGGCAAAGGAGTTCAAACACTTGAGTAATGTACTCTCAACTTTCAGTATTAAAAAACTAAGAGAATTGATAACTAAACTTAAAATTCCTGTCCTGACTGATAAGAGATTAAAATCAAATATCATTGAATCAATAGTTTCATATATCAAAAGTACAGGAAATTATAAATCTGTTTATCAGATTATTTAGGATTAGATGCTTCTTATTATACGGAAAGCAAAACTAAACTATTTAATAAATATCCTAAGCAAAGAAATTAATTAAAAAAAGTTTTTGATTCTTATGATTTAAAATATAAAGATGGTAAATATATACCGAAAGCAGAAAAAATATTTTAACTGAAACTAATTTAAATGCTTTGTATAGGCCTCAAAAAATAAAAGATAAGGTAAAAGTAGAGGTAAATCTTAAAAAATTCTTTAAACCAGATTATAAAATTATTGAATTCAGAGGTCAATATATTAAAAAATATAAAGTTTATAGAAAACAATATAGAGTGGTAGGATCTAAAATTTTACCTGAACAATACTATAATATTTTAAGAAATATATTTAAAAGGGCTATTGGAAATATTATAGGAAAAGTAGATGTAATTATACATAATCCCAAATTAAATGTACCTTTTCATGATAAAATGATGTCAATTAAAACTGCTTTTAATGAATACATTGATAAATTATCCAACCAAATTGAATATAAAGAACTCGATATAACAGAGTGTATATTTGATTTTAATGTCATCGAATTACCTCACGGTGGTAGACACAAGGCTTTAAAAATGTATTCTGAAACAGATCCAGCAAAAAAGAAAAGCATTTGTCAAATAAAAAATGATGATAATATATGTTTGGCTAGATCAATTGTAACAGCTTTAGCTATCCAAAATCCTGAACTGTTAAGTGATTAATTATGTACCGAAAAATTATCAAGCAATTAAACAATTTACATTAAAAAAGGTCGTGTTTTAAAAAAAAACATTAGCTATAAAATTACATGATATATGCAAAATTCCTTTAGAAGTGTGCAGTTTAGAAGAAGTTAAAATATGTGAAATTTTTTTTGCAGAGAAAATGGTAATGAAATTATGTATAATGGTGATTATAAATCAACATGTATTTTTATATATAAGAATAGAAATCATTTCGATGTCATTACATCAATGACAGAATTTTTAGGTAAGAATAATTATTGTAAAGTGGGCTATAAACGTTCAGATCAACATAAATGCCCTTTAAAATGTGATAGGTGTTTTATTAAAGAATCTGATTGTGAAGGAGAGGAAATATTTGGTAAAAAATGTAACCGTAAATTTAAAGGAGAAGATTGTTTGGATAATCATAAAAAAGAATTTCCAAAGAAACCTAGTGTTTGTAAAGTTTTATGGAAATGTTTGAAATGCAAACGAAATATTAATAGATCTGAAAGAGACCCTGGTAAACATATATGTGGTGAATATTGTTGTAATCGTTGTCGGGAGTGGGTCACTAAAGGTCATGAGTGTTTCATGAAAAATGAAAAAAGTAAAGGAGGTGTATGTAAAGATAATTGTGTAAAAAATAAATTTATTAAAAAACAATGGTGTACGCAATGTAAATCGGTTTATACAGAAAAATACTTATTTTTTGATGTTGAAACCAAGCAAGATACAGGAATTCATGAAGTGAATCTAGTTATATGTCATGATTTTCATGGAAACGAAACAGAATTTAAAAATGAAAACAGTTTTTGTGAATGGTTATTTAGAGAGGAACACATTGGATATACAGTCATAGCTCATTATGGAAAAGGATTTGATTTTCAATTTTTAGCTAAGTATTGTTTTAAAAAACATATAAAAATATTCACAATTTATCAAGGAAATAAGTTAGTATATATGAAAGCTGATGAGTATAATATAAGGTTTATTGATTCTATTAATTTTACAATGTGTGCACTCAAGAAATTTCCAAAAACATTCAATTTAAATGAACTGGCCAAGGGTTATTTTCCTCATTTATTCAACAAACAAAAGAATCAAAATTATATTGGTAAATATCCAGATAAATATTACTATGGATATAATTATATGGTTGATGAAGACAGGAAAAAATTTGATAAATGGTATGATTCCATTAAACATGAAACCTTTGATTTCCAAAAGGAATTTATAAAATACTGCAGATCTGATGTAGATATTTTAAGAAAAGGTTGTTTAGAATTAAGAAGATTATTCTTAGAAACTGTGAATGTAGATCCGTTTAAATATGTAACTTTAGCTGGTCTATGTATGGCCATTTACAGAGATAAATTCTTGAAAGAAAACACAATAGCTATTGATGAAAATGTCATTCAAAAAGAACAGTACAGCAAAAAATCAATAGCTTGGCTAGATTACATATCAAAAAAGGAAAATATTAATAAACGTCATGCTTTGAATGGAGGAGAGAAAAAATTGCAATTAGGTGAAAAATATTATAAAGTAGATGGATTTTATAAAAATACAGTATTTCAATTTAATGGATGTTTCTGGCATGGATGTAACAAATGTTTCACTAGAACACAAGTAAACACTGTTAATCAAATGCTTATGGAAGATTTATATAAGCAAATTAATATAATTAAAGCAGGTTATGAATTGGTAAATATCTGGGAGTGTGATTTTGATAATAATAAGGATATGAAACAATACATGAAAAAGGAATGGAAGAGAGATTTTATAGATTTAAATCCTAGAGATGCTTTTTATGGTGGAAGATGTGAACCTACAAAGTTAAAATATGAAGTGAAAAGTAATGAAAAAGGCAGATATATTGACGTATGTTCTTTATATCCTACTGTAAATTATTTTGATAACTATCCAAAAGGTCATCCTATCAAAGTATTTAATCCTAAAAATTACAATGAAAATTGGTATGGATTAATAAAATGTAAAGTACTTCCATCCAGAAAATTATATCATCCAGTAAAAAAAAATAAATATAAAGCCTTATAAAGCAGAAAAATTAATATTTTCATTATGCAGAACTTGCTCTGAAACAATAAAATGCAATCATTTCAAAACAACTTTAGAAAAGAAGAAATGCGAAACGTGTCATGAGATAAGAAATTCGGAATGTAAACACGATGATTGCGATCGATGCATTATTGGAACTTGGACTACCGATGAGATCAGATTAGCTGTTAAAAAAGGATATAAAATATTGAATATTTATAAAGTGTGGCATTTCGAAAATAAATCGAATAAACTATTTAGAAAATATGTTAAGATGCTTTTAAAAATAAAATTAGAAACTTGTGATAAGTGGAAAAATAATTTCAAAAATGAAGAAGAGTATAGAAAAGTAGTTGAGGAAAAATTAAATATTAAATTAGATAAAATTGAAGAAAATCCAGGTTTGAGATTCATAGCTAAAATATGTTTAAATTCTTTATGGGGTAAGTTTGGCCAAAGAAATAATATGAAGCAAACTGAATATGTGATGGAAATTGAAGATTTTTATAGAATTATTCTAAATGATACTATTAAAGATTTGAATATGAATTTTTTAAACAACGATTGTGTGGAAATGAGTTATAAAATGAAAGATAAATTAGAAAAAAATAACTTCAATACTAATGTATATATAGCTGCTTTTACAACTAGTTCTGCCAGAATTAGATTATATGAAATGTTAGATAAATTAGGAGATAAAGTACTTTATTATGATACAGATAGTGTAGTATATATAGACGACGGAACCAATAAAATTGAAACGGGATGCATGTTAGGAGAATGGACTGATGAATTGGGAAATGATAAATATATTACATCTTGGATAGCTGGAGCCTCTAAAGATTATGGGTATAAATTAAATGATAAATCTGCACATGGAAAAGTAAAGGGATTTAAAATGTTTTATCAGAGTGAAACCATGTTAGACTTTGATAATAGGACTAAAATAATAACCGGTGAAACAGATTGTTTAGATGTAGAAATCAGTCAGTTTAAAATCGAAAAAGATAGAAATATTTCAAGTATTAAAACAAATAAACGTTATACCTTTGGATACGATAAACGTAGACTTTTAGATAATTATGATACTGTGCCTTTTGGCTCTTAAAAAATGTTTCTCAATAAATGGATAAGATTACAGTCATCCTAAACATTCAGGGATTTATTTTTCCCAATCGTAAGATTGTAAGAGAGATAGGATGGGTTCATTTAAATTTACCAATCGGTGAATATATTGGCGTATTTACACCTAATTGTGAATTGAATGATCAAGAATTGAAGATTGTACGTGAATGCACTTCAGAAGTACACGGATTAAGATTTAATAGAAATAAGAATAGTTTATGGATAAATCATCAAGACGTAAAAAATTATGTAAATAACCTATATTAACTATATGGTGGTACATTTGCTTATAAAGGAGGTATTTTAGAAAAAGAGATATTAGATGAATTGAATATACCATCTATTGACATTGATGTACCTAAATGTACTAAAATTTTAGGACCTGGATGTTCGATATACAAGTGTATGTATTACAGAAATTATATTGCAAAAAATGTTTCTAAATAAATGGAAGAATTCAATAGCCTCAAACGATTTCCTGAAACATACAAATTAAATGAACTCGAGATAGGTAAATATAATTTAATATCGCTGAGAAAAATAAATACAAAATATGGTGACTCTATTGTAGCTAGATTAGAAGTAGACAATGATGAGAAAGATTTTTGTCTCTCGAAATGTCAAGAGGAATTATCTGATAAAGCTATAAGAAAAATTAATAGTGGAAAATATATTTTTAATTTTAAAGGTAAAAATAAATATTACGATTATGATTTGCATGTAAAATAAAAAGCGATATTTTAAATTTTATTACTATAAAAAACAGAAAATTTATATCACATGATACTAAGAATACAGATTTATAAGCGGAAAAAAAATTTATTTTAATATTTCGGTATAGTAAGTATGCTCTAGTTAAGCTAAAATGCAGTAGTGAATTTTAATTTAATTTTTATGTTTTAAGATTTTCAGATTTCTGAAAATTCAAAAAAAACCGCCAGCTAGTTGCAAACATTAAATAAATTTTGAAATGATATACAGAATAGCAATCACAATTTTGTGAATTTATTGACTGAGCAATAATAAAAGAACTTTAACAGAATGTAATTAAAATTACAACAAAGAATTCCTTAAATATCTTAGTGATACATAATAAATCTTTACAAATTATATATTTTCTAAATATATAAATACTTGTTTGTTTACAGTTAATAAACAAAAACTAATGTTATAATTTATTGAATTTAATCTAACTAACCTATGAAAGAAGGCTTCCATCTCATCTCTGAGTCTTTCAAGCTCTGAACTTAGTTTCCTTGCTTGAGCGATTAAGATTTCATATTTACCTTCTTCATAGCCCAACTTAGAAATCTCTTTCTAAAAGATATGAAATAGTTATTAAATATATTTTACTGTAACAGTTTCTATTGCCTTAATCTCATTCATTCATTTTTAGTAAAAATTATTTATGTTTTTCATTTAATTGCCTCATAGATAATTTGAATTAAAACGAAAATTTTATATTTAACTCATTAATCATTTAAAACGAAATTCTTCAATGATTATTTTTAAAAGTCACAAAAGGAAATATATAAAACTAAACTCAGTGGCGCGACAGCCCGTAGAGGGCCAAGGCCTACTGTGTCCATCTCAGTTTTCTTGACCTTGGGCTCGTGGGTGCAGGTGCAGATGTTCCGGTCAGGTGGTCAGCCGAACGCGGAACCTCCAGTGTTTAGTTCCCAAGCATGCTTGGTACTCATATATCGACCCACTGAAGGGATGAAAGGCTGAGTCAATTTTGCCCGGCCCGAGGATCGAACCAGGGACCTGAGGCATGACAGCGCGTGGCGCTAACGTTCAGCCACCGGGCGTCAAAGGAAATATATACTTAAATAAAAATATTCAGAATTGTCAATGTACTCTATACTAATTAGAAAACATTACAAGCGATTAGAAATTTAATATTTAAAACAATTACATCAGTTTATTATTTGCCTGAAAAGATTGAAAACTTGTTCAAATATAAGAAAGCAATACTTTTAATACCTTTCCTTTCATCAATCTGAACTTTCGAACTTAATCTTTCCTTGCCCTAAAATTTTGTTTGTATCTAAAATATTCAATTAAGTAACCTTCATATTTTTCAAGTCATCAGTGATATGGTCAAATAGTCATTTAATAAATAATTTAAACCAAACTAATACATATGCATATTAAATTCATTTCAAGATTTCATTTTTGAATATTATGAATATTTTGAATATTATGATCCTAATCCCAACAAACTGTATGCAATTACACAAAAATTGGAGGGAGGGGGGGGGGAAACCATAGCGTGTTTAGTTTTAAATTAAAATATGAAATAAAAATTACTGTTAAAATTTCAAATGACCACAACATCATTAACAGAGGACTGTCAAATGATAAAAAGGTAAGAAAATAAAATTATTAAAAATAAAAATTCATAAGACAATTTACTTTTAGTTTCTGAACTTCTTCCACTAATTTTTGATATCTAGCTTGATCTTGAGAATAACTCTTGTCAACCTTTTTGTTTTCAGCTTCCTTTTTAGCCAACTCATTTTTTATGTGTTTTATAGACATTTCAAGAGACTTTGCCTCTGTTTCAGCTGATTTCTTATCTTTACCAGCAGCTATAAGTAACAATATTATAGCATTTCAATACATTGCAAGCACAGGGTGAGTAGCCAAATCTTTCAATAAAAAATAAGCACCTTATAAGTACTTTTCAAGCACTCAAAAATATTTTTAAGCACTTTAAACATTAACAAAATGCAAAATAATTTTCAAAGACATTACATGATCATGATAAAATAACTAGTTTCTAACAAAGAACTCTTTACTGGATTATATTAGCCATTATAAAATGACCGAGAGATTTTTTCGGTTCGATGTCAGAGGGTGGAAAATGAAGCCCGAAATTGAGAATATCTTACAAAATGCAGAGAGTGCAATAATGTCACTGAATCCCAGCTCAGTAGACGCACATGCGGACTCGCAAGTATTTCATGAAACATGTAAAACAATTGGCGCTTTCATACGCTATGGACCGACAGAACGCCCAAATGGATTGTGGTACAATGAAATGTGAAAATATCGAATAGAACAATTTAAAAAGCACACTTTTGCATAATATGTGGTGAAAATCAATATCGTAAAGAAAAAAATTTCAAAAAAGGAAAATTAAGCACTTTTTAAAAACACAAAATAAAAAAAGCACCATAAAGGTTTTCAAAAAACCAAAATCAAAAATAAGCACCTTTAAGCACTTTTTAAAAACGCTATGCACTATGATGTAATTAATTTATTTTGCTTGCACTGTGTATGAAACAATAAACAGCCTGAATAACCTTTGATTGGAATGTCAGGTACTAAGATTTAATTTAAATAATTTGAGGGCTTCACCTTATAAGCATGCTAATTAATTAGTGAAAACTTTTCAAACTTTTTAGGTTTTATACCCTCAAAATGTGGAGGGTTGGTCACACTCTAGAAAATACTGTCCCAATAATTTGATCAGGAGAGTGGTTTAAAGTTTGGACCCTTTAATGTTAATTGAAAATTTCTGCAAGCAAATTGAAAATTTTTAGCATAGAATTATGAAACGTTGTTCATCTAAAGATAATTTCATGGAAAAAAAGTTATAATTATTATGTTTTACAATTTTATTTCATAATTGTCTAAAAAATCTTGAGTTGTAAAGTTTAAAAATTCTTATTATCGTTTTAAAGAGTGAAATTTCAAATGACAAAAAGCAAAGTTCAAATGAAACCTGTCAGAGTTAATTTTTATAAAAAATCATCTACTTAAAATTTGATTTCAAAAGAACTACTCGGAAGATTTCGTTCAAAAAATTTTTTTTCATCAGCTGCAATCCAAGTTATCAATACAGGTTTTGAAATAACTTCTGCATTGAGACTTGAATACTCTAACTATTAGGGAAATGGTTGGAATTTCAATGACAATAAAATAGCAATAAATTCTGCTTCTAGAATTTAGGAAATGGTCTAAGCTTATATTGTTAAAACACAGACCTACAGCAAAAAGTTTGAGGGCTTTGGTTGCATGGAAAAGAGTAAGAATTTTAGTTAACAAAAAAAAAAAAAAAAAAAAAAATCATTTTTATAATAAGCTCTGTTCATAGTAATCAGGAAAAAGCTTGAAACTTAACTTTTCATGCATTAAAGTTTGAGTTATATAGCTTGTTGAAATTCTGATTAATAGCCAGGGAACAGAGCATACGTCTTCCAATGAGGCGAACCAGGTTCGAAGCCCAGTGATGGCTGGTCGGTACGAATTCTGCTTCCGGCTTGCACCGACCACAGTGCAGATGTAAAATATCCTCCGTGGTAAACATATCATATGTTGGATTCTCCTTGTTGTCAGGCTAACCGTGAGAGGTTTTGGTTGTTTTCCTCTCCATGTAACGCAAATGCAGGTAAGTTCTATCAAAAAAGTCCATGTAAGCAAATTTATCCCAATACTTGATCCAGGAATTCCCTTGGCTTCAGGATTGGGTTCAAAATTACAAGGCTACGAAGTTGAACATTAGTAGTCATAAATCCTAAAGATTGGGTCGGCTGTTCAACAACAGTTATAGAATAAAATAAAATAGCTAATTCCAAAATGCAATAATATTGTAATATGTTTTTTGAAACTTCGACTGCAAAATTTTACACTAAAACACAAAAGCATGTTAGAAAGAAATACACAGTAAAAATTTAGTAACACAGATTTGCACATTTAATATTAGTTCAGACAATAAATCTGGTATTTATTCAGAGAAACTTACCAATCAACTGTGCAGAAAGACTTGCTTCCTCCCCATCATCTCCTACACCTGCAGTAACAGCATGAAAATGATTTTCAGCAGCAGTAATGGCCTCACTGTCTTTATCACACTCTTTTTTCAAAACATCAAGTTTCTTCAGAGAACTCTCTAACTCCTTTTGTTTTTGTGTAAGGGTATTTTTCTCCTAACAGCAAGTAAGTACAGTCTTTAAATTTTTTTATGAATCACATTCTTTATTCATTCTGAATCAAATTGCAAATATATATATATAAGTTTTGAACTTATTTTATGACTTCTATTTACTTGCAGCTATGCACAGTAAATAAAACTTATTGTTTTTCTTAATTTTCTTCGTTTTTTTTCTTTTTGTCCTGTTTCTATTTATTTTTTATGCTATATATATATATATATAATAGTTAAAAGTAAGACATTTTTCCCTTTGCTAATTGTGGGAATCGCGCGACCTATTAATAAACCAATTGCAATTACTAAGATTTCCCTCTTTCCCTAAATCGAGACATTTTACAGATTTTCTTCACAAGATTTTCCCTAACATTTAGGCTAGAACATGACGCTGTTCAGACACATTCTCTCTCATCATTCATCCAAAAATTATTTCAAAAAAACAATTTGTTCTTCTTAAAATTCTGTGCCTGTTTATTCTGTTCCCTTGATTGAACACCGATATATATATATATATAGAGAGAGAGAGAGAGAAAACAAGGAAAAAAATTAAGATTAATGAAAAGAAGAAAATTATTAAAATAAAATATTTCAAAAAAAATATGTAAAAAGAAAAGTAAAAAATAAAATATATACTAAAAAGCAGGAAAACAATGTACTCCGGCTACAAATTTATGTTTCCCAGCTTTTAAATATATATTTTTTAAATTTTTTTTTAAAATAATTTATTTAAGTTATTTTTCTTCTCTTTTCATTAATCTTAAAAAAAAATTCCATCTTTTCCCTATATTTTAAACTTATTTTATGTTTTTCTCCTTTTCTCTTTTTTGTCTTTATTGTGATATATATATACATGGAATTTTTTAAAAACTCAATCTTTTGTATAGATTATTCAAAGAGACATAGTTTAAAACATTAAAGAGAAAATATAAATTTTATGCAATAAGAATTCAGTTTATATTTAGCATGAGTTTATGATGTTTAGCCTCATTAGCATCAGTTTATTTTTAGCATTTCTTTACTGCTTTATGTCCTTTTTGCACCAATTCAATGAAGTAAATTATTTAAAATACAAACTACTCTTAATTTTATGAACCCTGCTTTCCGAACATAAACTGAGATAATAATGTAAGGTCGAAGTAATGGGAATTCACAATGATATAAAACTTCACTTTTACCTTGTAAAACTAGATACATTTTTATAAAATGAATAAATTTAGAAAATATCTAACTTATTAAAATTATAATTTATTTCTCATTTATTCAGATTTATTTCTCTGAATATGAATAACACATACATATCTGTCGTAAAGACACTAATTCATTATCAAGCAAAATATGAAATACCAGCAGTAACGATTGCAAAAGAAAAAATAATGTAAACCAACTTAAGAAATTTTTTTTATGTGCAATCAAGTTTTCATGCATCTGTGAAATAAAGACCAACCAGTGATCCAACCATGGTAAATAAAGTTTAAAGTAATGGTATGCTGATTTGGTTTTTCATTTATTTGGTTTAATGTTAGGTCCATGTTTTCTCACAAAATTTTATGTGAGAAAATGATGATTTTCATAATTTTGAATATCTCAACAATTTTTAATTAAATTTCACTCCAATTTCACTACCTTCTATACATTTAATATTCAATATAATTCTATACTGATGATAAATAAGTAAAATTAATTCAGTTTATTAAAACATAATTATTAAATCTCCATTTGTATGCAGTTTAATTATTGTTTTTTTTTAATTAGTTTAGATAAATTTAAATAAATAATTGTAAAATTAATTTGATATAGTTTTATGTCTACACACCACATTTTTTTTTTCTTTTTGTTACTAGGAAGGATTAGAAAAGACAAAAATAACCAAAAGTACCATGTGGTGGCACAATTGTCATTACATATTTCCTAACTTTTAAAATTATCTTTACTTAAACCTATTTTTTTTTTTCAAATCATTATTAATCCAATTATATTTCAATTAAATCAATCAGTTAATCTTTATAAAGCAAACAATAAAATATTTTATTGTTCGCTTTTATAAAGATTAACTTATCGATTTAATTTAAATATAATTGGATCAATAATGATTTTTTTAAAAAAAATAGGTTTAAGTAATTAAAGATAATTTTAAAAGTTAGGAAATATGTAATGTCAACTGTGGCATCACATACCAAAAGTACATTTTACACCTATATTTAAAATTTTATATTTAAATAACTTTATGAATAAAATATTATCTTTTTCTAAGGTATGCAAATTTAACTGAAAGAAACTTAGAAATGAAACATTTCTCTGAAATTTTTAAACTAAAACTTTAAGTGATTTTTACAGGGATCTGAAAATGCCCTTGCCTTTTTTTTAGATAATAACAGGTCTATTGAGAATTTTTAAAACAGTGTTTAGCTTGCTGGAGAAATTTATAATTTGCTTGTTTAAAAATTTCATAAATATTTTATTACTTTAGAAGATCATAATTTTAGTTTAATCTATTCAAAGTTTATCAAATGGAGTGACAAATTTTTATTAATTTCAACAGTAGTAGCATAAACAAATGACTTTTTCTTAGAAAAGGCAAGTTATAAAAACTATATGCACCATATTATGACCAAATACATAAATTATCTTTATTTTTTTAATTATATAAGAGGAAATTAATGTTTAAATATATATATATATATATATATATATATATATATATATATATATTATTTTCTGCAAGTAAATAAATACAATAACTATAACAGGAGAAATAATTTATGAAATGTATTTCCATATATATAATTTTTATTATCCAGTTTCTATCACACTGAAGAAATTTAATTCTTGACTGAGATTTTTCAATATTTTCATTTAATATAATAAATACATTGTCATAGCTGTCCACGTGAATAGGAAAAACTCCAATTGATTTCACAAAATACTATGAATTTCATGGTAACTGCTGCAGAATATACTAAGTATTTTACACCTAAGTAATTTTAGGGATTTTTATTGTTATCAAAATACAAAAACTTTATTACACTAATAACTATAAATGGTCTGAAATATTTCCCATAAATGATTAATATTAAAAAATTTGAAATGTTTCTTTATTGTGCTAAATCATAACCTTAAATAGTAGTAGACAAGTAATTCATTATTGTTAATTAAAAGTTTTCATAATTTAAAAAAGGGAGTTCTGAATAAAAATATACTGAAATTTTTAGAACAAAGAAAATGAAAATCCTTAAACTGATTACTACTATAAGTGAGGCGTGATTTATTATGCTTTAGTAATACTTATTTAGATATTCAAGCAAGCATTAAATTGTATAAAAATTTCATTGCAATGGGGATTTTTTTTTTCTCGAAATGTTACATAATTTCAGAGAATTTTCTAAAATATAGAAAAACTAGGAGAATTTTTATTATATCAGTAGACCAGGTAGTAGAGTTGGCAGCTATGCATTGCTATTAACAATCAATTGTAAATTTTTTATTAAGATAAATATAACTTCTAAATTATAGTATAGAGTTAAATGTCTTACGTCTTTAAAACTTTTAGCCAATTCAGCTTTCTTCTTAATTTCTTCATTTAAAGCATCTTTCAAATTCTTCAACTGAGTGTCTGCTTTAGTTTCTGAAACTTGGTTGGTTTTCAACTCTGCTTCCATTTCTTGTAATTTATTTCCTCCTTCCTGCAGACATTAACAAAATATTAGTAATAATAAAATCACAAAACTAAGAAAAAAATTGTAATTTTACACATTCTTTCAAAAATATATATTATATTTTCTTAAATAAACCCCTATCTAGAGGAGATTTTCAAGTTTTAAAACAAAAATTTGATTTAGATTCTGAGCACATACCTAATTTTTTGTACAGTAATTACTCAATAAAGAAATTCATTGAAAAAAACAGCACAGTTTAATTTTGATCAATGCTTGAAATACACTCGAAACAATTAAAATAATTCCTTAGATTCCCTTCAATCAAGTAAATTTTTTAATAAAATATAACCATTTTTCGGTGATTATCGAGCTAAAATATTATAAATAATTTGATAACAAGCTACTTTAAGAAGATAAAAAACTTATTTTCTTGGAATCAAGTAATTAATTGTTTGATGTGATTCACTGCATCTTAAGATCATTTTTCGTAGACTACAATGCACAACCTGAAGATTTTGTTGCTAAAAATGAGATATGCAATCTGAAAAGTGTAGTAAACGCACTGTATTAAAATTGGTTAATCCAGTTAGATTGATCAAATCTCATTATCTAAATGTGAAATTTTCAATTTAAATATAAAAACTTATGTTTAGTTTTGAAAAAATTACATTCTCTAAATAGACATATTAAATTGGAGTGAACTAATTAACATACAGTACTCATTATACATGAACTCTTTAACATATACTCATTATCATTATACATTGAGATTCATTTTCAAATAATTCAAATAAATAAATAAAATATTACATTGATATTTTTATTAAAACGTTGATAACATTCCATGAATAAATGCTTATTACATACACTTTTTCCTTGCTCAAATTTCTGGTGTTTTATCAATTATTTAAAGTGTTTTTGCACGTAACATTTTTGGATTTCCATTTCCAGTTTTTTTGGTTTTTATACCAAACTATATATTCAATATAGAGTTTTATAAAAATGAAACATTTATAAAAATACAGATTTCTCCTAAATAAGGTAGCAACAAAAGGGCTGAAACTAGTTATAAGAGATAATCTATGCTCGCAGAAAGTTTCTTAATTAGGATTTCGTGTTCTCATAAATTTTTTCATTTTATCTAAGTGCAGCGATTGGTTTGAAGAGTATTCTGGACAATTCCAGTGACTGATTTGGCCACCTAGACATGAATCCCATCAAATATTTATGAGATACAATCGAAAGGTCAGTTTGTGCAAAACAAAATCCACCACCCGCAATACTTTTGCAATTATGAACATTTATTGAGGCTGTGACTTATGACTACTTGTTAAGTCAATTGCCAAGTAGTTTCTGAAGATAGTAAAGCTAGAGGAGATCCGGCATGATATCCCAGGACTTTTGTCACCTCAGTGTATATTTTCTTTTAATTTAAAAATAAAACTAACACCTGTATTCCAAATGAAATGTTGGCACAAATATTGCATGCTCGATGTTTGCCAAATTAAATGCTTTAACTCTTCCAAAATTTGGCTCAAAAATGTAAAATTCCAGCCTCTACTCTATTTTTTCCTCCTCCAATTTCTCAATTTATCAAGCATTGTAACAACCCTGTTTTCTTTTAATGAATCATCAAAATATTCTAATAAACAGCTCTTTAGACTCTTGACTAAATTTTCTTAGTTTTTGTTTTTACTCCTGGTTTTAAAAAAATTAAGTTCTAATCAAAACTATCGTCAACTAGGAAAAAGTTAAAAGTGCCAACTTCGCAAATGAAATCCGTAATTCACCTTTAAACTCTCACGCACTTTTAATCTCTCACGTCTGGCTTCCAGAGAAATAATCATCTGCGATAGCTGTAAAATAAAACATGTGACAAAACAAAGATAGTAAATATATGACGTTCAAAGAGCTGGGCCATTTTACCATGATTATAAAAAACATATTTATTTTAACGAAGGTAAAAAGAAAAATTCTGTGCTAGACAGCTCTTTGAATGCGAATAAGAACTAGAAATCCTTATTGAAATCTAAATGTGATAACAGTTTTAACAAGAAGAAAATTTTTGTTTACTGAGATAAAAATGGTGTAAGAAATTTGGAGCAAAATATAAACTTCTACAAAATTTTGTCAATTGAAAGCAGGGTGCACAACCTATATGTGTGTGTGTGTGTATATATATATATATATATATATATATATATATATATATATATATATATATATATATATATATATATATATATATATATATATATATATATATATGGCCCACAGAGGTGTTTAATTTTTAATTAGGGGTGATGTGTGAGCCAAAGTCAAAATTCTGGAAAATTTCTTGAGTTTAAAAAAAAAAAAAAAAAAAAAAAAAAACAGTTTACATTGAAAAATTAGGAAAAAAATTTCAGAGTTTTTTTCCGTTTTCTCAATATTTCTCAGTTTACTTAAAATATAATTAAAATTTTACACATACCTATACCATTTACACATACCTATGATGACCTGGAGAAGTAATTAAAATTTACAAACATGTCTTTCTTTTTTGAGTTTAGGATTATAACAACTATTTACTGATAAAAAATTAATATTAATCATGAATATAAGCTTGTAAAGTATTTCTCCGGCTCTCCCTTTCAAACAAATAAAATAAACTGTGTTTTTAAGTTCCACCTTTGAAAATTTGATTTCCGGAAACTACTGTGATCAATGATTTTTTTAAACTTCTGAACCTTCGATCTCGGGAAACTTACGGATCACTGTTAACAAAAAATCCAGAAATCCGGATTTTTTCCAGAGCAAATCAGGCCTAAAAACAATAAAAATATAATGAAAAAACCAAATATTTTCCAGCCACATACGCACCTAACAAATTTCAGATGTAAATTAAACTTAACCTTGAATTGCATGCTTTTGCATTACAAACTAATTTTTCATCTCACTCCTCAAGGAAATGAAAATGAAATAAAATACATAAAAAATATTTACTGACAATTTGAAAAAAAAAAAAAAAAAAGTCGACTAATTTCAGTTTTAAAATAAACCTAATGTTCAAGTATAAATATTTAATTTTAAAAAAAAAGAAGAAATAAAAGCATATGTTTTTTCCTTTTTCTTCAAGACAGATATACTTAAAGATTTTTTTTTTAATTTTTAAGTAGATAAACAAAACCACAATGGCTCAGTGGTCAGAGGTGATTGGAGCACAAAGAAAAAAAAACTGTAAATTTAAAGTGAAAAATTTATATCAATTTATATACCATACATGTTTCATATTTAACATAATTTTTTGAACTAATTAAATTACCTACTATTGCAGAATATCACACCCTACGGTAACTAATTAAAGATAAAACTTATTTCTTACAAAAAGCTCGATATTGGATTCTTACAAAAAGCTCGATTGAATTGAGACATTGGGTTTTAAAAATCCTGTTCATATGAAACGTGATATTCAATTTAAAAAACGCAAAAATAAAAATTGCGATATTAAGTTTTTTAATTGCGTAAATACGAAACACTGTGCAAAACTTTCAGATCGCGTGAATACTAATCGCAAAGCGCAGTTTTTAAAAAAAGTTTAAATGTGAAAATTGATGTTTGATATTACAAACGCGTGAATATGAATCAGGGCATTGGATTTTAAACTTGGGTAAATATTGGGTTTCAAAAAAGTGTAAATATAAATCGCGATATTGGACTTTTAAATCATGTGAATAGGAATTGCAATGTATGATTTTTAAATCGCATGAATAAGAACTGTGAAATTAGAAGATACAGGCGCAGTTTCAAATATTCAAAATGGCGAAAATCCGTCAAACCAAAAGAATAAAATTGGCGGAAGAATGTATGTAAAAGTCTTGTTAACAGAATCTAGAAAAAGCTTCAAAATTTTGCTGGATTATAAGTTTCTGATTCGTGGAACTGCACGAACCCATGCTGTTGTAATGAGCAGAATTCTACGATATTCCTGTAAAAATCGCATGGCACACTTCTAGTTTTTAGACCCAGAAAAAAGATACGATACACAATGTACACAATGCTGAACAAATTGCTGCAATATTGCATAATTAATTATAAGGAGATAATATGATATCACAGAGGATATAAAAAATCAATCTGACATGAAAATTTTATCTTTTCTAAAAATTTCCACATTAACTTAAGGAAATAATTTATTTCATTTTAATAAAAAAAAATTTAATATTGAAAACTAATTACCCCAGCTGCTTTTTGTTCTATTTCAGAAATTTTAGCCTCAGCCTCTTTTATTTGCTCTTGTTTCTCACTTATCATTTTTTTGCAATCCTCAAAACTTTGTAAAAGATTCCCTTTCTCTTCTCCAGCTCTTGAAACAGCTTCCTAAAAAGAAAAAGCACAATTATACAATTCAAGGAGTTTCATAGATACGGTGTAAAATATTAAAAAAGAAAAAAACAGTTTTCTATGTTTTTTAATAATATATAAACTTAATATATAAATTATATCATAAAAGTAGCTTAAGAAAATTCAATACATTTTCAAGCCACATAAATATTTTCATTTCATAAATTTTGATAATTTTCCATAAAAGAAAAAAGTTGATTTTATTTATTCTACAATCTGCCTAGATACTTTAAAAATGTAAAATTTATAACAGATTATAAGTTCAGCACTAGTAAACAAAATATATCATATAAATAAAAAATATTCGTAAATAAAATGTTAATATGATCTTCATGTGAAGAGATGCTTCACTTTTCCATAATAATTAAAGGTAGGGGAGTGTCGGGTACCCCCGCCCACTGTCAATTTCATATGCATAGAATATTTTTTCAAGTCAATGGGCCATCAGACATTAATTGTTATATTAAAAAAAAGATTATTTTCAAAGTTTCAAGTATTTATGCAGCTGGTTGGTAACATGGTAAACAATAGTTTTGAAAATATGTTGAATACAGTAGTCATGAAATTAAGAAAACTCAGTTGAATTTTGTGATAAAAATGATAAATGAGGTTTATCTATTGTCAATACATTGGTCATTTTCATTTACACCTGAAAAAACAGTCAAAAATCATAATTTTTGTAACTGAGCTGGGCTACCCGACACATTTTGAAAAGAGCTGAAAAACATGTTTTTTTAAATTTCTATTTTTTTAAGATAAACTATTCTTTTTTGGTTTAATTCTTTTTGCAATATTTAATTAGATGATAAAACAATAGAAACATACAAAAATATTGATTATTTCTCAATATTATACAAAAATATAAGCAATACTCCTTAAGTGGGCGGGGCTACCTGACTCTCCCCTACATTAGTAAGCTATAATAAGAAATTGAATGTATTTTAATTTAAATATGAAGTTAAATTATCATATTAATTTATCTCCAATTGTTTGGAAGTAATGTTTCAATAACAATAATTTGCAATTATTTTGCTTTAGAAGTGAAATCTATTACTATAAATTCTGAAAAAACCCACTTTGAAAAAAAAAAATTTCTTCTTATAATTAGGTTTAATATTTCTTAATTTTATCTAATGTTCTAAATAATGTTTCAAGAAATTTGAAAACAATGAGAATTTTTTTTAAAAAATGTATTAAGGAATGATTACTTCATTTACCATTTTATAACTCTGTGAAATTTTTAACTGCGATAAAATAAATCTTTACAGATTGTAGAAAAAGATTCATAGAAAACTTGGAAACACTACATTGAGGATACAAGAGATGACTTATTACTGTACCTTCTAATATAATTAAAGTAACCCTTATCAAGCTTTTCTTTTTTATAAAGTCATGCAAAAGTTTGAAAAATTTTGAAACAAATAGGGTAGCATAAAGAAGATAGTTCAGGCATTGTTGCACAATTTTTAGATGTCTTATTTATTAGATCAAATGGAGTAAGATAATAATTAATATAGAAGAACAATCTAACGTCATTGCTTAGTTACACAATTCTGATTTTTAAATAATAACATACAGTTTTTCTTAAGATCTCTCTCTTACTTTGTGCAATTAAAAGATAATAAAAATAAATTTTAAATTAAAAAAAATAAATTTTTTGATCAGATAGAAATTAGCTACACTCCAAACATACATTTCTGTGCATATTAGTGAAACCTAGCATGCTTTCAACACACGTATGTCAATGCACATAAACTTTTTTTTCTCCAAATAATAATAATATTTTCTATACAAATTTGAGTTTGCTTACATAACAAAATTAACTATGTTACTTTGACACAGGGTTGGGTTTTTGACGTCAAAAAGTGGTTTTTGACATGACAAGGGTATAATACTGGTTTATACCGTCAAAAACCCGTCAAAAATGTCAAAAACTGAAGTTTGCCAAGAAAATATATAAACTTCAAAACTACCAACAGTTGCCATGCATTATATTGAAATTTAATTATACTATAGGTAATGAGCAGGTTTTAAAATATTTTTTAATTAAAATTAAGGTAAAATAACAGATTTAAAATCTCAGAAATTTATATTCAAATGCATGTGCAGAAAAATTTTGCACAAAAATTGTTTAAATATTTATATTTAAAAAAAAAAAATTTTTTCTTTTTGATACTTAAGAAAATTAAAAGTTTATTACTATGCATTTTTGACATATAAGGAACATATAACTAATATTTATAAGGAACTTACAAGTTATGTGGTATAAATACAAACTTGATACAAGTGTATAAAAAAAAATTTTAATGTTATACCGAATATCTTTAGTATCCAGTATGTTAATTTGAATTTAAAAGTACTTATATTTATGAATAATGATAAATATAATTCATATTGTTTATTATATTTATTTATAATTATTACACTTATCATTTTAAAACAATTTTTATCTCTTAATTTTTTTTTCTCCACTTGTATTAAGAATACAAATAATGCATATCTTGAAAGCAAGAAGTAATTATTCAACAGCTGAATATTTAGATATTCAACAAAACTATATCGTATTCAGCAAAATGAAATTCACAAGTATTTGGATAAACTAAATTTTCAGCATAGTAAATGAATAGGCTGAATATACTGTAAGAATATTAAAAAGATTTTTCTTTAAAAGAAGATGTCTAATGTACAAAACTGCTAATGTTTATCTTTAAAAATGTCTAATTTTTAGTATAATTTATACTATATACTAAATTTGGTTATAAATAAATTTCTTAATAATATCACTGCAGATTTTCAATAACACATGAAAATGAATACATAATATTACAAAAGATGTGAGTTTTAATAACACATGAAAATGAATACATAATATTACAAAAGATGTGAGTTTTCAAAAGTACAAGACTTTGGTTACTATTCAAAATATAAGTGTTTCTTCAAAATTTTAAATTTTTTTTTTTGAACATATTTAGAAACACTATCCTTTAAAAAATATATAAATTTTATGTATTAATTAAATTTCACATATGAATATAGGTTTTTGACATTTTCGACATTTTTGACAGTGAGGTTTTTGACGTGACGGTTTAAACCATGGTTCAAACTGTCAAAAACCGGCCAACCCTGCTTTGACACATAATTTTTAATAAAATAACAGGAGCATATTTAAAGTAAAATAACTACAAAAATATATTTAACAAAATAAAGATAAAATACTCTCATTCATTCAGATTAAAAAAATTTATAAAATACCTGATAAATTTAGAAAAAAGAGCGGCATAAAATTTGTATTCATAGTGGCATAAATTCATTAAAAGATAATAAAAATAAATTGTAAATTAAAAGAAAATAAATTTTTTGATCAGATAGAAATCAACTAATTTACTTAACAAAAAATATGTTTCATACTTCAGTTCTAGTGAAGTCCCAAGCAATATAAATTCTAGATAAATGTTCAAGATCCCTCACAACTCTCGTATATTCAGTGTATTCCTTTCTTTCTTCTTTTAATTTCTCCATTTGAGGACAAATATGCTCAGTCAGCATCTAAAAGGAAGATTATATATAATTCCATATTTTCAATTCCAATATAATTCAAATAATATGGAAAATTCGAATCGTGCATTTAAATATTTATTTTTAAAGCAATAATTCTATCGAATTTTTGGAAATTATTGCTATTGATTTCTCCATAGTTTTTAAATGTGATAATTTTTTTTTATCAGATATTATTAATTACAACAATCTAATCTCGAAAAGAAACACGCGTTTGAGGAGTTTGATTTACGGGATTTGATCACAGGTATTTTTTTTTGGCAAATTACTACTACGGATTTCATTACATTTAATCACTTTTTTTATTGTGATGATTAATTACAAATTCCGAAGAAGTAAATTATATTTTTGGCTTTCCCCCCAACAAAATGCGAGAATATCACCCACAATACTAGAATAAAAAATTATTACAAGTTCAATTAAGAAAATTATATTTCTTTTCGGAAACACAGAGTATTTGTTATTTTAGATTAGCATCGAGAGATATTAGTGCTAGAGAGTGTAGTCGCAGATAGCTCAAAAAAATTCTGCCAAAGGGGCAGTCCCATCCTTTTCCTTTGGCAAAAAAACAAAAAAGAGAGAGCAAAGGTAGGCACCTTTGTACCAAGCCAGCTTTTTCTAATATTCTTGAATAATTCAAAGCCCCTACTCTTTTTCCTATCATTCTTTTACTTGCCTTCTTTTAGATTCCCTTGTCTCTCCTACTCATGTTTCTTTTTACGTTTCACACGAGGCCATTAATTTCATTTTAACCTAAACACAATTATGATTTTAAAAAAATGCCTACATGCAAAAGCAAGTTATGGAAAGGACATTTAGTCGGTGTTAAACATTTGATCAATTTGGTGTTCAGTAAAATATGGTAGTTGCAATGTGATAAGACATTGCATAACAGCTACATTGTCTTACGAGACAATCTGGCGCCTATCAATCAAAAGTTGGATGTGATTCCAGCCACCAATGGGTGTTGAATTAGGGCCAATCAATTTGGTGTGTTAGTTCAGTAAAATATGGTAGTTGCAATGTGATAAGACATTGCATAACAGCTGCATTGTCTTACTAGACAATATGGCGCCCATCAATTAAAAGTTGGATGTGAGTCCAGCCACCAATGGGTGTTGAACCAGGGCCTAATTAAGGATTATTATCGTTCATTGGTACTTTAACAAAAATTAACACAATGAAAATGGTACTTTCACAAAAACTTCACAGTAGAATCAGTTCTTTCAAAAAAATTGTAATCATCCTAGCAAAATCAACTACCTTGCAAAAAGAATAAAAAATGGCATCTGTAAATTTCTATTTAACCAGTGGCACTTATGCAGAAAAATAATTTCATACACCTGCATATTTTGTTAGTCTCATGAACACATACAAGTTTAATAAACTTAAATTTATTGTAAATATACACTACCGGTCAAAAGTTTGCGAATATTTTGAAATCTACAAAAAAAAGGTCTAAATTCAAATGATCATAGAACTGCGAAAAATCATTAAAATTTGATATGTTCTAAAGTGAACCCTCTACAGTTAGTTACATATGATCAAATTGCAATACTTTGTTTTTTGCGAACTGAATCCAGCTTTTCATCATGGGTTGTTTTTTATGGTGAAAAAAGTTGTTAAGTTTGAACACTTGCCAAAAATTTTTTTTATACTTTCTGTTAATAGAAAATAGTTATTTGAACCGTTCTATGTAAGCCCTCAAAATTTCAGATCGGTTTGATTTTTTTTTTTTTTTTTTTTTTTTTTGACAAAGTTATAGAATTTTGAAAAACATGTACTTTTCTCGATTTTTGAGCATTCCACATATGCGACCTTTTGGTCTATACATCTTCTACCAAAGAATTTTTTAATTCTAATGTTTTCTATATTTTCAAATGATTAATATCAATTATAAAACAAATATTCTTATTCATTACTGTAATTATTGTTATTACAAAGAATTTATTATGAATATAATTAAAACAGTATCTCATAGATGTCACATTTCATCGAAAATTTGTTTGTTCTTTCAAACGATGCTCTGATATTTCGAATCGAAATCAGTTATGGGACATTTTACAACAGGAATGGAACTCTATATCAGTTGAAGTGATTTGTTAGAACGAATGCCACGCATATGTAAAGCTACAATAAAAGCAAAAGGTGGATGGTTCGAGGAATCTAAGATTTAAATGTTAATTTATTTAATTAAAAAATACGAATAAGAATATGTTAAATATTTGACCTGTTGTAAATAAAATAGTTTAGTAAAAATGCACATTTTTCATACTATTGTTATTATTTTTTAAGAATTATTTATGTAATTATTGTTATAACTTTTTATTTTAATTTAATGTAAATTAAAAATATCACAACAAAACTAATACACATAAGCAATATATATAAACAATAATAATTACAATAATGAATAAGAATATTTGTTTTATAATAAATATTAATTACCGTATATTCCGGCGCATAACGCGCACCCTTAATTTCTAAAAATTTTTTTTTTTCATTTTAAGATATACTCTTCGTATAACGCGCACAAAAATTTGGATTGTACATGTGCAATATCTCGTCCTTCAAAATCGTAAATAAAAAGTTTTTTTTCCCTATCTTTTGCAAAATTAAAAGAACTGAATTCGACATGTATGTGAGGGTAGAGTTGAAAGAGTAATAATGTGATTCTGAGAAAAGAGATTGTTGTATTCAGCAGTGCAGAATGTTGTTCCCCACATTCCTGAAGTAAGGGGAGGAGGGTTATTTAATGTTATTTCTTTAAAATAAAAGTATTGTTCTATATTTAAATTTTTTTGATCTATAATTTTTTATGTTCGGCGTATACCGCGCACCCGTAAATTCCAATGTTATTTTTTGTATTAAAAGTGCGCGTTATACGCCGGAATATACGGTATTTGAAAATGTAGAAAACATTAAAATTAAAAAGTTCTTTGGTAGAAGATGTATAGACCAAAGACTGCATATGTGGAATGCTCAAAAATCGAAAAAAGTACACACGTTTTTCAAAATTCTATAACTACGTCCAAAAAAATCGAATCGATCTGAAATTGTGAGGGCTTATATATAACAGTTCAAATAACTATTTTTTATTAACAGAAAGTATAAAAAATTTTTTTTGCAAGTTTGGCAAGTGTTCAAACTTAACAAATTTTTTCACCATAAAAACAATCCGTGATGAAAAGCTGAATTCAGTTCGCAAAAAAAACAAAGTATTGCAATTCGATCATATGTAACTAACTGTAGAGAGTTCACTTTAGAACACATCAAATTTTCACACAATTTTTCGCAGTTCTATGAACATTTGAATTTAGACCTTTTTTTTGTAGATTTCAAAATTTTCCCAAACTTTTGACCGGTAGTGTAGACGTGTATTAATTCAAAATAGTAGGTGTCGTGTTAAATAAGAATATGTATAGTGCTATGAAGAGTTGTAAATAAGCATTTTAATAGTTTTTTATCAGTAAAGAAAATAATTCCTTCAAAATATTTTTTTTTCCTTTTCTATACTTGCGAACATATTTTTTCACAGAAAATTATAATATGCTAAAATTTTTCCCAAAATAAAATTTTTCTAAAGTTTTTGCCAAAAAATAAGTATTAAGCTAAAAACTCTCTCTCCACACCAGCTTTTCAATAATGGATTAAATCATTAAAATGCTGCAATGTTCTTCGTTTGCCCTAGCAGAGAAAACAATTTCAAGGCAGATTTAAATTACCGTGTTGATTTCTCGAAGTCTTGAATCTTTCTTTTCCAAATTTTTAAGAGCACTTTCTTTTTTATCTTCATACATTCTTGTTCCAGCAGCTTCCTCAATCATGGACAAAATCTATGAAATTTAATCAGAGTCAATTGAATTATAAATGTTAGGCATGTTTACAATTATATTTTAGAAAAAAAAATATTAAAGTTAACTGTGATGTAAAAACAAATGAAATTTTTAAAAGTATGGAAGAAAATATTAAAAAATTTTTAATTCAAAAAATTAACTGCTACTAAAAAAAAAGCCAGTTTTTCAAAAATTGAAATTTTTAAACTATTAAAAAACTTGTTACATTATTAGAACAAAATATTTTTATTTAAGTAATGTAGGTACATTTTTATTATTATGTGGCTTTCTTCAAAAATAAAGAAACATTTTCCTAACCTTTTTAAGTAGATTTTAAAACAAAAATTAATTATTATAAAGTTTATAACTATTAAAATTTAGGAATTGAGTTTTTTAATGAATAATGCAGACTAAATGTTTACTAATCTGAAATAATTCTGTTATTTGTTAATAAATATAAAAAAATATATTAAATATTAACTTAAACTTGAATGGTGCGTTTGATAACCAAATTCAGACTACGGGAAATTTTAATAACAGCTTTCTTATGTAATAAATGAAACAAGAAGTTGAAAGCATGTGTTTTGGAACACATAAGTTTTTGAATTTTCAGTTAAAAAGTGGCGACCAACAAATTTTTTATCGCTATTTTTTATTAAAATAAGTAGCCAGTGACGACCGTTAATCCTGCCCTTTAACTGCCAAAGTATGTTAAAAATAAAGATTTAAATCATTTTTCTTCATTATTATCATTAATACAATATAAGGTCAATTACACGAATCTCTGGCTTCTGAAAATGTCTTATATTAGAAAAATGTTGCTCTATGTTGAAGTTATGTGAAATTATTTCCAATCAAGCAAATATTTATAAGTTTCTTACCTCAAGTGGCTTCATATTCAGTACTTTTGTTATACGTCCTTGCATGATAAGGAAGTGAGGATTATTCACATTGAGTTGTACAGATTGGAATAAGTCGTGAACACGGTTATTGTTTGCATTTGAACGATTAATGGCATATTTGGATTTCCCTCCTGTGATTACCTACAATGAAAATGTATATTGCAGAAAGTACAAACTTAGGAAGTAATTAAGAAAAATAAAATAGATTTTAAAAATATACAGTGTCATCATATCATTAATATGTAGACCCAATAAGTCAAGGTTAGAGGGGGGGAAAGGGATTTTATTAGGTTTATGATGAAAAACCCAGGCTCTTTCAGTTTTTTTTTTCCAGCAATATTTCATAATTTCATTCCTGAGTGCTAAATGGGATATCAAGATTTGCTTCTAAAATTTAAATGTTGGGTAACTATTTATTACTTATTTTGGTGCAATGTAATATTTTTATGGGGGAATCTTTAGATTGTCAGGTTATTATTTTTATCTCATTTAATTTTTAATGTAAAAATTATCTCCTAATGAGAAAAAAAAATTTCTTGATAAGAAAAACAAAAAACTTTCTTTAATGAAATCTTAAAATTCAAATGTCTAGGTCTGGTTGTATCTGACAACTATGATTCACTTGGGTTCAAGTACTTTAGAGGCACTAAGCACAAGCCCAAAGGACTTCATATTATTATCCACTAAATCAGCAGAATATCAAAAGCATTAGCCAAATTTCAGAAGTCTTAACCAAAGGCAAATTTTAACTATTTTTTATGATTTATTTTTTCCCATAGAAAACTGTAAATCGAAAAACAAATTAACTACAAAGTGAATTATTTGAGGATACTTATGTAACGTGATCTGTAGCAGAATAATCGCAAAGTCTTGGCAACTTTCTGGCTTCAGCCCAAGAGAAAACCTAAAAAAACATCACAGAAAGGGACCAACTGCAAAGATACAACTCGTAGTCCCCCCCCCCCCCGGGCAAACATTTATATCAGGGGTCTGTCCAAACATTTTGTAAAAGGTCCGTTTTTGTAAAATTGTGAAAAAAAATTACTCGTAATTTGTGAATATAAAATAACGTTAAGTCACATTCTTTCAACAAGGGTCCGCTTTTGTGAATTTGTAAAAAATGGGTCCGCTATTGCAAAAAAAAATTTTCAAGGAGTTTTTAAATTTTAAAGACAAACAAGATTATGCTCAACACTGTAAAATTATATTTAAAAAATTTACATTTTCAAAAATAAATAGCAATTGCTGCTGCTAAATTAGAGATGCAACACACAAATATTTGGTATTCAGCCTATACTGCTGAACACAGAATATTCATTTCGGACGAATAAAGGAAGAGGAGTCCGCCGAAGACAAAATTTAATTCGTTTACATCTGTCTTTATCCTACCCCCTTCCTAAGAAGGGTTTATTCGATTAACAAAACAATAATGAAGATAAACAAATTTGTGAAGGGTCCGGTTAAAAGATAAATTATTTTGTGAAGGGTCCGTTTTTAAGTTAAAATGTTTTGTGAAGGTTCCGTTTTTATGAAAAGATACTTTGTATATGTTGTTTTTTTTTAAAAAAAAATTGCAAGTTTATTGGCATCTTCACGACTACAGTTGGCGCAACAGACCAAGATACGGAAAGATACTTTTTTTTTTCTAATCTGGCGACTGCTAATCTGGCCTTTCACATACCAACTACAGTCATGCATTAAAAGGGGGGAACTACAATAACCAAGGTGCTAAATTAGGGGAGCACAACCTTTTTGAGTGAAGGCAGGGGTCTGTCTAGGTTTTTCTGAGAGGTACCTATTTTGTGAAAATTTAGACATAATTTGTGAAAAATTAAAAATTATATTAAAAAATCAACACAAAAATATGGATTTATCGTTTCTTAAGGGATACAAAAATAAAATTTTAAGAAAAAGTATTTTGTGAAACTACCGTTTTTCCTAAAATTGAATTTGTGAAACTACCGTTTTTCCTAAAGTTGAATTTGTGAAGGTACCGCTAAACGGTAGTAAATTCGGCTTGGACAGACCCCTGGAAGGGCCACTTGCACAGCAGGTTGGCTAACGAAGGGCCGCACATGTATTGAGACATGTTAATGACAAATGTAGTAATGTTTATTTAACATTAGCGTTCTATTTTTTTTATCAATAAACTTTCTAATATATTTGTAAAAAATTAAAGGTGTTCATTTTTAGAATTCATTCAAAAATAAAGAAACTTATACTTTTTTTTTACAAAAAAAATTGCTATTTTTATCATATGAACAATAGATTTATCAAAATAAATAAACTTTGAAGAAATAAATGAAAGTAAGAAAGTAAGTTTCCCTATTTTTTTTTTAAAAAAAGAACTCATACTTTCAGGAACATATTTATTGGCAACAAGTACAGCAATGTCTCAGCTATTTTCCAACATAGCCACCACCAGAATTGAGACACTTGTCGTATCGTGGGATCAATTTTTGTATTCCTCTGTCGTAGAACTCTGCCGCCTGTAAATGGAACCAGCGTGTGACAACTCTTCGTCGTTGCCAAAACGCTCACCGGAGGACAGGAATTTCTTGAGGTGCAAGAAAACATGAAAATCGCTGGGAGCAAGATCAGGGCTGTAGGGTGGATGATCAAACAACTCCGAGCCAAATTTCGTCAAAACAGCTGCTGTGCGTCGAGCTGTATGTGAAAGAGCATTGTCATGGAGGAGCACAACACCTGCAGTAAGCATTCCACACCTCTTGTTTTGAATGGCACGTCGCAATTTCCGCAGTGTTTCACAGTAACTGTTGGCGCTTACTGTTTCACAACTTGGTTCCATTCACAGGCGGCAGAGTTCTACGACAGAGGGATACAAAAGTTGAACCCATGATACGACAAGTGTCTCAATTCTATGTTGCTATGTTGAAAAATAGCTGAAACATTGCTGTACTTATTGGCCAAAAATATGTTCCTGAAAGTATGAGTTCTTTTTTTTTTAAAAATAGGGAAACTTACTTTCTGGATACGCCTCGTAAATTCTAATAAATAAAAAAAAACTGCAATGCCCACAGAATGAAAGTAGGAAAAAATTTTGTCATAATCAAGTAATATAAATTCAAATTAAATATTTTAATTGAAGAAAATTTATAGGTTTTTAACAAAAGCCTAAAATAAAAACAAAACAGTGAGAGTATAGGAAAATAAAATTCAATGCTTATTTTGTAATGTACTTTATTATTTCATTTTATTAATTATTAGATTTTTTTATATCGTAAAAAAATTTTTTTTATGGAAAAAGATCACTTTAGCAACAAAAAATTGAAATCTTAACTAAAAACAGTGAGCAGTTTAAAAATTCACGTTTTCCGCCATTTTATGAATTTCTCAAGTTGCAATAACATTGCATTTAAATTAGGGATGTAACGAGTATTTGGCCCTTCTGTGGAAAATTCAGTTGGTTGAATGATCAGTCAAATATTCAGCAGAATATTTTTTAGAAATGTATTTTTCTAAGTTCTTTTTATTTTTGAATTTTTATAGATATTACTTTTTTTAAAAAATTATAATCAGACAAGTCAATTTTGTCATTTTTTCGATACTTTGAGAATTGAGAAGGATTTTTTCCCCATTTTTTGCTGTTTTTATTATAACCCAGCATTTCAACAGAACTTATTTATTATCACTCTTTCCCTATACTGTAATATAAATAACCAGTAACATAGAAAAGTGTGATTTTCAGTATTAAAGTTTTGTTTATGGAACTAAAAAAAATTTGTTTTTTCTGTTTTTCCTTTTTAGGCATTTTTATTATGACTCAGCCTTTTTTTGAAACATAAAGTTGCTAATAAAATTTATTTTATAGCAATTTTTTTTCTTCTAAAATTATAGCAATAAGAAAAATTTAAATTGCGATTTTCAGCATTAGATTTTCATTTAAAAAATTAAGAACGTTTTTTCTAACTTTTTATTTTTTTTAAATAAAAAAAAACTTTTTTTAGACGTTTTTATTATAACGCAGTAATTTTTAATAGCATTTCTGTTGACTTAATTCTTTTTTCTTGGCTTTTTCTGGTAATTGGAAAACTGAGATGTTCAGCTTTAAAATTTTCTTTCAAAAATTAAGATTGATTTTTATGTTCTCTGTTTCGCTTTTTCACATTTTCAAAAACGTTCTTGATTGGCCTTATTTTTTAGAGTTAATTTATGAATACGTTTTTCCAGGAAATATTATTCTGAGCATTCAAATTTCAGTTTCAGTGTTGCTATGCTGCTAAAAGATTTTGCTATTTGGCCCCAAGTGTACGGCGTTCAGTCGATTTTTCTTCTTCTTTTTTTTTTTTAAACGAATATTTGGTTTTGACCAAATCACAATTCATTACCACATTCGACCAAATCATATTCGTTGCGGGAAAAAAACGAAGGAAAAATAACAAGGATTTACGATAAAACTGCACCGAAATACCGTATCAAAAAGTGATTATTTAATTGCGCGATTAACAATCACGTGTCGTAATAACATCATAGTTAAATAACGGGATCGTCAAAATCATGTGGAAAAAGTATAGAAATAATTGGGTGAAGAAATTACTTATATTTTTGCTGAACTCAGCACGAATAAAGCTTGTCAAATGCACGATTTAAAATTTTCATGTCGTAATAGAATAATTGGAATTTTCTATGATACGTGGGAACGCATAGCAATAATTGCCGAAGAAAATTGTTGAAAAAAAGAAAGAATTGCAACAAAAAAAAGATAAAAAAATCACTTAGATTTAAGATGAAATCGTCACAAATAAAGTGCACCAAAAAGTGATTATTTAAATGGGCGATCTGAAACTCGCGTTGTAATAAAAATTCGGGATTTCCGAAATCACGAAGAAAAGCGGAAATAACTGTTTAAAAAATTAGCGCTGGGCCCTAATCCGGTAGGGCGCTGGGCCCATATCCAAGAGGTCGTGGGTTCGATCCTCGCCGGCCGAAGACTCCCCGTGTAGTAAATGGTGACTGATGCACGTTAAATCTGTCGAGTCTCAAAGTCCTCCATGTTCCCACAACAAATCAATACCTCTGGGGGTACTGATCCAGGAGTTTCCTTGTCTTCTGGATTGGTTCAAAATTACAAGGCTACGGAGTTAAACGTAAGTAGTCGTAAACCCATGAAATTGGGTCGGCTGTTCAACGACGGTTATAAAATAAAAAAATATTTACGATAAAATCGGCTTAAAGAAAGCGCGCTAAACGTACATTTACTGAAGAATCTGTTATAATTGATTGTGCCAAAATGTGATGACTTAAAAGTGCGATTAAAAATTGCCATTTTTTAAACTTCTTTTATTGTGTTTAGAAGTTCTTGCGGGCCGCACTTCAGTAGTCGAAGGGCCGCATTTGGCCCGCGGGCCGCAGGTTGTGCACCCCTATGCTAAATAGATTTTAAACTTGCACATTTAAAGGGGAAAAAATGGGCCAGGGATAGCTACGAGTTATACCTTTCGAGTCGGTACCTTTCTGTGATAGTTTTTTTAGTTTCTCGCTGACCACTAGTTGCCAAAACTTGTGATTATTCTGCCACAGATCATGATACGGAAATCTCCGGAGTCTTTTATTTCGTTGATGTATTTTCCTTAGTTTTTAGTCGGCCACTGCCTAAAAGTCACCACTAATTGGCGATTATTTAAGCTTGCATCACGATATGAAAATCGTTTTGGGCCACTGCAAGGAAATCCATAAAATTCAGCGATTATTTTTGCGTAGATACTGATATTGAAACCTTCCTCCGAAAACTAGTGAATGAGTAAACTTACCGTTCTGGTGACTTCAATTTCTGAACAGTTATCATATCCAATTGGACTTGAGGGCTTATCGGAATTATCAAATGTTATGGTTACTGTTGCTTTGTTGATTCCGGCTTGTCCATTTTTATAAACAAGCTCGTTTAAATTGGTGGCACGAACCTGTTCAAAAAAACATAAATTAAAGAAACACGTCATGTACGAAATTGAAAATTATTCCTAGCATAAAAACTAATAATATTAAAATAATTTACTTGTTGCAAATTTTGTATGCCTAAAACGAAGCATATCGAATCCAAAATATTGGATTTTCCACTTCCATTTAGTCCAGTAATAGCATTAAATTGAGGATCAAATCCTTTTATTTCCACCTTCGAACCATATGATTTAAATCCTTCAAGGGTAATACTTTTTATATACATCTTGATTTAACTGATATCGAAAGATTAAAATAAGGAATATATGAATAACATAATATTTCTCTTGTAACGGGAATCCAAATTCAAAATAAAGACAATAAAAACATCAAAGAACCGCGAAAAACTAAATATCAAACTTGATTCGTTATTTAACAACGAATCCGTAGACTTTGTGGGACAAGTGGAGTCCTGTCAATAAACGTCATTGGTCACGTGAGTCAAATCTCAGTTTGGCCCAAGTTTCGAAATCTTTTAAGTTTTCTGAAATGTGCTAAATGCTGGCAAAAAAATTTATTATTTTATCTCTTTCATGCTTTTGTTGTTGTTGTTGTTGTTAATTTACGTCGCACTAGAGCTGCACAATGGGCTATTGGCGACGGTCTGGGAAACATCGCAGAGGATGATCCGAAGACATGCCATCACAATTTTGATCCTCTGCGGAGGGGATGGCACCCCCGCTTCGGTAGCCCGACGACCTGCGCGCGAAGTCGAGCACTTTACGGTAGCACAGTTTAACGAGGACCAATACCACACACCCTCGGTCCCTACGCATTCTGATCCAAGTGGTCACCCACCCGCACACTCACCACCCGCACACTCCCTTTCCTCTCCTCCCCTTTGCAGTTGTATAGGAATGTAGAAGGATATTTTTCCTTTTCTTAATCCTCTTTTCCTTTTCCTTTCTCTCCACACGTTGAAGATGAAAGCATGCGATATATATATATATATATATATATATATATATATATATATATATATATATATATATATATATATATATATATCGCATGCTTTCCACTATCGCATGCAAAAGTGGAAGAAGCAATGCTGAAAGATCGAAGGGTGATGGTTCGGGACCTCAGCGAGATGACCCCTGATGTTAGAAAGTCCTGCATTCATAACATTTTGAGAGACCGCTTAGAATATGCCAAGGTTTGTGCAAGGTGGGTCCCGAAAATGCTGACGAATGACAGCAAACGGCAAAGTGTGAAAGCGGCCCGCGAATATCTTCATGCCTACGAAACCGATGGCGAGGAATATTTGCACTCTGTTGTCACTGGGGACGAGACCTAGGTCCATTACATGATACCGGAAACAAAAGAACAATCCCGTCAGTGAAAACATCCAGGCTCGCCGAAGCCGAAGAAGTTTAAGAAAATTCTGTCTGCCGACAAAGTGATGGCGAATTGGTGAATTGAAGTGTTTAATTATAAGACATAGAAACGCAATATAACACTGCTGTGTATTTTTTTATAATTCGAAATAAAGTTTTATGCAGATCGCTCTGTTACTTGAATATTTGTAAGTGCTGGAGTTCTATTGAAACTTCGGGACTCGTTCCTGCGACCTTCTCCCCCGTGGTGCAGCAGGAATTAAGCACCTCGACCACTTGAGCTACAGTGAATTTTGTGCTAATGCAGTGTAGAGTACGAATACGTGTGTATTGTCTTCGTATCATAGAAAAGGGAAAATACCGAGATCATCTCTAAGAAATCATTAGTGTTGCCATATTAAGAAGTTAACAATGAAATCTTACAAATTTTACTTCAATTAAAATTTTCGCTGGGATTCTTTATATGTAGGTATTTTATTTATTTCACACTGGAGCTGCACAATCGGCTATTGGCGACGGTCTGGGAAGCATCCCTGATGATGATCCGAAGACATGCCACCGCAATTTTGATCCTCTGCTGAGGGGATGGCTCCCCTGCTTTGGTAGCCCGACTATCTGCTCTCGAAGTTGAGCACTTCACATTTGAACAGTTCAACGAGGACCGATATCGCGCACCCTCGGTCCCCACTCAGGCTGATCAAAATGGTCACCCATCAGCTTACTGACAGCAGTAAGTGATGCTTGACTTCGGTGTTCTATTGGGAACCGTGTCTTTACGATCAGTCCACTGCGGGAGCACTAAAAAAACGAATAGTGTACATACAAGGAGCAAATTAACTATAAGTATCTCTATCTAATAGGTATCTGAACGCCCCCCCCCCATCTCAGAAGGATTATCAGGATAATCCAAAAGTCGGTTTTCGTTTGTGTAAATAATAATGTGACGAATGTATGGTGGCAAGTTTCCTAACGAATATTATTAACTTTATTGCTGAAAAATGTTGAGAAAAAAGTCCTCAAATTCTAAAAATTATCAGTTACCTTTTCTCCCGATCAGGGCCACTTAATATTTCAAAGGTTTCATGGCATCAAGTTGCAATCTATCACCAAGCGTTTGTTGAAAACAAAAGAAAAACAAATCGAAATAGCAAAGAGGTCGGGATAGCCTGGTCGGTAGGGCACTGGTCCCATGTCCGACAGTTCATGAGTTCGAACCCCTCCGGCCGAAGACTCCCCATGCAGTAAATGGTGACCAATGCACGTTAAATCTGTCGAGTCGCAAAGTCCACCATATTCCCATAACAAATCAAAACCTCTGGGGATACTGGATTGGAGATTGATCATTTTCTAATTCGGGTCAAAATTAAGATCTGTGGATGAAGGAATGGATGTATGAATAGGTCCGCCCTATAAACGGGTGTGGTTGAAGTCGAATTCTTGGCTATAGATGGCGCCACTGGAAAACAAGAACAATCGCACCCTTCTGCCTAAAACAGGCATATAAGCGAGAGCAAAAATGCGGAATTCAACCTAAATCTAAAATAGTGAGGGTTATGTCTCTTTAATATTTAATTAATCAAAAACGCTATTAAGTATTGTAAATATAACTTAATTTAATGTAGACATAATTTTGGATGTGTTAATTTAGAAACTTTCCTGCTCTCTTCTTTACGTCCCCCCTTTTTTTTTCAGGTAAAAAGGGTTGTTTTGTGGGGTAGAATTGAATTTCTTCTAGACAGACAAGTGAGGTATTGAGACGTTGTTTCCACCTATTTTTTGAAGGTGAACTGAATGAAATTATACACAAGTCATTAGAATAGTTCAAAAGTTGCAAGACTTTTTATATAGTATTACTTTTAACTCGTATTTATGTATACACTTTACATTATCATCTAGGTACTATCTGAACACGAAAAGTATATATTTCAATGAATCCTTCAAGCTGAACTGAATGCTAGAATAGTTCAGAAGTTATGAAGATTTTCTTCATAAGAGCAATTCAAAAATTGAAAATTTTATACTTAAAAAAAGTCACATTTCAACTTTTTAAATATTTGTCCTGTTGACTCGTGTTTATTCTCTTAGGATTATGTTAGAAAAATCTACACAAGAAACAGTACCTCATTAGTCTATCTTGCAATGTAGATGTGTAAATAAGTGCAAGTACAAGATTGTACTATTTATACATAAAACTCATAAATTCTAAATAATTTGTTCCATCGTCATAGTATTGGTCTTATTTAAGTCAGCATACAAAATTGTTACAGAAAACATGTCTTACATGTGTTAATAATTCGTGTAGTAATGTTGTTGTTGTAGTTAATTTACGCCGCAATAGAGTTGCACAATGGGCTATTGGCGACGGTCTGGGAAACATCCCTGAGGATGATCCGAAGACAAGCCATAACAATTTTGATCCTCTGCAGAGGGTATGGCACCCCTGCTTTGGTAGCCCAACGACCTGCATGCAAAGTCGAGCACTTTACGGTGGAACAGTTTAACGAGGACCAATACCGCACACCCTCGATCCCTACGCAGACTGATCCAAGTGGTCACCCACCCGCACACTGACCGCAGCCAGTGATGCTTGACTTCGGGGATCTGCTGGGAACCGTGTCTTAACGATCAGTCCACTGCGGGACATATAGTAATGTAAAGGGTATAAATTAGTCCGCATCAACCGTAATACTTCCTTCGCATACAACTTGCACCAACCACATTGCTAACGTAAATTATCCTCAGTGGTAGATGGATCATGGGTTTGAGTCCCCTAGCCGTCAGGCTAACTGTGGGAGGTTTTCGTGGTATTTCTCACCATGTAACTCAAATACGAGTTAGTTTCTTCTAAAAGTCCTTTATGAAGGCAAATTTCATCCGATACTTGATCCAGGAGTTCCCTTGTCTTCTGGATTGGACGCAAAATTAAATTACAAGGCTACGGATTAGAACATAGGTAGTAGCAAACTTAAGATATCTGACTACCACAAAAATGCTAATTATGACGAAATTATCGATTTTTTTATTTGCATTTATTAATTCCGCTACTTTCTACTTTCTAAAAATATACCTTACTTTTTATTCTATTCACATTACTTATGAAGTTACAGCAGTGTTTGTGTGTAGAGAGTTCGATAAAATTAAACCGCAAGCTGGAAATCAAAACCGGAAGTCATTACATTTTAGCGAATTATTATATTTTTTCGGTGCTTTACTTAATATTTTTAAAAAATATTAATTATTTTAAGTTTATAATTCGCTATCGCAACCCTCGAGTACGCCATCTAGCGGGAGACTGAAAATATCGGACATTAACTCCCACAAAACCATTGGCAATGACGGACGCAATTTTATTAGCAGCAAATAAGAAGCAAAATTTCCCTAAGGAAAAGGTAGAATTTCTTGAAAAAACTAACCAGAACATGCCAAACATTGAAGCAGAACACGCCAAGCATTTGAAGAACAATTTCTCAATAATTTTTATCTTTCTATTACCAACAACATAACTTTCAATTTCATGATCACTTGCTGTTACAGATTGTGTGTATTACGGTAAAATAATTTTTTCTGTCTTCAGTTCATTACAAATTAAACTGAAGTCAGCATTGCTTTCGTCATTCCAATGAATAAATAAGAATTCAAAATACGCACAGAACTGTATAATCTATCTATATTATATAAAACGCTAATACGTATGTATCAATAAAACCGAAGATATTTCCTTTCTCGCGTTGGCAACAGTTTTCATTTTTCAGGATTCGGCGCGCAAGAGCACGTAGTGTGCATCATATGTCTAATCGGGTGAATTCTTACCGAATTATCAAAAAAATTCTTACAAAATTATCTTCATCGAAGCCGATGCTTTACATCCGGCGTTCAGTACTATTTCATATTGTTTTGCAACACATGGTTTTAGCCCTCTGGTGGAAAAGACTTTAAAACAAAACTTACAACAGTTACTTTTCTCAACAACTTAAATTTAGAATAGTGTGATTAAGAAAAATATGTGAACTGCTTGCAATTTCAAATTAATATTGAAATGCACAGGTTTAGAATTTTCTGCAGTTAAAGTTTTCGGAACTTCAGTGTTAAAAAAAGTATACAAAAGCTAGACGTTAAGAACGTATCCAATGAGCGAGCATCGGATTGCGAAGCAATCCGAAATGAACTGCGAAAGCAGTTCCGGGGGTTGGGGAGCGCCAGCGAGCAGGCGAAGCCTCCTAGTCTATATTATATAAAACGCTAATACGTATGTATCAATAAAAGCGATGATATTTCTATTCTCGCGTTGAAAACAGTTTTCATTTTTAATCAGGGGCGTACGAAGAATTTTTTCAAGGGGGGTGTTCATAATTTTCTGAAACTACTAAAAGAAATTCGAGTCTGTAATAAAGCACTATTATTTCCCTAATTTAGACAGCTAGACAATTTTGACTTTTTATTTAGACAACATTGTTTAGTTAAATTTTGATTTGATTTTTTAAGTTTAAGAACATAATGTAATATCTTCTAAAAAAAGTCCAATGCCATATGGGTGGGAAGTAACACTTTCACATTCATCAGATTTTGTTATGTTAGAAGCGTTTTCTTCAACGGAAGTATCACATTTCTGTACAACAGAAAAACTTACATTGGTACTAGATGCTGTCACCTCACTAATTTCAGGTCGCGGTTTTTTCGCAAAATAATTAAAAATTGTTAAATTCCTGCGTTTTGACATCCTAAAGATCCAAGAACAGCAAATATATTTATATATATGGATTGGTACAGAAATATCCGCTACGCTACAATCTCAAAGTTTCGAGCTGGAATGAATAACTTCAACGAGCACAGTATCTCCAATGGTATTGTTACTGATTTCTTCACTAGTCGAAATAGTGGCGACGACGGGTTCCGCGATTGTTGTAGTTGTAGTAAATTTACGTCGCACTAGAGCTGCACGATGGGCTATTGGCGACGGTCTGGGAAACACCCCTGAGGATGCTCCGAAGACATGCCATCATAATTTTTATCCTCTGCAGAGGGGATGGCACCCCCGCTTCGGTAGCCCGACGACCTGCACGCGAAATCGAGTACTTTACGGTAGAGCAGTTTAACGAGGACCAACACCGCACACCCTCGGCCCCTACGCGGGCTGATCCAAGTGGTCACCCACCCGCGCACTGACCGTAGCCAGTGATGCTTGACTTCGGTGATCTGCTGGGAACCGTGTCTTAACGATCAGTTCACTGCGGGACGGTTCGGCGATTGAATGAACTTTTTGTTGAGATAAATCAAAATAGATTTAGCGGCAAGCTCCGAAAGACAAGCGGCAGAGATAACTCTTATTCTGACTAACTAACTCCACTGTACACCGTTCCCCCTTTTATATAATTTTTCACCGCATCTCCAAAATTCTCGAATTGTCTCAAAGACGACAGAACGTCTAGGATTCCAGAATCATCGCGTTAAGATCTCGCGATGACAGCCAGTCTCGAAAACTATACTGGCAGGACAGAAAGGAACCAGTCCGTAACAGTATCACGTGAATTTGGTTTCAAAAGTACAACCCTATTATAGTTAATGTTTTTTCAGCATTCTGAGAAATACCGCGAGAAAAAAAAAAGTAGGCATAAGGCAGATAAAAATATATAGTCTTAAAAAATAATAGCTTGCATAATTTTTACTAAAATTTTTATTTTTGATATTTTGTCTGAGCTCAAGGGGGGTGTTTAAACCCCTAAACCCCTCCCTTGCGTACGCCACTGTTTTTAATTGATAGGCTTCGGCGCGCAAGAGCACGTAGTGAGCATCATATGGCTAATCTATATTATATAAAATGCTAATACGTTTTAATTGATAGGCTTCGGTTGCGCAAGAGCACGTAGTGAGCATCATATGTCTAATCGGGTGAATTCTCACCAAATTATCAAAAAAAATCTCACAGAATTATCTTCATCGAATCCGAAGCTTTAAAATGCGGCGTTCAGTACTATTTCATATTGTTTTACAACACATGGTTTTAGCCCAACAGTTACTTTTCTCAACAACTGAAATTTAGAATAGTGTGATTAAGAAAAATATGTGAACTGTTTGCAATTTCAAATTAATATTGAAATGCACAGGTTTAGAATTTTCTACAGTGAAAAGTTTTCGGAACTTCAGTGTTCAAAAAAGTAAACAAAAGCTAGACGTTAAGAGCGTATCCAATGAACGAGCAAAGCAAGCATCGGATTGCGAAGCAATCCGAAATGAACTGTGACACCAGTTCCGGGGGTTGGCGAGCGCCAGCGAGCAGGGGGCGAAGCCTCCTAGTAGTTATAGAATATTGTTCTTCTTTATAGAATAGTATATATTTCTGTATCTATATTATTCGTAAAACAATAAAGAATCATCCGAACTACTTGAAATAGATTCATTTGTGCTGATTATTAATAAATTTGTATCGTTTTCTTGGTAATTATTTTTTTGTTTTGAAGGAATAATTTCAACTAGAATTCAGCTATTCTGTTTTTAATCTACGTATTCAAATTCATATCGAGATCTTACATTTATAAAATTTTTATGTGTGGTATGTTATCTAAAAGTAATGAGGGGATAATCTATGCATATATTATTTGAAAATAAAATTTTCAAACGAGAACATTTCATTTGGAATTCTGCGGATTTATAAAACAGGTGAGTGTTATGATTTTTATAATAAAAAATTTGCTGGTAAATATTTTTTTTTCTTATTTGATGATAGTTCTCAACAGAATGGGTTTTTACGTCTGATTAAGAACTATAAGAATAATAAAAAAAGAAACAATATGAAAGTTTTTATTTCAATGTAAAGAATTCTTAAAATCGTTTTTATCCTAAGAATTCTTTATTTTCCGTTTTTTAGTTCATAATATTTTGATAAAAATTGTTGTCAAAATACTTTTTTTGAAAAATTAAATGGTATAACATTATGTGTTTATGTATACTTCTTGTATATTCTAATGTTTGAAGTAATATCATTCAGAAAAGTATGGAATAAAAACAGGGCCGGATTTAAGCTTGGTGGGGCCCAAAGCTACTGAAAATGATAGGGGCTCTTATAAGTTCAATTCCATTTCTATACATCTAAAGTAAACTGTCACTATTTTTTATTGTTGAGTATTAGCTTGAGAGCTTATTGAGTAGCTAGCTTGTTGAGTATATTATTAAAAAATTTAATAATATTACTTTATTGTTAAATATATTAATTGTGATGAGACTATTATGTAGAACCTTTCTTTTATTCCACATACTTTTTGAACGAGGGGAAAAAGTTACAAAAGAAACACATTTTAAGCACAGAGTAAAAATTTCGCTTGCTGGGCGACTATATATTTAGTTTTATTATATATTAGTTTTTGTTTTTAGATTCATTTTGAATATATTTTATTTGCAATTTTTAATGACTTTTTCGCGAATTTTTTTCTCAATTGGTTTTTCTTTACGTTACAAAATGTATAAGACTTAGAAACATGAAATTTTGAATGTGCATAGAAAGTATGCAAAGAGTTAGAAAGAAAACAAGAAAATACAATTTGATTATTAGTTTTTTTTTTTTTTTTTTTTTTTTTTTTATGACCGCCGTTGAACAACCGCCTCAATTTTGAGTTTACGCCCTATCAACCAGGCTATCCCGGCCAAATTTATTAGTTTATTTTATAACAATCATTGCACCGCCGACCCAATTTCGAGTTTGCGACTACTAATATTCAACTCCGTGGCCATGTCATTTTGAACCCAATCCAGAAGACAAGGGAACTGTTAGATTAGTACCCAGACGCATTTATTTGTTATGAGAATTTGGAGGACTTTGTGACCTCTACAGATTTAACATGCACCAGTCACCATTTTATACATGGGTATTCTTCTGCCGGCTGGATTCAAATTCCCAATCTCACGAACACGAGTCCAACTCCCTATCAACCAGGCTAACCCGGCCAAATTTATTAGTTTATTTTATAACAATCATTGCACCGCCGACCCAATTTCGAGTTTGCGACTACTAATATTCAACTCCGTGGCCATGTCATTTTGAACCCAATCCAGAAGACAAGGGAACTGTTAGATTAGTACCCAGACGCATTTATTTGTTATGAGAATTTGGAGGACTTTGTGACCTCTACAGATTTAACATGCACCAGTCACCATTTTATACATGGGTATTCTTCTGCCGGCTGGATTCAAATTCCCAATCTCACGAACACGAGTCCAACTCCCTATCAACCAGGCTAACCCGGCCAAATTTATTAGTTTATTTTATAACAGTCATTGCACAGCCGACCCAATTTCGAGTTTGCGACTACTAATATTCAACTCCTTGGCCATGTCATTTTGAACCCAATCCAGAAGACAAGGGAACTGTTAGATTGGTACCCAGACGCATTTATTTGTTATGAGAATTTGGAGGACTTTGTGACCTCTACAGATTTAACATGCACCAGTCACCATTTTATACATGGGTATTCTTCTGCCGGCTGGATTCAAATTCCCAATCTCACGAACACGAGTCCAACTCCCTATCAACCAGGCTAACCCGGCCAAATTTATTAGTTTATTTTATAACAGTCATTGCACAGCCGACCCAATTTCGAGTTTGCGACTACTAATATTCAACTCCTTGGCCATGTCATTTTGAACCCAATCCAGAAGACAAGGGAACTGTTAGATTGGTACCCAGACGCATTTATTTGTTATGAGAATTTGGAGGATTTTGTGACCTCTACAGATTTAACATGCACCAGTCACCATTTTATACATGGGTATTCTTCTACCTGCTGGATTCAAACTCCCATTCTCACGAGCACGAGTCCAACGCCCTATGAACGCGGCTATCCCGGCCAAATTTATTAGTTTATTTCATAACAGTCATTGCATAGCCGAACCAATTTCGAGTTTACGACTACTAATATTCAACTCCTTGGCCTTGTCATTTTGAACCGAATCCAGCAGTCCCTGGAGCTGGTGAGGGCCGTTATATTAATACTGTTTGTAAAAAAAAAAAGAAAAAAAAAACATTGCGTAGGCTGATATTATTTAATTGATGTTTATATTGAAAATATTATTTTTGCTTTTTAATTATTTAAAGTACATTTGTTAAATTTTAGTGCAAGAAAAAAAATTGTCATTATTTATGTAAATTTTTGGCTTATATTTTTAAGGATTTATTAAAGGGTCTATTAAATATCAGAGAGAATAAATGTCATACGGTTTTAAAGTATCAGCTCTGCTTTTGATGGTGTATAGTGGCTAGGATGTGAAAGAGCAACAGTCCCGGGCATCCAGCCAAAACGAGCATTCAACATATCAATGGAACACACTAAAGCTTTATATCAATCAGCAATTATTTTTTGATAATTACAATTGTAGAATAATTATCTTATTATAGAATGAAATGTTTTAAAAGACAAATATCTGTTAATGTTTAACATTTAATCGACGAAAAAACAGAACCAATATTGAAGTCTAACGAATTTATTATCTTTATTTACTGATAAAGTTTGTGACAGAAAAAAAAATATTAAAGCCTGATAGATTTCAGAATTTTAGAAACACCTTCTAGTTATACTATTCAATCAAATAGGTTTCGATGTCTTTCATCCCGGTCTCATTAGTGATTCAGCATATTTCGATATCATTTTTGCTTCGTTCTTACTTAATATTAATTTGTTTGCGACAGTTAATTTGTATACCTCTTTTACTACATTTTCGAGGAGTTTAAAAATATAATAGTGAGGATTTTAACTGAAATGAAATTTGCTTTTTTTGTATGCCTCTTTTATTACGTCATCATCACACCCACACGCAACTGTCTACTCTAAATAATGCTATGTAGAATGAGATAGCAAAACAAACGTGTGTAGTTATTTAAATTCTTATTCAAAAGTATTAGTTAATTTTTCTTTTTCTTTTGAACTGTTAATTTCTGTCCTTTTTTTAGATATTTTAAAGTGCTATTTAAAACTTCTGCATTTCACATGAAAGCATTAAATATATCATTTGTACAATTTTAAAGTAAAATAAAAGGGAATTCAGATCCTTAGAAACAGATATTAAATAGTCTGATGATCGAATGATGGGACAAAAAAAAAAACTTTTTTACCTTTTAAACTAAAAAATTTCTTATTTATAAATAATTTATTAATACTCAAATTGCTTGAAAGATGATAGGTTCCCTACTAATGACAGCGAAGTTTTTTGTTTTATTCAGTCATTTATTTGTATTTATTATGTCCGACAATGTAAAAAAAAAAAAAAAAAAAAGCATTTTGAGCTTCTGAGGGCCCTAGCTCCGCATAAAAAAAGAGGGGGGAAAGTAGGATTTGGGGGCCCTTGTCATCTCGGGGCCCCAAGCTACAGCTTGTTTAGCTTATACGTAAATCCGGCCTTGAATAAAAATTCGGTACTTACGTATTAACGCCACCGCCGCTACAGATTTGGCGGTTTCTAAGTGCCGCCAATCTACACTTAAAATTTTTGCGACAAATCATAAAATAAAACACTTTATTTAAAATCAAAGTAGTCAGTCGGATTTCGGTGGAAAATGAGCCGATATAGAGTTTAGCATAGATTCAAAACAATCATATCGCCATATGAACTCTGATAAGATTCCAGATGAAATAACATTTCCAAAACGTACGTTTACCAAGATAAAGTTTCTTGTTGTGGTAATTGGTACATTTTCGTTTTTTCGGTAAAATATTTCCCTCCTGAAAAAATAAAATTGCATCTTGTTTTGTTTTTGGCAAATCCCAAAGACGAATTTTCGTAGCACTAAAATTGTTTTTTTGTTTTTGCTTCGTCAGCATTCTTTATTTTACGTTTCTTAGTTTCTAAATAATGTTTTTTATTGAAACTTGAAATTTTTTGATAAAAATTGTAGTCAAAAAACTTTCTTTACAAAATTAAATTTCTTAAAATTGTAAGGTTTATGTATACTTTCTGTTCATTTTAATTTTTGAAGTAATATGATTCTTAAAACTATAGAATGTAAAGTTTAAATGGGCCTTTCATGTTATATCATTAAATTTAGTAAAACTATTTCTCGGGCATTTGGTGTTAACTCTTATAAGAATAAACATGTTTTTTTCTGTTAATGTACAAATATTTTTCCGATGTGTTTTGGATATTCCATCTCTAATAAAAAGATATAACATTTTGTTTTTGTTTGCATAAGAAAGAATACCAAATATTTTTCTTTCTTAAATTTAATTAGCCACAATAAAGAAGGAACGTTGCAATGCTACGTGCTACATTAAAGACGTCTCTTGAGTAACTGAATCACTGTTCATATGGAAATCGCAGGTATCCGTCTCATACAACAACGCCCCCTATAGTTCGCTGCGATCGCGAATTCTGTTTCAGCTGCTAATTTAAATTCTGCTAGTTTAAAATAAATCATCATTATCTAATATATATAATTCTCTTACGTGGCTCCCAAATTTTGGCTGTATTCCGCCGGTGGCAACGTTTGCTTTGTTTTGTTTACATTACTATTTTTCTTACACGGCGAATCGACCAATGATTGCCGCTAAAAATGTCACATGCCAAATCTAGCTGAGGTAGCTCAACATATAGCGCTTTTAAAAACGGAAACTGAAATAACCAGAGAGCATCTGCTGCGGCAATCTCATACTATTAAGCTAGGCAGAAGTGAGTTGTCTTTGTCGATAGTATTTTGTAGTTCTCCATTTTAGTATTTTGTAGAAAGCGCTTTTTTTCACGAATTTATATATTACGAATTTATTTAACGATTTTTGATTTATATCACGAATTATACTATAGCACATTTCTAATAGGTTAACGAATTACATGTCATTTATTTGAATTCAAATTTATTTTAATGACTTTGTATTTACTGAAAAGATGCATTTTTTTTAAAAAGAAAAGTTTTTATATGGATTTGAATGATTGTTTTGAATTCTTAGAATTTTGTGCATTTGCCATGTATCTAAGTTAGTAGCGAGCGAAGCGAGCTTGGTTTGCGAAGCAAACCATATAAGATTACGTAGCAATTTTCAGGGGTTGGCGAGCGTTAGCGAGCAGGGGGGAGAAACCCTTTCATGGTAAAATCTCTTTCACCTGCGTAAGTAATTTAAAATTGACGGCATCAAAAAGTGAGTTTAGGTTAGACCTAGAGTAAGACATGAAGTTTTAAGTGCTGAAAAATCATTTTCAAAATATCAAAATGTAAAGAAATTATGGCAGGATTTCTCAGGATAAAGCAATAGAGAAGCAATCCTGTAATATTCTATGTTGATATTTTGAAAACTTTTTTTCAGAATTTAAACCTTCACTTCTCTGAGATTAAGGCCGGTCGAGTGGTTAACGGCCAGACTGCGGGCTCGAATCCTGATCTCAGAATGAATGTTTCTCTCTGTGCGTTGTCTTCTATTGTGTATGAAAATTGAGCCGTGATGGTTAAGAGGATAGAGCTTTCTCCTTCCAATGAGATGAGCCGGTTCGAATCCAGCGATGGCTGGTCGATACGAATTCCGCATCCGGCTTGCACAGATCACAGTGCTGACGTAAAATATCCTCAGCAGTGGACGGATCATGGGTTAGAGTTCCCTTGCCGTCAGACTAACCGTGGGAGGTTCTCGTGGTCCGGTTTAATTTTTAAGGTAGAATTTATCATTTGTATTACGCGCCGACCCAAGTCATAATTTTTTATGGTTTTTCAATGATGGTCCACCATAATCTGGATGGTAAACTTTAATAATTCCATCACGAGCCATTATATTTTTAATGGTAGCCAACATAAGTAACCATCCCCCCAATGTAGAAATTCGGACCTATTTATGATGGTCCAACATAAGAATAGCAACTTGTTAGGATGGCTTGTTCATGTTAAACCATCAGAAATTTCCATCATAATTTCTTGGAAATCAAATGTTGGAATGATTCTGAACAACCATCATCCTACTATAGGAATATGGACTGATTTGTGATGGGTTAACATAAAAAAAAAAAAAAAAAAAATTGTTTTTATGGTATTTTCCAGAGAACCAAGGAAGTGAAATTAATGTTCCTATTTTGAGCTGTAGAAATTCCATATTTTTAAACTCAACATATGAAAAAGAGTTCTACTAAGGGATTTTTAAGAGATCACGGCACCGGAAAGTGTCTAAATCATTGAAACAATTTTTATTGCTCTCATTTAAGTTTTAACTCACTGAAAAAAATTCCATGGCTTTATCTGAATTTTTAATGTTATGACGAATTTTGAATTAAAAAAAGAATAACTAGCAAAATAGAAATTTTGAAATTAAGCTGCAAAAAATTTAGAAAATTGAGTAAAGCGATGCTTTATCAGAGTAATTTCAAATTTTTCTGACTAAGGAAGGAGTCTGTTTTCTTTTTCGTTATGTAGTTTGAATCTAGGAATGTTTTTAAAATTATTCTTTTAATTATTTACCTTTATAAGTTTTTTTTAGGTGTTTTGTTATGTATTTCAAATAAAGGAAAGTTTTGTTTTTAAGATTTTATAAGTCTCTCTTTAATTGAACTAGGCTAATAATGATTATCTTGTTCATTATAGGGGGAAAATTTGATGAATCAACTGTTCAATGATCTGAGAATTTAGGTTTATAAAAAAAGTACAACAGAACACTTTAATCACAAGAAAGTTTAACTGACAGCGCTTTATACGTTATGATTTAAATTGTTCTTCAAGTAACAGTTTTTTAGACATTATGATTTTATTTTTATTTTATAACCGTCGTTGAACAGACCTAAGTTTTGGGAATTCGTACTGGGACTCCGTAGCCTTGTAATTTTGAACCCAATCCAGAAGACAGGGGAATTCCTGGATCGAGTATTGGGAGAAATTTGCCTTCGTGGAGAAGTTTTTAATGGAACTGACCCGCATTTGCGTTACATAGAGAGGAAGACCACGAGAACCTCCCACGTTTAGCCTGACGGCAAGGGGACTAACCCTTCATCTACCACTGAGGATATTTCACGTTAGCACTCTGGTCGGTGCAAGCCGGATGGGGAATTCGTATCGACTGGGATTCGAGCCCGGTTTACCTCATTGTGAGGCGAACGCTCTATCCCCTGAGCCATTACGGCTCAGTATATTGTAATTATCATCGAGAGATGCAGAAAGTTTTTCACTATTAACTCATGTGTTGCCACAGAGATGACCAAATGCTAACTTTTCGATGGCATAGATTCACAAATTTTATTTTTCAACCAGAGATTATTTAAAGCACTCTTATTGTGCATATTGAAGAATTATTGTCAAAGTTGAAGTCATGAAAATGCATTGGCTAGGAATCTTAAAGATATGTTGGACTTAAGAAAAAGCAAAACCTTTAAAATCTAATGAATCCTTTCTGAGAAAGGTGACCAGAAAAGATCAAAACCCGTTTGTTTGCCAGAAAGGAATTGGAATGTGATTATTAAATATATTTTTAATTTAATATGCAAATCAAGCTTATCACGATTGCTGATAACTCAGTTTCATCTGATGAAATAAAAGTGAAATTCTTTTAATTTTTTTTTATTTAATTTCTGGATCGGAAGCAAGCTATATCTAAAAAGTTATATAAAAAAAAGTTATGAGTTTATGCTAATTATTTTTTTTATATAATTTTCCATCTTAAACTGCGAAGACACTATCAGAAAAAAATATTTTCTTTGTTTTATAAATGACCAAATGGGAATTTTTAATTGATGAGTCATGAGTCGGGGCGCAAAAATTATATTTTTAAAGATTTAAATAATTTCCAACCAAACTAATGTACAACCCAAATAATGATATGAAAGCGCATTAATTGTTTCGAAAATTAACTAGTGTTCGAAGTAAAGCATCAACTTTGTAAATTTATGAGAAAACAATAGTATTTTTCAATTTAAAAAGAACGGAAGAATTCATTTTTAGACGACAACTTCCGAATTGGAAAGACCTAATCAGAAGATGTAAATAAAGTTTAATCAAATAGTTTAGATCTTCAAGTGTAAAGACGGCACTTTCAGAAAAAATGTATTTCATTTGATTTAAACAACCAAATAACGAGATAGAATTTTATACAAACTATGCAACAAAATAATAGAAAAAGTATTTATTGATTGAAAAACTAACTCTTATTTGAAATTAAGCATCGAAGCTTGCAAAGGGGACAAATTGCCTAAGACTGAGTTTAGAAAGCTCAGTATGGAAGTAAATATCCTGACATCGGTTTTTGTTTTACAGTGCAGGTAAGTGTACATTGCAGTTACATATTTCAAACATTTATACATTTTTAAAGAGCTTTTAATATTGAATGAACGCACAAATTGCTAATTTTTATACCTTAATTTAATTTTTTAAAGGAGGGGTTTAAAATAATAACAAACTAACGTAGTTTAAAGATAAAATTAAATTTCATTAAAATACAGATTTGATAAAATCTGCAGTTTTTGACGATATTAAAATTTTTCAGAAACACCTCAACTACTCAAAACTGATAAAAGTTCTCTCTTAACCGACCTTTAGTTAAGTTTGAAAATCTGTTTACAAATTTGAAATTATGTTGAACTATGTAAGAAATTAAATCTGAAATGTTTGCTGAAAATTTAACTTAGAACTTCACAAGAAATAATTTATAAAAAGGATTTTATAAGATTAAACAAAAAGAAATTTTTAAACAAATTTTTGACCTTGTATTTAAAAATCAAAGATAATTTAATTGGACTTACGTACAAGTGACAAGTTTTAACTGGGAAAAAAATTAAAATTCATAAGAGAATTTAGAAGCTTGCATTCTATGGGAAAAATCAAAAAAGTTATTGACTTAAGAGATTACAAGTGCCAAAACTTTTGATTGGACTTTTCGTTATGCAAACTCTTTTTCTGGTTTGACAAAATATGCTTCGATTAATTTCGATGGAATCTAAAATGTTCATTTTATGAAAAATCTAAACTTTTTGAACAGTTTGAAACTAGAATTAAACATATTTAGTTGTTCTCTTATACCATTGAAGCAATGGGGGTGCGCTTGTTTTCCAGCGCCGTCATCCATTGTCAAGAATATTACTACTGCCACACATATTAGTCTACCAGTTTAGAGGGCGGACCCATTCACACATCCACAAATCGTAATTTTGACCTGAACTAGAGAACGATCAATTTCCAATCAGTACCCCCAGAAGTAAGATTTGTTATGGAAATATGGGACTAGTTCGGGAGACATTGGTGACCAGACAGATTTAACGTGCACCAGTCACCATTTAATAATTTCTTCGGTAGGCGGCGATCCAACTCACGATCTTTGGACACGGGCCGAACGCCCTACCGACCAAGTTACCCCTGTCCCCATATGCTTCGTTGTAAATCAGTTAATCTAAGGTCGTATGTCAAAAACTAGTGTTCAAATATATTCCTTATCGAAGTTATTTAAGGTGCCCTCGTAATCTTTAGTCCACCAACATCCTGAGCCACACAGCAAGAGTGACACTTAACTTCAAATTTTGCCCAAACTATATATTAGAAAAAACTTTCTAGTAGAACCGTAAGAATTTCATTTTGTGCGAGAGTATTAAATACTGGAATTTTTCTAATCCCGATCCTTAATCTGCAAATTAAAACCACACTAAAAACAAAAATTTTTAAATCAAAAATTTAATTTATTTTCAATATAAAATACACAGTACAGAGATGATTTTTACACTTTATCTTTTAATATAGTCTAGCATTACAAAAAACTAAAAATCTATAACCAAAATACTTTTATGATATATAGTACAAATATCAGAGTAAAATTTCTTTCAATTACTGTAAAAAGTTTCAAACACTAGTTCAATACAATTATACAATGTAAACATTTACCACTAATTTGTTTCGTTAAACATTTACTACTAATTTGTCCCGGAAAAAATTTAGTATTAAAAATGACAACGTTTTCATTTCGTTTATGATAAATTTTCCACATTACTAAAAGCAGGTGATTAATAAATAGTATAAATCCTGATATTACAACTAAATCTGATAATTTTTAAATTAAAATTTTAGATCTTTGTAAAAGGACTGTTTTGTTGACTAGAGTTTTACAGCATGTTATAAAAAAAGAAATCAAAATTCAGAAATTTTACTAGCAGAGGGGAAGGAATTTCCAAGCAGTTCAAGTTATTATTAAATTTTAAGCCATTAGAATTTAATTTTGATTAGTATAAACTAAACTTTGAAAAAGATTTCTTCGATTCATCCAAAGTGAAAATCCTCCTTTCCAAAATGATAGATTCAGTTTCATTAAATTTTAAATCCAAATAAAACGTAGTCTTCTTGCTAATGTAATTGACAGAGTTTACAATGATTCCTTTTAATGCGAATTTGTTCTGTTACTAATTCTATTAAAATAGAAATGTTCGCAATCTAGATATATAAATAAAACCAACTCTGCGATTATGACAACACTTTAAAATTAAGTAAACTCCCAGAAATTCAGAAAAATTTTACATTTTGGTAGCCGATTATTCAAACTTTGGCATCTTTAATATTTCTTTAAAAATATGTAAAACTGATTTGGATTTATTGTAAATATACTAAAGCAATATAGTTCTATATTCAAATTTATACTTTATAGTTTGGTATAAGTTACAACAGGATTTTTACACCAATAATGTTCTTATATACGTATTAGATTAATTTATTGTCCAACGTTTACAAATTAATGATATTCAAAAATAAAAATACATAAATTTCTTATCTAACTCAGAGTAGCATCAATATACATCAATGACATTTACATTATGAAAAATTATAATTTATGAATTCCGTTAGGTACATATTTTATAATATAAGTTTCATTTTATGCCATACACATAGATTACACATTCGATATCTAAGACAAGACTGATTACATAAAGCCTAAAAAGCAGTGGAATATACAGTTTAAGTCGATGTTAATTTAGCTGATACAAAATATTTAGGAAAAACAAAAAGTTTAAAATTTGAATAATTGTCTTAAAGTAGAATTTAATTAAAAATAGTATTAAAAGTAAATGAAATAAAATGTACACTTTACAAGTTAATGCACGGCATAGCCTTCTCTTGTTTGTAAAAAATTCAGGTTTCCCAAACACAATTTTAAAATATACTGATCCAAAAATATTAAAATTGACCTAAAAATAAAAAATTATTTAATAATAAATCGCTAGTTTAAAGAAATGTTCTAAGTGCTTAGAATTTTGAATAAACAAAACTGTTAAATGCAATTTAATGAAACTCACTCAGGTCGGTAATTGAATTTGTTTTCACAAGACTTTAATAAAAGTACGAGTTAATTGTTAAAGTTTTCGTTTTCACAGACACTTTGCTAAAATTTCAAAATCTACAAAAAAGTTTTACTACCATTTTAGGCCGATTATAAGGTAATATAGAGAAAGTACGATAACTTTAATAGTTACGCACGTTTAGCATACACATCTTAGTTTACCGTTATCTCGAGTCGTTTAAAACCAATTTTCGTACAACTTAAAAATTAAAATTTAGTTAATTTTGAATACTAAACATTTTTTTAATCCAGCTCTCACTTCCTTAATTTCTAAGTTCAATATATCACTTTGACGTCTTAAATTTCTTAACAAAAAGAGAGTTCTAAATTAAAGTATAACTGCTGAGAGTTTTTACGTACGGCAACGTACACTAGGGAATCTGAAACTTACGAAACTGCTGAACGAGTGTGGGGGACGAAGAGGGCCGTCTACCGCTACCATTTCAAACTCCACACTTGTGTAGGACGGAAAATTTCGAAATTTTTGAACAAGTGGTTTTTTGTTAGCGCTATATCAATCTCCAAATCAAACAGAAAGATTTAGAAGAATAAATAGTAATTAAGTTAATAGCGTTGAGAAGTCTACGAATCTCAATAAAGTTTAAAACTATTTGATTTTAGTAGCGCAAAGAATTTTCGGTTACTCTTTTTAAAAATGTCAAATTGCGATTTTAGATTTGACTTACGTGCTTGTTATATAATTTCTTTACATTTTGTTTTTCTTTATTATTAAGAATTTTAAAGGTTTTTAGCGAAAATTGCGAATTAGAGTTAAAATTAACTATTGGAACTTTAAGATAGTTTCAAGATAAAAATGCAGTTCTAACTTTAGGATGTTTTAAATACTATAAATATTACATCAGGCAAGGTATTACGAAGGTGCAATTTGAAAAAAAAACTCAATTTGGAAAGGTACAAAATGCAGTACTGCATCTTTTACGGTATTTTGTAAACTTTAAGTATTTGTTTCTTTATAGATAAGCATTTCATTTAATTATATTAAAAAAATTATGATTTCTTAACTTTAAAAGATTCTAAGCTCTGAAGGAATTCATGATTTTGTTTTCGCTAAGAAAAAAAACTGTTCTACATACCAATATTTACTTTGAAACTAAAAACTTAATCCAGGCAAAACTGAAAATTTAGTAAACCAAATCAAAATTTTCGGAAAAAATTATAATTTTTTTTTGCGAAATTTTCTGTACAACGTTAATTTAAAAATTTTTTTTTTACTCAATTTTGCATAATGTTTGGTGCTTTATAGGAATTTAAGGAAACTAATTCCACCACTGAAGCAACAAGTTAGTGTTAGATGTTAAGTTAGGGTAAGTTAAGTGATTAGTAAATTAGGAATTATTTTGTTACTTCAGCAGCAAAATTAAGTTGCATTAAACGTCCTGAAAATTATGAAAATTTGCTAAGCAAAAATATTGGAGTTTTATTTATTTTAAATATAAAAACGCTATAGCCTTCAAGTACTTTAACAAAAAAAAAAATACTAAAAAATAGTTTGTTAATTTTTTGAAATTTTTTCCCCTCATAACACGTTAATGTCTACAACTGGATACATTATCCGCATAATGTATCCAGACTTTTAAATAAAACTTATCAAAGTAACTGCTTGTTTTTACATTAATTTTTTAAATTTTATTTTTGGCGTTAACTACACTAAGTCATGTAAACCTTGGCATGAGAGTTCGTATATTCATTATTTTAACTGCAAGTCAAAGTATGTAGAACAGTAAAAATATGCGAAATTAAATTTAGAAAACCTAGAATTTGAATTTTTTTACCTTTCAAGAAGCACCTTTATAATACCTGCGTTTCGCGAGTAAAACCTCCCCCTATTGTGCTCTGTATGAATACCTTCCTTTGTTTTTCAAAAATTTACCAAGCTTTTATTCTAGCTTTGCACAAGAGAGTTTTAATTTTATGTTACAGTATACAAATGATATATTCTTCTAATGTATTTGAAAAATTCAATTAAATATATTAAATTAATTAAATTTGGATTTAAAGTAATATCGCACATTATAATTTGTGTGTGTTCACTGCCCATGTTTAAGTTTATTTCAGTCTAGCTTCTGATTCAAATTTATGAATCTGTGAAAAGTGCAGAGGAGGATATTTTGAAATTTTATTTCTCACAATTTTGGTGTATCGATTTTTGTGTTGATCCGTTTAAGTTTCGTTAAAGGGATTTTTATTTACAAAACTTAATACATCAATAAAGAAGAAATGAGACATGTCTGCGAACGTGTTTAGAAATTTTATTTTTGAATGTTCTAGCATGAATAATAAAAGCTAATTTAAATAGTTTGGTAACTGCTGCAAAACAAAGTTCATAAATTATGCAATTAGAGACGGTAATAAATACAAAAACTCTTAAATTAAACAGTTAAGTCACTTTTTCGAAGTTTGAATGTCGGATTTTAGTTAAAATTAAATTGTGCCAAAATTTACCCTCCAAATAAATATAAATTTAGAAAATTTAAGCTTAGATCATTCTAAAGCACTTTAGCAATGTAGTACCGAAACTATAGTACGACCTTTTCTACCTACTTTTATTTACGATTTATTCACTTTAGTTCACATTGTCTAAAGCAAATTTTCTTTTTGGTAATTATCATAAAACTTAATTAAAATTTAGTTTATTTTGAATACTGAACATTGTTTTTTATTCAGCTTTTACTTCAATTTCTAAGTTACAATATCTCACTTTGAAGACATAAATTTCTAAACATAAAGAACGTTCTAAATTAAAGTACATCAGAGCGGAGAGTTTTTACGTACAGCAACGTACAAGTGGGGAAGAGGGAGCAGACCTGCTGCCTACAGCTACCAATTCGAACTCCACACTTGCTCAGAAATTTCAAAATTTTCCGTCTTACACAAGCTTTTATGTTAGCGCTATATCAATCTCCAAATCAAACAGAAAAATTTCGAAAAATTAATAGTAATTAAATTAATAGTGTTTAGTAGTCTACGAATCTCAATTAAGTTTGAACCTCGGATTTAGTAGCGTAGAGAATTTTCGGTTACTCTTTTTAAAAATGTCAAATTGCGATTGTAGATTTGAGTAATGCACCGATGATTAATTTGTTCAGTATTCCTGCTATCAAACTAACAGTTAATATTTGGAGCGCGAATGATACTACTTTCGCTCTAAAACCCCTTCAAGAAGGTCTGCACAACTGTGTATAATCCTGGTGTTTCGATTTAAATTAAGAACCGTAATCGTCCTGTAATTTGGCTGTTTATTTTATAGAATTTAAGCTTATCTGTCAAAACTAACTACGTTTGCGTAAAAAGTACTTAAACGTTTAACTTAAATTTCACTGAAATTAAAATTTCGGTCAAATTGTATTTTAATATATATATAACTCATACCTTTAATAAAAAACATTGCCTACCTATTCTAGTAGTACACAATTTCAACTTAACATCTCAGGCACACAGATTTCCAGAACAGGTAGAATTTCTATAAACTTCTTAAAACATTACTACAAAATAAAACGAAATAAAATTCTATCATTCGTCAACTGATCTCATGCTGGCATTGAGCTACGAATAGAAAAAGAGCAGTAATTTCCTAAATATAGCCTAGCGGCCTTAATTCGATCAAATTTTCAATGTTTAAAGAGAGCAGGCACATTTTAAAAATCAACTACAGAAATTTAACTAAGTTACTGTTAATTAAACTGTTATGAAATTTTATATAACCAGAGCTTATTCTACTTCCCATTACATATAATACTAGCTCATAATAACTTTGTTCGGTCTCTTAGAAATTTTGAAAACTTTGGGAAAACTTTAATAAAAGCATTTTCATAACTTCTCATATTAAAACGCAGCAATCTGTTAAGGCAAATCATTATTTTTTTAAAAATTTATAGAGATTTAAGACACAAGACAGTATAATTCCATGATTGCTAATAATGCTTTAAATTTTAGACTGGATTCTTTCTGCAGAGTTGAAAATAGTAAAAATCCATATTAGAGGAAAATATGGTATCGGACGAGGGGTGCAGACGATTAAGAAAATGTGTACAGTCCTTGTAGACAGCTATATTTGCATTTTGTTTTATATGTGCTTCTTATAATTGTTTAATATTTTGTTTTTACCTTTTCTTTTTAAGAATTTTAAAGCTTTTATTAGTGAAAATTCCGTACTACAGTTAAAATTAACTAATAAAACTTTAAGATAGAACTGCATTTTTATCTTGAAACTGTTTTCAACGCTTAAAAACACTCAAAATATTACATCAGGCAAGATATCACGAAGATGCAATTTGAAAAAAAATCACAAACAATTAGGAAAGGTACAAAATGTATTACACCTTCACGATAATAAATTTGTAAACTTTCAAGTATTAGTTTCTTTAAAGAGAATCATTTCATTTAATTATATTTAAAAATTTACGATTTCTTAATAAGCCCTAAAAGGTTCTTAAACTGCTGTTTAGTATTTTATGAAGGAATTCACTATCTTGTGCTCGTAAAAAATAAACTGTTCTACATGCTAATATTTTACTTTTTAGAAAGAATAACTAAAAATTTAGGCAAAACGGGAATATTATTAAACCAAAAGTTCCGGGAAAAATTACATTTTATAGATTTTTTGCGAAATTTTCTTTATACCGTCAATTTTAAGTCTTTTTACTCAATTCTGCATAATATTTGCTGTTTTAGGGGAATTTAAAGAAACTTATTCCACTACTGAAGCAGCAAGTTAGTGTTAGATGTAAAATGTTAAGGTAAGTTAAGTGATTAATAAATTACGGATTATTTTTCTACTTCAGCAGCAAAAATAAGTGACATTAAACTTCCCTGAAAATTAGCCAAGCAAAAATATTTGAATTTTATTTTTTTTTAAATATATAAACGTTACAGCCTTTGAGTACTTTAACAAAAAATACTCATTCATAAAAAAAATCAGTTTAGTAAATTGAAAATTTTTCCTCCTTCTAACTCGTAAATGGCTACAACTTTTTTAAATTATCCAGATAATACATCCAGACTTTTTAACTATTAATGTAAAAACAAGCAGTTACTTTAATAACAATTTATATTTAAATTTTATAATCGGTCTTAACTACACTAAGTCTATATAAACCTTTACATGAGAGTTTGTATATTAATCATTTTAACTGCAAGTTAAAGCATGTAGAACAGTAAAAATATGCTCAATTATACAATTAATTTAGGAAACCTAAAATTCAAGTCTTGTTTTCTTTTTAATGAGCACCTTTATAATATCTCCCTCTGCTTAGAGAGTAAAACATTCCTCTATTAAGTTAAGACAGAATTTCTTCCTTTGTTTTTCAAAAATTTACTTAGCTATAAATCTAGTTTTGTACACGAGAGGTAAATTTATATTACAGTATACAAATACATTTTTTCAATGTGTTTAAAAATTTAAATTTATTAAATTTGTATTTAGAATAGTATAGCACATTATGATTTGTGTGTGTTCACTGTCAAGTTTATGATTCCAAGTTATGAATCCGTGAAAAGTGCAGGGGTGGAGGATATTTAGAAATTTTATTTCTCACAATTTTGATGCATAGAGTTTGTGTGGATCCGTCTAAATTCAGTTAAAGGAATTTATTACAAAACCATTAATGCATCAATAAAGAAGAAACTAGAGTCTGCGAATTTGCTTAGAGATTTTATTCTTGAATGTTCTAGCATGAATACTAAAAGTTAATTTAAATAGTTTGCGAACTACTGTAAAACAACGTTCATAAACTAAGCAATTATATATAGCAATAACTCCTTAATTTAAAAAATTTGTATTTAAGTCACTTTTTCGAAGTTTGAACGTCAGGTTTTTGTTAAAATTAAATTGTGCCAAAATTTACGCTCCAAATAAATACAAATTTAGAAAATTAAGCTTAGATCATTCTAAAGCACTCTAGCATTGTAGTACCGAAACTATAATACGACTATTTCTACACACTTTTATTTACGATTTATTCACTTTAGAATTTGCTTTATACAATGTAAACTATTCTTTTTGGTATAGGAGTTCCTGATTGAAAAACCCCATTCTATTTCACGCTATTATGAGCCAAATTACCCCTCGTAAAAGAATAAACTAAAAACTAAAGTTCGAATTTAAACTTTTTTATAACGAATTTTTAAGCAGTCTAAAAAAATATGGTTCACAAGTTCTTGGTACAAAGTAAATGTCTAGTACAAATGTTTTAAATTACTGGTATCATGGCAGCGACAGTTTTTTTAAAAAAAATGGAGTGATACAATAAAGTTAAACGACGAGAACAGTTTAGAGTTTGGGAAAACTGCGTGCCTGCGGAAGATAGAAATATGGCAGATAATTAAATTGCATTTAACAGAAATGTACCTAAAACATTTTGCTAGAAATTTTGAAAGTTTGCGCAGAAGGCTTAAAAAGTAAATCTTCGTAAGAAAATTAAGACTAAAACTTTCTCGAATACCTTAAATTCCAGCAAAAGTTTTTTTTAAATATTAAAGCCAAAATCTAATTTTTTAAGCTAATATTTTTATCAATCATAAACTTTTACATAGTTAATTTACTTTTCAAAAACAAGAGAAATTATTATAGATAAAATCTGTATCAGTATCAATCTGTACATCTTACAGATAACAAGGAAATTTGCAATGAAAAGCACCGAAGATACGAGACCAGTCAATAGAACATAAATAAATGTTGAAGACCTGAACGCTGCAATTATGACAGCCATGTAGCAGATAAATCGCCATGTAGTTTATCGTAGAAGGAATAAATGAAACCAGTAGTTCCTGTCTGCCATTCTGAAAACAAAAATATTTGTTACTTCCTAAGCAAGGAAAAAATGCTAAATCCTTAAAATTAGTGATCTAAACTCAAAAAATTGTGGCTACGACTTTATATTTAGGTGTAGTGAAGCGCCATGCATACTTCTATTGATCTAGATGTTTCCGTACATCAATAATACTCTTTTACACCACTTTCAGTAAAGTCTGTCATTTGTAGCTGTTTTACTAAAATTTGTAATTTCCATAAGAGGACGCCATGTCGCGGAATAAAATTTTACTCATTGCGATAAGATATATAAAATAAGCTTTAAAATTGTTCATGAACTACTAAATGTGAGAGTCTTAAGCATATTCAATAGAAACTATTTAATTCAAAAAGAGTTTCATTTGTTTACCTTAACTAGATTCTTATCCTCAAGGTGAAGCATTCGTGTGAACATTTTGTAAATATTTAATATTTCAATATAATATTCTTTTATATAATAAATTTTATACATTTGTCAATGGTCAATATTTTAAGAATATCGCAGAACCAAATATGAACACATAAAATTTTATAAACATAACTTTAAAAGAACGTCTAACTGTGGAATCACCCTTTCGAAACTAGTGTAGTTTTAATTTCCAAAAACCTTTCGGGCACGTTAAAAATTATTTACTGACCAATTAGTAAACAAATCTTAAAATTAAATAAGTGAATTATTCAACGTTTGTGATTCAATAATCACCCAAACTGTGTTTAAATAATTACTAACCAACTTTAATTACTAACAATTTAATATACAAACATAGAAATCATTATTTTCGTATAAACTAATACACAAGTCAATCTATCAATAGCAAATCTTAAAAGCCAAACTGAAAAAAAACTTTAAACCTATTCTTAAAAAATTTAAAATTCTAATAATTTAGACATATTGAAAAAGAAATAAACTTAACTGCCAGTTCATAGAAAGTTGAACGATTCATCAAATTAAAGACTTTTCAACTGAGCAAAAATATTTTAAAGTTTGGGTTGAGACTAAAAGTTACCAGTATTTGCAAATTAAAAGAGAATGCAAATTGTTTGGAGTTTGTTGGATTGTTTGGATTTATGAATGTTTACAAGCTAGATAGAGGATTTTTAAAAATTTTCAAAAGGATTCCCTCAAATAATTTTAAATTTAGATCGAATAACTAAGTTCTAGACGCGACTATCAGCACCTTATTTTTATGCCTCCTAAATTATCAAGATGAAACTTTATAAATTTAATTTATACGAGTTTCTTCACTCTATTTCGAGTAATAGAATCTATGTAATATCCGCAAACAATTATATTTAACGATCTCAAATATTTATGGGCCAATAATTTATAATTTTTATAAAAGTATTTTCAAATAATACTTATCAGTTTTAAAAAGTTAAATAGCGTTAAAAAAATTTGTCATTTTAATTTTAAACATACTTAGAATTTAAAGGCAGCCGTATTTTTTTTTTTTTAGGAGTTTAAAAAAAGCTAACCTTTATTTGAAAATAAGTATGACAAATCAGTTTTGCAAAATTTTAGGTTTTCGAAATAAATTTTAGGACTTTCTGGAACCTCTAAAAATTACGAATTACGCCCTAAAAATATTTTATATAATTTATATAATATAATATATAATATAATATTTATAATATTTTATATAACATAAAATGAACATAGAATGTAGATCAGTGGTTACCAACTGGCGGCCTGCCAAGCGTTTTTTTTGTGGCCCGTGAACTGAAATATTAGTTGTCATTTTTTGCGAGCAATTTTCGTAAAAAATTTATATGGGTTTCAAGTACTTTTCTTTGTTAAAAAACCTAGTTTCTTCGTTTCTGCGAAATTTAACATGCCAACGGTGCAAAAAAAAATTTTAGTCAAAAATCTACTTATTTTAATTTGTAATTAAATACTTTAGTTTTGTACAACATGATAAAAATCTGACAGTAATATTTAGTGTTGCTTTAAACATAAAATGAGTCCTATATAAAATTTTGATAAAGTTGCGGCCATCCATTTGACTGATGTTTTTAATTACGGCCTTCGACCTCAAGTTAGAAACCCCTGATGTAAACGGAATTTTTTTCACCCTTGAAAACACAACGTCAACCTAGATTTAAGGTTTTAATATAGAAGGTTGTTTTCCAAGGTTTTGGATTAGGGTAATGAGCATAGAATAGAGTAGATTGTCACAGATCTAGTTTTGAGGTTAGAAGGTTTACACGTAAACCGCATAGCAAACCTTTTCAGGTTTACATTACAAGGTTTTTTCTGAGTGAAAATAAACATTGATATTTGGGATTAATTTTTAATTACCCTGTATTTAACGTTTGCACTCTTTGAAAATTTTTAAGTGTTATAGTGACAGCCCTAATTCCTCAAACTGGAGAAAGAAGTTTATCATAAGAACGTAAGAGGTATCCAGGGTTAAAATATAAGTTATGTAGGAAAAAAACTCACCCTTTTTTTCATATGCACTTTAGATGCATTTCCAGCCAAATATTTTCATTGTCTAGTCTCCGGATAAACCCAAACATCTAGCCGAATATTTCCATCATCATTATTGTAGTCGCATCTCCAGATATATTCTCCATAAAACCACATCCATTTTCCATGTAACCTGGATGAAAATCTGTAAGAGATTGTGATATTACTTTAAAAAACTAAAATTAAAAATACTTAAAAACGCCTTAAAGAGAGATCAACATTTTTAACTGGTCAAAGGATTGAGTCTTCTAAATTTATGTAATTAGTATAAAAATACAAAAATCAGAACTTTTCGAACATTTGAAAAACTAAATAAAAATTTGCACTAATATTAAAGTTTATTTTATATATATATTTTTTTAAGAAGTCCTAGCATTACCACCACAATTATTGCCAAAAAATTTTCAAATTGTTTCTTATTGTTGGCTTGCGTCGCACTAGAGCTGCACAATTTGCTATTGGCGACGGTCTGGGGAACATACCCGATTAGGATCCAAACACATGCAATCTCCAATTTTTGGATGGCTCTGCTTCAGTAGCTAGACGACCAGCGCGAAGTCTTGCACTTCTCGGTAGAACAGTTTGACGAGGACTTTTTTTGTTCTATTGGAAACAGTGTCTTGACGATCAGTTCACTGCGGGACTTGATAATTTGTAAAATATGTTTTCATACATTAATATGAAGCACGAAGTTATTATTAATCTTTTTGGAAGTGAACGCTGCAATTACCTGAATTTAAAAACGAAACATGACGTAAAATAGGCGAATAACCAGAGTTCAAAATAATGGCATAAATGAGATTTAGAAAATCGTAAGGGAGACAATATTTCTAGAAATTCGATTAATGAAGCTTAAATTGCCTTTAGTTTTTAATTATAAAAAAGTAGCAAGCTTTGAATAGAGTAGGATAATTTTTTTTATTGTGTATTTCCTTGTATTTTGATCACAAATACAAAATGCGCTAGACTTGCATGGCATAAAATTGTTTTCTTAAAGTCTTTCATTGTAATTAAAATTCCCGACCTACGTAGAGCCTGGCAAGCTTAGTTATTGTATGAAAAGCAATACAGTTTATTAAACTTGGAAAATAGAGAAATAATTAAACATGAAAAAAAGCTTTGATTTAAAAATTTGAAATGAGTCTGAAATCCTTGGCAGAAAAAAATGTTAAAACAGTAAATGAGAAGTAGTAAACAATGACATTACCTACATTGTCAAACAAAATGAAACTACCAAGAGTGGTGGATAAATTGTAAAACATATAGATTCCTAGCAAAAAAAAAAAAAAACTATTGCATTTAGAAGGTCCGTATGTGCTGTATACGAAACTAATGGTTGCTGGTTATTAATACTACAAAAACTTAGATTTAGGAATACTATTTTCTAACTATACTGCGATCACAGCAACAAGAGAAAAAATTTTTTAAAGTTAAATGAATTTTCCTTTCATAAAAAAAAAGCATTGAAGTAAATAAAATAAGACTAAAAATTTATATAAAATATTGATTCGGAGTAATAGATTAAAATATTAGGACAGTTTTTTTTAAGAAAAAAATATTTTGCAAATAAATTATTTAACCTTTCGTTTAAAAAAAAAAATCAAAAGTTTGAAAATAAGAAATTAGCATCGATTTTCTCTTTAGAATTTTTGCAAAAACATTTTCGTATGGAATGATAAAATTTGAAAAAAAAATCTAAAACTAACATAAAATTCAGTAAATTGATAACTTATCTCAAACGCTTTCAAGGATTCTAAAAATTAAGTATTATAGCTACTTCATATTATTGAATCCTGAAATACGATGCACATTTCAACGCTAGCAATTAATATTAGGATTAAATATTTCATGCACAACAAAGCGTTTAGGTGAGTTTACCTTGGGAAACAATAAAGTGCTACGTGTTACTATTTATTGACTACTTATTTTACACTTGTTGAACTATTAGAAAACTAAACGGGAATACATTAAACCACTTTATAAGTATAAGCAATCAAAATTTGGTAATACAAACTCCGTCTGGTTAATTTAAATAATTACAAGGCACAATTATTGATACATTAAAATAAATAAGTAAACTTGATAGAATCAAACTTCACAATTTCAAGGCCCACAAACTTCAACTCATAGACAAATTAATTAGTTATGTTTGTAACACCGAAAAATCGACACGTGGGCGATGAAAAGTAAATAATGCACTCTTATATAGGTTAAAAAAAACTGTCCGTGAAATTACTTCCGGCTGCTGGGTTTTGCTTAATTAGTGAAATTTCACATGGACAGAGTCTCTTTATATAATAAATGTTATACATTTTTCAATGGTCAATATATTTTGAAAATATCGCAGAAACAAATATGAAAGCATAAAACTTTATAAATTTAAAAATGTAACTATAGCTGCTGAATCACCCTTTCAAACCTAGCGTACTTTTAATTTCCAAGAACCTTTCTGACACGTTAAGAAACTATTTACTAATCAATTAATCAACAAATTATAGAAATTGAATAAGTGAATTACTCACTTGACGTTAATCAACCTAACGGAATTTAAATCATTTTTCACTAACCATTTAATATACAAACATTAGAATCCATTATTTTGGTATAAACTAATACACAAGTAAATTTATCAATAGAAAATTTTACAAGTCAAACTGAAAAAAAAAGAGAACTTTAAACCTATTTAAAAAAATTTAAAATTCTGATAATTTGAACATAATGTAATAGAAACAAACTTTGCTGCCAGTTCTTAGAAAGTTTAACAATTTGTCAAATTAAAGACTTCTCAACTGAGCAAAAATATTTTAAAGTTTCGGTTGAGACTAAAATTTACCAGTGTTTGAAACTAAATAAAAATGCCGATTAATTGTTTGAACTTTGGAATTTAATTGTATGGAATTTATGAATGGTTATAAGCTTGATAAAGAGGATTTTGAAAATTGAAAATTTTGCTCAAGGACTTCTTCAAATAATTTTAAATTTAGTACGAATAATTAAGTTCTAGATGTGACTATTAGCACTTATGCCTCCTAAATTATAAAAATGAAACTTCATAAATCTAATTTATACGAGATTTTTTCATACTATTTAGAGCAGGGTTTCTTAACCTGTGGTTCATGAACCCCTAAGGGGTCCATGAGTTATAATTTGGGGGTCCGCTGACTACTAATTTTTAAAACGTTTGAAAGCCTACCCATTGCTTGTAAAGCGAGCTATGTCAGCTATAATTCCGTTTGCTACACTGCATCTTTGCGAAGCGGGATCTTCCACAATTGTGACAATAAAAACATAACATCGAAATCGATTGAATGTTGAACATGATATTCACGTTGCTTTGTCGAAAACCATCCCCCATTGCAATTTATTAATTCAGGAAAAGCAGCAACCTTCACATTAAAAATTAGAAATTTTGTATACTATTAAAATAATAAAATTAAATGTTTTCTAATAATTGATGTTTTTTGCAATTATTTTTTTCACAGGAGAGTGGTTCGTGTCTTCTTAAAAATTTTTAAAAGGGGTCCATTACATCAAAAAGGTTAAGGAACACTGATTTAGAGTAATTGAAGCTGCGTAATATCCAACAACAATTAAACTTAATGAACTGAAATATTTATTGGCCAACAATTCAGAATTTTTTTATAAAAGTATTCTCAGGTAATAGACTAGTACTTATCAGTTTTAAAAAGTCAAATAACGTTAAGAAAATTCGTTCATTTTAATCTTTTGCTTAAAATTTAAAGGTTACTGATGTGCATAATTCTCTTATTCTTAGGCGTTAGAAAAATAAAGTAACATATTTTTGAAAAATGTACGACAACTCAGTTTTGCAAAATTTTAGGCTTTTGAAATAGATTTTAGGACGCTGTGGAACCTCTAAAAATTAAGAATTACGCCCCAAATTTTAAATAATTTATTATGAGTTCACAGTCACTAGACCGAATTATGCAGTTTTTACTTTACGCAATTGAAGCAAATTACATTAGTTCCTATAGCAAAAAACTAAAGTTTATGATAAAAACAATACTCAAAATAAGATTCCACTGAATCAGAAAAAAACAATTGTACAAAGAAATCAGTTTTAAAAACATATTGCAATTATTAAATTAAATAAGTTTGAAGATCACCACTTGCTTATTTTTATAATTCATTTTTTGTCAAACAAGTCAGCGTTGAGTGATAAAAAATTTAGATAAATTATAGGATAATTCAAAATGAATATAGCGATTACAAACAGCTATAACTATTTAATCAAAAATAATTTATCGATATGGTTAACATAGAATGTGAAGTGACGCAGAATCCTGCGCATGCGCGAGTTCATAAGTGAAAATAGAGAGTCCCGTGCAGAAAATATTCTGCGTGTTAGAATTTGCCATTTAGTTATCACAGTGTAGAGAAGATTTCGCCAGCGTTACAATCAAGAACCTCCAAATGAAAACATACGCAGATGGCATAAGATGTTCGAGGAAACGGGAAGTTTGTGGAAAGGGAAAAATAGCGGAAGGCCACCTACCTCAGAATGCTTGACAAGAAAGGACTACCGCCTAGATGGGGTCTAGGCTAGGTGACCAAGGGAAGTTGCATAGAAAAATCTGGTGCATTTATAAAAAATGTTGAAATTCCTTCTAGATTCTGTAAATTTTATCTATACTTTTTCATTAAATAGTTATAGCCGTTTGTAACAGCTTATAGTAATTTTGAACTACCCTGTATTTAACGATTGGAACCTGATGATTAAGTGTTATAGTAACCCTAATTCCTCAAACTGAGGAAATTTTATCATAAGAACGTAAAAGGTATCCAGGGTTAAAATATAAGTTATGTAGGAAAAAAACTCACCCTTTTCTTCATATACACTTTAGATGCATATCCAGTCAAATATTTTCATTGTCTCGTCTCCAGATAAACCTACACATCTAGCCGAATATTTCCAGTCATTATTGTAGTCGCATCTCCAAATAGAGTAGGTCTTTCCATGCATTTAGGCAAACTATTCTACCATCATCATTGTAATCGCATACCTAGATATATTCTCCATAAAACCAAATATTTTCCATGTAATCTGAATGAATATCTGTAAAAGATTGTGATATTACTTGAAAAATCTAAAAATACTTAAAAACTTCTTAAAACGAGAAACATTTTGAACTGTTCAAAAGTTTGAGTTTTCTAAATCTTCGTAATTAGAATAAAAATACAAAAATCAGAACTTTTCGAACATTTGAAAGAAACTAAATAAAAATTTGCACTGATATTAAACTTCAATAAAGTTTTTAAAAAAATTTTAGTTCTTCCAGAATTACCCCCACAATTATTGACAAAACGTTTAATTAAGATTTCCAACCAACGAAAGTAAATACAAAAGCAAGTTTACATAAATAAATGCTTTGCACAGGCATACAAAGAAATCAAAATCCTAAAATTTTCAGCAAAAAAACTGTTCCTAAAGTTTTTCAATATAGTGGAACTGGGTTTTAAGAGGCTTTTAAAGTTGTGTAATAATTTCTATGTTTTTTTCATAGAGACTAAACCCTAGATTCTGTTGTGTTTATAATCAATGCTAAGTTGCAAACCTGTTCATTTATATTAAAAATTAATTTCAAACTATACACTTATAAAATCCATTAAGGTATCAAAATACACAGAGTGGTTAAAATTTGTATACCATACTCACATTCTAATATCCATGATTGGCTAGAAGCCTGCAAACTTAATTGTACGAAAGTAGTACAGTTTGATAAATAATTAAACTTTAAAAATAACTTGAAGATAAAAATTTGAAAGGAGTCTTGAAGGCTTTGTAGAAATAGTGTAAAATCCTAAATGCAAAGTAGACTAGTAAACAAGGACATTACCTACTTTCTCATAAACAAAATTAAAGCTAACAAGAGTGGTAGATAAATTGTAAATCTTATCGACTTGTGGAAAAAAATAAAACTATAGAATTCCGTTGCTCCGTATGCGAAACTAGTGGTTGCCGGTCACCAATCTTAAGAAAATTAGATTTAAAAATATTTCTAACTATACTGCTATCATAGCAGCAAGAGAAAATCTTTAAATTTCAATGAATTTCCTTTCATTAAAAAGCATCTAAGAACGTAAATAAAGGAGGATTTTAATATTTTACATAACTGAGTATTTTTAGTCTTAATATTATAATCTATTGTTTCGAATAAACAGCTCTTAAAACATATTTTTAAATAACTAGTTTGACCATACTATAAAAGAAAGCAAAATTTTGAAAATAAGAAATTGGTATAAATTTACTTTTGAAATTTTGCAAAATAAAAATTTCGTATAAATTACAGAATGCTAAAATTTGAAAAACTTGTAAAATTGTAACATAAAATTCAATAAATTGATAACGTATCTCAAACGCATTCAAGGATTCTGAAATTAAGTATTATAGCCACTTCATATTACTATTATATTCTGAAATACGATGCACATATGAACATATAGGATTAAATATTTCAAGCGCAACAAAACGTTTAGGTGCGTTTACATTGGGAAACCTAGAACAACAAGTGCTACGTGTTACTTTTTATTGACTACTTATTTTACACTAGTTGAACTGCTACAAAAATCTGAACTAGAATACATTAAACCACTCTATAAGTATAATCAAGCAAAATTTAGTAACCCAGACTCCGTCTGGTTAATTTGAAAATTACTAGGCGCAATTATTCATACATTAAAATAAAGAAAGTAAACTTACCTGATAGAATCAAACTTCACAGTTGCAGGGCACACAAACTTCAAATCATAGACAGATTATTCACTTTTGTTCTTAACACCGAAAAACTAGACAACTGAGGCCTTAAAAAAATCGACTCATAGGCGACGAAAAACTAAATATCGCACTCTTATATAGTTTTAAAAAAACTGTGAGTGAAATTACTTCCGGTTGCTGGTTTTTGCATAATAAGTGAAATTTCATATGGATTGAGTCTCTTTGTCCTAATGGTATTTTCCTTCCACCAAACGTCGTGAAGGATAGAGATGGTGGATTCGAATCCAGCCGTAACCTGGTTGTATTTTTGGACTGAACTTCCTTATTTTGTGATATCTGATTTTCCACTTTACAAGAATTTATAAGGCATTTCTTTGTATATATAAGATCATCACTCGCCAAAAGCTGTGCAAAGCGTGGAGGTAGCGGGTTCGAATCCCGCTGTTACACTGGATGTATCTTTTTGCTGTCCTTCTATTTGACAAAGGTTTATAAGTCTAAATTGAGCACACATGCCTGCAAATGTATGTAAATCCAATAAACCAAATAAATAATATGCATGTACTATGAACAAATGGTTGAGGTCTTCATGGCCACTGAGTATTGTCAATCCGCTAAACATTCTAAAGCGTAAAGGTCGTGGGTTGGGTTCCCACTTTAATCCAGAATGTATCTTTCATTCTTACTATACGATTTTAATTATTAACTTGTTGTGCCCTGTTCTTTCTTTTGAATTAAGCACATAGGTCTGTCTTTATTCATTTATTTGAATGCATATCCAGGCGTGTATGCTCATCAAAGAGTATGACTTAGAAGAGCATGTCAACTTGAAGAACAGGTAGTACAAGTAAGAGAAAAATATCATAAAGATACAGGATTGATATCAAATGGATATCATCCAGGTTTATTACGGAATTCGAACCCGCTAACGTCCACGCTAACCGAAATGGCGGGACCACTCAATCAGGGAGGCCCTCTCTCAAACCTGTAAATTTGTGAATTTCGTGTCGATATTTACTCGTTTCAATTGAAAGAGTGGCAGAAAGTTAATAAACTTGTGCTTCAGCAGAAAAAGTTATGCTATGAAAATAAAAAAGCTACAGTTTATGTGCCTTATACTTGAAGCAAAACGATGATTTTAAACTATATATATGGATCATCTTAGGGCCGGGATTGCCTGGTTGGTAGGGCACTGGGCCCATGTCCGAGAATTCGTGGGTTCGAACCCAGGCTCACCAAAGACTCCCCGAGTAGTAAATGGTGACAGATGCACGTTAAATCTGTCGAGACGAAAAGTCCCCCATGTTCCCACAACAAATCAAAACCTCTGGAGGTACTGATCCAGGAGTTTCCTTGTCTTCTGTATGGGTTCAAAATTACAAGGCTACGGAGTTGAACATTAGTAATCGTAAAGGCAATATTGGGTCAGCTGTTCAAACGGATATAATATATATATATCATCATGCTGTGAAGAATTATCTGGGCGTTAGAACGAACGAATAGTTTAAATATTTTGAAAATTATTAAGCTTACTTAAAAATCGCCAATTTGATAGACAATTGATGAAAATTATCAAAATCACTGCAGTTCATTCGCAGTTTTTTTTAAATTTTTATGACCCCGATAATGCTGTTGTTGTTGTTAATTTACGTCGCACTAGAGCTGCACAATGGGCTATTGGCGACGGTCTGGGAAACATCCCAGAGGATGATCCGAAGACATGCCATCACAATTTTGATCCTCTGCGGAGGGGATGGCACCCCCGCTTCGGTAGCCCGACGACCTGCGCGCGAAGTCGAGCACTTTACGGTAGCACAGTTTAACGAGGACCAATACCGCACACCCTCGGTCCCTACGCAGACTGATCCAAGTGGTCACCCACCCGCACACTGACCGTAGCCAGTGATGCTTGACTTCGGTGAACTGCTGGGAACCGTGTCTTAACGATCAGTCCACTGCGGGACCCCAGATAATGCAGCATTGGAGGAAGTTTTTAAATATTAAAAAGGAAATTAAACCACAAACGCATTTCATTTTGGCAAAACTGCAGCTTTTATCTGTATTGACGTTTTGCTAAAGCCTTAGGAAGTTTAGAATTTTGATTTAGAACGCTCTAAACTTGTCCTGGTAGTCATTAGTAACAGTTACAAACTCACGGCAGTTATGAAAATAGCATATTATTTGATAAAAAAGCATAATTTCATATGATGACGAAGCCTTTGAAAAATAACCTTCATATCCTATTTTGCGAAAAGAAGTGCATAAATTTATACTGCGAAATTACCAACTGAGTTACAAATCGAAACAAATATCAAAGTTTTTAACTGTAGGACTAAAGATGATCTTTATTTTGCCATGATGCAAATTGTAACAACTGGATTTTATTACTCGTTAAAACTTCGTTTAGAAAAAAAGAAATAAAAAGAGAAAGATGCCATACAAAAAATTATTTATTTATTTTGTTTACAATATTTACAATGAAAGCAATAAAAAAAATGATGTTTGTTTGGCTCTTTCGTTAAAAATCTTACTTCTGTTTACCTGCAAGTAGAAAAAGAAAGATGTTAAAGAAGTTGGTCTCAATCAGTAAGTTAGTTGTTTTTAATAATCGGTTTAAAAATTCATAATATAGATACTTAAATTTTTTGTTTCGATTATATAATAACAAAATCGAAGTTTCAAACTAATATTATCCACTATACAGAATTAAACAGAGCAATAACGTTTTCAATATTTATTATTAAATTTGCTTTTATTATTTTTGTTTAAAAATATGAAAACACAAAAAGTGTTTGTATAGATACGTATCAGATATAAAAAAAAATTTAATTATCATTTAAATTAAATTTTACAATTTAACTTTAAAATTAAAAATATAAAAAGTTATTTAACATTTTAAAATTCATAGCGTGCTAGCACTCATCAAATCGTAATATGGGATAATAGAATGTTTAATCTTTACCATAGACTGCATGGTGTTTCTTTGGTTCCAAAAGGATCAGATGTAACAACGAGAAAAGTTGGCGGAAATCGTTTTCCTTCCGAAGCTTTTATAGGGGTGGTTGTATCGTTGTCCTTATCTTCTAAACAATCGGGGTTATGAAATTCTCGTACTTGAAAATACATTGTTAAAAACTCATTTAACATATTGCACTACTTTCACTAACACACCATGTGATGAATATGTGGTGAATAATACACTATGTGATGAATACTTATATGCTTGAAATCAATCAATAATTCTTTTAAATTAACAGACGAATAAATACGGACAAATGTTACTGTTTAAAATTACATTCATTTTGAAATTTTTAAAATGTATGAAAATATTAATTCAAAGAAGTAAAAAATCGTTTTCTATTTGAACAGTTAAAACGATATAATTACTTTTTTTTTATTCTTCTTCTATTTATTATTTCTATTTACTTCTTCCAATTGCGTCACACATTTTGTATGCTTAGATAAATTTTTCAAGTTCAGTATGTTTTATTTAAATCCAAGTAATTGTTTATTTTGCTGTGATTTCCAAATTAACAAAATGTTCTTTATTTTTGTAAAAAATATAAACTTTTAGAAACAATAATGAAGGCGAAGCTATCACGGGGGTTGGTCCTAGTTTTGCATTAAGGAAAAATTTAATGATTAAAATGCTTGTTTTATGATATTGTTCAAATAAATTGCACAAACTCAAATAAAAACTATTTTATTAGTTTGAATAACATGGTGAGATAAATAATTGATAGTTCATAAATAGCTCCTAATTAATGTTGATATAATTTTAGATTGTAATAATTTTAGATACCAAGAGCAAGTATAAATTGGTGAATGAATTAGAAATTACAAGAATCAATTCACTGTTTCAGAAAAGGAATTTTATATCAGGATAGTACGTAGATTGTTGAATGTCCGATCCCGTGTAAAATCAGCTTTATTTGATGTACTTTTCTGAGATTCTAGTGATTCCTAATTTTTTTTTTTGGGGGGGGGGGAGCTTACGAGCACTAAACTCAAACTTCATTGAGTTGCCCATTTCAAATTCTTATATAAAATGTATAATTCCGATTCCCCAAAAAATCTGTGACATCTTTAAATTTTTTATTTATTTTTGAATGAGAAAAAATTTGTTCCGTCACATTAAAAAATTTGTGTAAAAGATGTAGATAAGAATAAAAGAATTCCATTAGAATATTTTGGTGCATGTTTTGGATTTACGTTCGCAGAACAAATTCAATCCACATTCAGGATCACTATTTGTCATGCCGTGTTCGTTCGGCAGTCCTCCGGGTGAATCGCTTGGATTGCATGCTTCTCCTTCCACTGTAAAAGAATAAAAATTACTTAAGAACGCCCAAAAAATAATTTTCCCTAACCTATAGTTTGCCTACGGTAAAAACTCCTCTAAGAAGCGAAAATTTCACGGAAATCGCTTTACTTCTGGTGCTAGTAGTAATGAGATTGCTAACACATCGGCTGATGCTAAAGTTGATTCTGCCAGTGCCAAAAAGTTAAAATCTGGCTATGAAGAAGTAAAAAATACTTTTACAGATAAACGTGATTCTTTAGAAGGTAAGAGAATTGTCAGTTTGGCAAATTTAGTTGCTATATTTTCCATGGTATGTTCCCCTGACTGTTTCTCTCTTGGATTAGAACTGGTAGTAGACTCTATCACAGGGTTATGCTCAAATATGACCATTAAATGCGAGCATTGTCCTTTTTTGAAAGCATTTTCAACAACAGAGAAACAAAAAAATTCTTGCTGTATTAATTCATCAATTGTTTTAGGGCTACGTTTAATCGGGAAACGATTTTCAGCTGGAAGAAAGTTATGAGCTTTCCTCTGTTTACCCTTTCTATCAAAGGGTGCTTCTCGAAAGCAAGAAAAAAAAAACTGTTGAAAATTGTTGAACACTGTGCAGAAGTTAACATGCAATCTGCTTTAGATGAAGTTCACGAGATGTTGCTAAATGTGGAATATCTGTCGATGGGACGTGGCAACGCAGAGGATACTCATCATTAAATGGATATGTTAGTGCTATTTCCAACGACACTGGTAAAATGTTGAAGTTATGTCACAGTACTGCCGTATATGCTCAAAAGGTAACAAGTCATCAGAGCATATCTGTGCAAACTATAAAGGTTCAGCTGGTAATATGGAAGTTGTTGGTGCTTATCGCATCTTTGAACTGTCAAATGCAAAAAATGTGCAATATAGTGAATATTAAGGTGACGGAGACTCGAAAGCGTAAAAAACTTTTATGGTGATAATTCAGTAATGAAACTAGAATGTATTGGACATGTCCAAAAACGTGTAGGTGGAAGTTTGCGTAAATTGAAGAAAAAGGTGAAAAGTATAGGAGGCAAAGGTAAATTAACTAATAAATTGATAGGCAAAATCCAAAATTATTACGGTATTGCTGTAATCTACAAAACATGATAAGTGGTGTAATAGCTGCATTTTATCATAGTGTGTCTGGCAAGGATAATCATTATCATGGACAATGCCCCGAAGGTGTTGAAAGTTGGTGTCGTTTTCAAAGAGCAAAAGCAATAGGAAAATCGCTCAAAGAAAATGGATTATCAAATAAAATTGTTAATTTAATCAAACCGACATATTTAAAACTGTGTAGTACAGCTCTACTACAAAAGTGTCTCCATGGTAAGACACAAAATTGTAACGAAAGTTACAACAACATTTTGCCTAAAGATACTTTTATTGGACTTGAAACATTTCGTTTAGGTACTTTGTAATTCTCTTCAATTCAGGGCATAGTGGTGAACTAATCTGTGTTTAAAAATGTCAATTTTTCCTTTCATGAAATACTTTCAGAAGAAATAATTAACTTTGATAAAGAACGTATTTCGAGCTCTATAAGACATTCCTTACCATTGACGAAGTTAGCTCGAAAAAAAAAGAAAAGCAGTACGAAAATCTAAATGTACTAAATATGAAAAAAAAAGAAGGTTTAACATATTCATATGGTGGACGCGTCGGTCCAAACGCTCTGTTAAGCGTGGAGGTAGCGGGTTCGAATCCCGCCGTAACCCTGGATGTATTCTTTGTGATGTCTTTCTCTGAATTGTTCTATCTGTATTTTCTACTTGACAATGACTTATAAGCCTATATTGAGCACACAAGTCAGCAAATGTATGTAATTTCAATAAATAAAATCTATGTTGATATCACATGTTTACGTTAAAAAATTTTTTAGAAATTTTATTACAATCATTTTAGATAAAATAGCTAAATAAACACTAACGTTTGTATAATTTATCCATTAATAAATCCCCAGCTGAGTAGAAGATAAAATAGTAAAGTTATTTGTTTAAATTTTTTGTTGTTGTTAATTTACGTCGCACTAGAGCTGCACCATGGGCTATTGGCGACGGTCTGGGAAAAATCCCTGAGGATGATCCGAAGACATGCTATCACAATTTTGATTCTCTGCGGAGGGGATGGCACTTCCGCTTCGGTAGCCCGACGACCTGCGCGCGAAGTCGAGCACTTTACGGTAGCACAGTTTAACGAGGACCAATACCGCACACCCTCGGTCCCTACGCAGACTGATTCAAGTGGTCACCCACCCGCACACTGACCGTAGCCAGTGATGCTTGACTTTGGTGTTCCGCTGGGAACCGTGTCTTAACGATCAGTCCACTGCGCGACTTAAATTTTTTCATTTAACAAATTTAGTGGCGAATGTTTTCTGTTATTTGTATTGAATGAACTATTATTTGAGACTTGAAAATAATAAATTTGTAAAAGTTTGCCCTTTGTCTTGGGCAGAAATAAAACTTGAGTTTAGTTTATTCTTGATCTTATATTATATAAGAACAAATTTGTGTTGGGTATAAGAATCGCGATAACCTATGATCCTGTATACAGGGTGCGTAGCCAAATCTTTGAATCAAAAATAAGCACTTTTTAAAAACTTCTCAAGCACTCAAAAAATTCATATTCAATCAATGATATTATTGAAAAACAAAAACTTTTTATAAACAGTTTTAGCGTTAAAAAAAAAAAAAACCCCAAAAAGACACGGGCGTAAATCGAAACAATCAGTACTTTCCCACATCACCGAATGAATTCAACTTGACCCTGAACTCAGAACAAAAGTACCCTTACCCCCTACGTCAAAAAAAATTTAGAAGTAAAATAAAATAAACAAGAACAAAATTAAAATAAATTAAAAAGAAAAACATTTTTCATAAGGATCTGATATTCTCTATCCGAATTGGAGCACTCGGGTTTCGGTTTCAAGTGTGCGCGCATGCGCAAGTCATAATGTGGGTACGACATGAAGTCCGCGTGAATGATTACGTAGCAAACTCCCCATTTTTCGGGAAATGCATGGGATCCACCAGATATCACTGAAGGGAAAAAAAAATTACTCGGAAAAAAAGCACTTTTTAAAAACGCCAGCTGAAAAAAGCACCTTTAAAAGCTTTTAAAAACGAAATTCCCAAAAAAGCACTTTTAAGTACTTTTTACAAACGCTACGCACCCTGTGTATACATACTTTTGCTCGAACTCTTATTTTCCTAAAATATACCTAAATATAAAAAAATCTACAGAAATTTTTTTCAAATCCAAAACTGTTTTACTTTACATGGTAGAGAACAAAAGTCTTATGGCACTTTAAATGATTTGGTTTACTAATACATCAGAGTACAAAGTGTTTTTTAGATTATCAGCATATGGTTAATCAGTTTCCGTCCATTATATCACTTATGGGCTGTAATAGTGGCACAACTAAAAAAAAACATGTGTTTTGGACTAAGAACAGGTGTAAATATGAAAATACACATTCTTTCAGCAGCACAACTCATAATTCAACTTGAAGGTAATCTTCGTTTAAGCAAACTAAAGCATTTTGCTTAGCAATGAAAACTTGAAACCCACTTATCTCAAACTTGATTTTTTGAGTTGTGCCGCTATTGCAGCCCATGAGCGAGATAGTAAAAAATTGTCAAATCACTTTAAATGTACTGGTGTTTTTTTACATTGCATTATTAGTTAGTTCAAATGTAAAGATTTAATAATTTCTTTTTGGCAGCAAAACCTAACTTTTTTAAAATATTAATTTTAAACGTTATAAATGCAAGGAACAGATGTTAGAAATTTTCTTTTAGTGAAAAATGATATTACACTTTGGATTAAGATTTAATTTTTCTGGTTTTTGAAAATTTGACGCTTTAAAAGACTGAAAAATACATGCTTGAAATTTTACAAAATTAAATTTAGATTTCTGAAGGCCTTTTCCAAATCTAAGAACTAGAATCCAAAGGCCTTTTTTGTTAAAATGCCATAATGCATCCTTAGCATAAATTTAACATAATTTTTGGCACTAAATTAAATCAAGAGCTATAAAGTCTTAGATTTGTGTAAAACATAACTTTTGATGATTTATATTCTTAGATTTATAGTATTGTTTGAACGTTGAATCTCGGTAAATTTATAGATAACATTTTTTAATTTTAAAGAATATGAAAATAGTACTTAAAAAATATTAAACGGAAATTTCTTGCTATTTCGCTTTATAGTATTTGATTTCTTTTGACTTATAAAAACATTGGATTTTAAATTATCCGGAAAATTTCAGTATTTTAATTTGCGTATTATACGTAAAATCCTTATTTCTTAATTCTAATACAAAGTGTTTGTCACTAGCTCTCCTATGTTAATTTTATAAAAAAAATTAAATATTTTTTGAGGTGCTGTATGGAATACATTAAATTAAATAGTTATTAAAAGTATCATTTACTTCATCATACATTCTAAGTGTTTTAAGAACAGGTTTATTAAATTCCTTTAACCTGCTGAAACACGCGTAATCTTGTAGAAAAATAATTTCAAAAATTGTGAGTTTTTTGAGTTAGCAAATCTGTAAATTTACTTAATATTTCATATGAGATTTAACTTTGGTTAAAATCGCAGTAAATTGAATACATAAAATCGTTTCCTCTGGAACAGACGACTATGCAAGAGGAAACAATGTTGCAGCATATAGTTTGTCTACGTTAAGAACTCCCACTGTCACATAGTCTGAGGCCATCTGCTGCTATGGAAACAATAGCACATTACTGGCAGGGTAGCTTCTCTTCACTAGAGAGCGAACACAATAGACCGTATAAAAAGATTACCTTTCTCTCGCCGACCTGTCATCTAACAAAGACCCCTCAGCCCTACTTGAAATAGTTATACTATAGTCACCGCCACGGTTTCAGACGAATGACTAGGGAAGTAAGCAAATTATATTTTTTTCTTGTTACTCCTAACACTTCTACTGATCGAAGTTTCGATTAAAGTTTGTCATAATTAAGTTCCGTAGAGATTTCTCAGATTTGCTTTGTTTCTGTTGTAAATATCTATTCTGCTACTTTTATTACGCGGCGTCTCAACTCTAGTCCATTCTGTTGTTTTAGATGGTTTTAATTTTGAATCTGGAGATTTAGCATGATTTTTCTCATTTTCAATATCATCATCAGAGCTGTGGTGGCTCAGAGGACAGAACGTTCGCCTTCCCCTTAAATGCGAATTTTCCTTTTCTGGCGAATTTTTTTTTATTAAATTCAATCATATTACATAATTTCATTAAATTATGTCCTAAACAAAACAAGTATTAGCTCTTTTAGAAATAGAATTTCAGAATTGCGACCCAAAACTTTACACCCTTGTGAAACTGAAGAACACTTTTTTGGTTAAATTTCTTCGATTCACGTTTGATCCCTATTCGATGGTAAATGATTTCTCAACTCAGGGTGGTCACTCAAATCAGATTTCAAATTTCCCTGATTTTTCCAGGTTTTCCAGATAAAAATCTTAAAATTTCCAGGTTTTTGTTTCTTTTTTCTTATAAAGTGTAGGATGTGTACAAGAAAAGTGTCTATATTATAAAATATTTTATTCAAAATGCTATTTTGACAATTTGGCAAGATTTTTTATTTATTTTTCAAATGTTTTGGTACAAAATTTTGAATCAAAAATCATATCTTGACCAACGAAAGAGTAAAATTAAATATTAATATATAGTTGGTTCTTAAAAAAACCATTTTTCAAAAATGTGTTATATAAAAATTAGCATTAATGCAACAATTGTAACGATTTATCGACAAACATTGCTGTCAGCGATGGTAAAAAAATGTGTGATTGATTGGCTTGCTGAGAAAAGATAATTCACAGATTTCCTTGAATGGGAGTAGAAAAAATTTTAGAAAAAGAGTGCAATACAAAATCTATTATCAAATTATAACCAACAAATTTTTGGAGAATTTTATAAAGTTAAAAATACAAAAACATTTCGCCAAAATAGAAAAAAAAATTACCACCAAAGCATCGGAACAAACTTGAGCCATAAATGGATTCAGCCCAAAGACAGTATTTAAAAATAGAAGCTAATATCCTAAATCTTTTTCCACCTACACCAGAATCTTTCTTAAATTGCACAGTCCCATAGTGGTCAAAGGTTTCTGCATTCGTTTAGCAACAGTAGGAGAATTTTATGTGGCATTCTAGTTTAACAGCTGTAATGGAGCAAATTTTGATGCAAGCAAAGTATAGCTAAATTGATGATATTTCAACTGTTTGGCGATACATTTCCGTTGAAAAAGTGGATATAATGGATGAAATAATTTAAATTAAGAAAATTAGTAAATAATTTAAATTAGTGAAATTAAAAAAATTATCAAAGAAAAAATTTCCATCTTTTCGTTAAAATTCCCTGATTTTTCCAGGTTTTTATCCAAATTTCCCTGATATTTCCAGGTTTTTTCCAGTATAAAAAAATTCCCTGATAATTCCAGGTTTTCCAGGTGGGTGGCCACACTGTCAACTGTAACTTTAGTTAACTGTCGAACTATAAGGTTCGTCCATCGAAGAAACCTGTTTTTTTGGGCAGGATACGTGAAATAAATGATTGAATGACCAATGAAATAATTGATACCAGTTTTCTGAAGTATGGGTAAGGGGAGAATTTTTAACTGTGACTTTAGAATTAGAGTCTGCTCGCTAAGTTTCGATCTTATCATCGATATTTGTATCTATAATTATCTAAAATATTGCTTCTAAATCTTCTACAATAATTATTCATCTAAAATAATGCTCAAAGTATAATAATTTTTCAAACAACTTTTTTTAAAATAGAATTAAATAGTTGATTAAAAATAATTAATTAAAACAATTTCAAATACAATAATAATGAATTTTCATTTTTAAGATTTTCTTTAATAAACATTTTAAAGCTCTTTAGCATTTGTCTTGAATATAAAAATGCAATTACTAATCATTTTGCAATTTCAAAATACTTATGCATCAAAAAACACATTTAACCAAATCAGAAAACGCAAGACTGAATCAAGAACTGTTATGAGATAATATAACTTCAATTACCTTGTAGAAAACTATACTTAATCAAATATTGGCTATTTATTTTTATATAGTAATAAATAACAAACATGAATTAAAAGAAACTACTGATGAAGATCGAATCATAGTTTTAGATTTCAATCCTGAAATTGGGTTATAAATGCTAAGAAGTAATTCGAAATATTTACATCTCTTAATTAAAACTAGTTATTGTTCAATCAGAGTATTATTTACATAAAATTGTCAGTAGGATTGTTTGTAGCAAATTGGCAATCGAAATGGGCTACAGCTGCGGTAGAGCAAAACTCTCTACCTATGGCAACACTTCGCATGTTTTCACCATAAGCATGTGGAAAGTCACAGAAAAAGGAAGTATGTTAGTTTCTGTCTTTATTTTCAAATAGATAAAAAAATTTTAAGTTAGGAAACTATATGGAACTGAAACTTGCTTTGAACATAGTTTTTAAAGAAAACGTAGTATAAATTTTAAAAAAAATGCTTTTGACAATTAAATACGATAAATATTAAGAAAGGGGAAAATATTGTAGTACATTACTATACAACTCAGAAGAGGAGGAGATGGAAGGGTGAAGACATGGAAACAGTCTTCTCCCCAAATGGCGTATTCAATTATTGCGTTCGCAAATAACCAAGTTTTTATCATTCTATACTCTTGGTTTCTCTCCATAGCCGCCATTGAACAGAGAATATCTGCTTTATGATTGGTCTGTCCAACTTGGCTTTCGAAGTGCTGGTCACATGACAAAAAACGCTCCAGATGAATCAGACAACATTTTTTAGAATAAATCGTTCAGAAACCAGTAGTTTGACCAAATTTGTTTTAGTTGCATAAGGGTTTCAAACTCTGTAACATAATTTAGTAATTTTTTTAAATTTTGTACTTGAAAATTGATTGTCAGAAAAATTTGATAACAATCAAAGGTGAAGTCACCAAATTAAAGACAATTATTTATATTCTTAATTCTAATTATGAAAGGTGAGAGTGCTATCACTATTACAATTATTTTTAATGTCAGATGTTTTAATGTTAGTTGTTTTAATGTTAAAAGAGTAAACACTAAAACATCAAGAGTCTAAAGAAAACATTTCACCCACGATGTTCGTTTATCATAAAGTAAAAAATAATAAGTTCAAACAAAGAAGTTGGAAAAGTGAACTTAAAGGTTGAAATACATTTCAGAAATTAAAAAAACTTAATTTGCAAATATTTATCAACACCTTTTTCATCTTTGAAAATTAAATTTGAATAAAACTAGTGGTGAAAGAAAATAATTTCTAAAGTATTGCACCAAGGATAAAATAAAAAATTACACTTTATTATACAGATTTTCTTCCATTAAAAATTTCACGTCAATTCTCCACAATTGCTTATTACGACTTTTTGTGAGGGCTTTCCACTTTTGCTGCCACATTTCTAAATGAAAAAAAAAAATAAGGTGAACATGAAAAAATTATTATCTAACAAAGCACTAAAGAGTAAGAGAATTCAGCAACATTGATAATTACCTCCATTCTTTTCACGATTTCCATTCCGCTGATCACCTGACCGAACACAACATGGAAGCCATCCAACCTTTAAGAAAAGTTGTATGAATAGATTGAGCTGCAGTTTGCAACAAAATTTCAAAAAAGTTAAAAAAAATCATGTTGTTGAATCTTTAACAAGGTTTAAAATAAGCAAACAAGAAAAAACCTATATGTTACATCAAACTTCTAGGGGAGACAGTGCTGTAGTTAGGGGGGGGGGATGCCATTCCAAGAGATAGTTAGTTTGATGTAGTGAAAAAAAATTTAAATGTTTGTTGCGTGCGGCCAGTTCCAAATTTATCTTAAAGGTAAACATCCACCCAATGCTTTCATAGCAGGTCCATATAAAAGGGAAACAAGTACCAGGCGTTCACAAACACATTTAATAAGGAAGATACAAAGACAATCAAAATAACAGACAAAACTCTGAGAGGTCTTCCTTCTCTAAAATCATAAAGCCATCCGCCCGTTCAAGGTTAACACCAACACATATATGCCTAACTCAGAGTGAAAAATAAAGACACTTTCCACAATATTTGAAAAAGATTTTGAACCAGTTTTTTTACTTTTACATTTTCTATTTATTTTTTTATTTTTTACCAAGTGAAATATTTTTTGCTCAGTCTGGGGAAAATCATCTTTATTTTGAGCAAAGTAAAAATTTTTACTATCCAGATTTTTAAAAAACAAGTGAATATTCAAATGTGAATAGTGCAATTTTCAGACTCACTTGCAATCACACACAATGAGAATAATCCTGTAAAAGAATGTCATTTCAGAAATGTAAACTGTGCTTCAAATTTGTGACGTAGTTGAAAAGCTAAGTAATTAGAGTAAATATATAAATTGGATTTACCAGTATTTAATAAGAACAAAATCTTTATATGAAGTTGCTTTTAACTAACTTCATGTAGTTTATAAATTTGTGAATATTAAATTATATTTCTTTATAACTCTGGTAAGCAAAGGAATCAGTTTAAGAGCAAATAATTATGTTCATGCAATAAAAAAAAAAAAGAGGAGCTCATAGAAATACCTTATTTTATATTTGAATAAAGACACTTTAAAATTAGTAACAAAACAAATCTGTATCCCTTTTTGGGTACATTTCCCCCTTCTAGCTATTAAAGCAGCGTGTTTAACAAATAAATAGTCAAAGTGCTTTTCAAGTGCTAATGAAGAATTGTGTACTCTCTCAATTAGCAAAATTCCTTTATTAATAGCTTTTTTGATGAATGCATCAAAGATAAAAATAATGCTTATTAGTAGCAAATCCCCTTTTATTAAAAAAAAAATAAATGTCTTTTTTTAGAATTAAAACTGGTCAATTTAAATAGATCAGTATTTTGACAAATAATATGACACAGGAACCCACACCCAGAAATGCCATTACGTCTTTAGTGGTATTTATTCTAGGGTTGTTATATGATTATGTAAGAGAGAAATGGTAGTACTTTTGATAACTTTATACATAAATGAAACAAATTAATTTACATAATTGTAATAAAACACATTTTTTCTGAAGCTGACGTTTTTACATTGTTGACATTTTTTGTCACTAATTTCACTTGATGATACTCTGATTTTGTCACTATTTTCACTTGATGACAACACGAAAGCATCCATTTGCCAAAATGAAGATTAGATTTTTCTCTTCTCTAAAAGCATTTTTCATGAAAATATGAACATGCAACTTATCTTCCTATTGCTCCAAATACTTCATACATAATGGAACATGCTTCTACAGTATATACATTTTTCTACAATAAAAATGTGTTTGATATCATTTGCAAATAACTGCCTTTTTGTATAATTATGTACTGCAATCTGCAAATGAGAGCCGTGATGGCTCAGGGGATAGAACGTTCGCTTTCCAATGAAGTGAACTGGATTCAATTCCCCAGGGATGGCTGGTCGAAACGAATCCGCATCCGGCTTACACAGGGTTTGAAAAAACACGGGGATTTTTGAAAAAATTCAACCCGCCCAGGTTTTATCGAAAAAATCCGGGAAAAATTGGGTTTCATTTGAAAAAAACACGGGAAATATTGGGGTTTTTCATTTAGTGCTCATAAACTTTAAAATTTTACTGTGAAAATATTTTTATTCATTAAATAGTGTTGTATAAGCTTAAAAATAGAAATAAATCCAAAAAGTTTATATTAAATATATATAATAAAATTAAAATAAGTTTAAGTACTGCACTATCATTAATACATGTTTGAATCTTTATTGTTAAATAAATGACGTTTCACAATTTTCAACTATAAAATATAAATGCAACAGTAATATAAAAGGAACAAGTTTATTAATCTTTTTGTTTTCCCACACATCTATTTACTATATATATATATATATATATATATATATATATATATATATATATATATATATATATATATATATATATATATATATATATATATATATATATATATATATATATATATATATATATATATATATATATATATATATATATATATATTATATATATATATTCTGGAAGCTTGGAATTTTTTCCATTCTTTTTTGGTCATAATTTTCCACTATTTTTTGATGAAAACTGTTGAATAACAATGTCAAGCATCATTGATTTTGGAAAGTATTCAGAATTGGAAATTTAGAATGCCATAACACCAGGCAGAAATTTTGGACGATACTTAGAGAGACAGTTTTCTGCTAATTGCTCTTGTTCATAATTTAAAAATTGTCCCCTTGTTTTGGGATCCAGGATGCATGTGCTAATAAATTAGGTAGCTGAACAGCTTTGATGAAATCTTTTTACAAAATGCTTATGGGGTTCTAATTCATCATACATAAGTTAATTCATATTTCAACAGCTTCAGAAACAATTGATATCTGTTTTTTCAAATTGATAGTTAATTGGTAAAGCCCAAAATTATTTAATATTTTTGACATATTATTATTTGATTCATTTTGATGTTCAAGAGCAATCTCTTGATATTTATTGTAATTTTTGGCAAAAGTTTTTACACACTCACAATATGAACTCCACCAAGTATCATTTGGCGATTGGGGCATCAAGCAGTTTTTTTTCATTTGCCGATCATGTGCTTGATGCACATTTCTAAATTATTTGTTAACTTCCACGATGTATCCAATGATAGTATTAGGAGATACTTCTTTTTCAACCAAATTTAAAAAAACCAATTTGTGAAAAAACCCATCAAGTGGGTTTTTTCAAGGTGGGCCCACTTGGCGAACCCTGGGCTTACACTAACCACAGTGCCGACGTGAAATATCCTCAGTGGTAGAGCGATCACGAGTAACAGTTTCTTTGCCGTCAGGCTAGCCATGGGAGGTTCTCGTAGTCTTCCTCTCCATGTAATGCAAATGTGGATTAGTTCCATCAAAAAGTCCACCATAAAGGCAAATTTCTCCCAATACTTGATACAGGAGTTCCCTTGTCTTCTGGATTGGGTTCAAAATTACAAGGCTACAGAGTTGAACAACAGTAGTCGTAAACCCAAAAAATTGGGTCGGCTGTTCAACAGGATTATAAAAAAAATCTGCTAATTAAAATTTTCGTTATGTGTTACACACTATTTGATTCACAACTTCACATGCATTTTTGGATGACATGAAAGAAGTAACAAATTTAGACGAGGGAGTACTTTAGGCATTAAATATTATTGGGGGAAAAAACGGTTTGTTAAGTTGAAAGTAATTAGTTTCCAAACTTGGTGTAAAGTGTTATAAAAATTTTTCAAAAGCCATTAAAATATTATTAAAATAAAACAACATTTTCACACTTCCATTTTAATATTCGATTACCCAAATCAAAAACTTAAATGCAATGTAGAAAAATAAAAGAAAATATAATTCACCAACCATTCAGTTTTCGCAGTTGTGAGAAAAAATTGAGAACCATTGGAGTTTGGTCCTGAATTTGCCATTGATAGAAGCCCTGAAAATAAGAGAGAGGAAAACAATGTATAAGTTAATGTGGATGAATATAAATTAAATATAACACATAATTTAAAAATAAAAGTCGCTAAAATTTGTTAGTAAGTAATATATAACTGGAGGAAGATATTCCTCAAATATTCGTGTATTTATTTTGATTCTTAAGTGTTAAATGTTAAGTTTTTTCAGTATACTAGTTGTTTCAATATACTAGTTCAATAGACTGTTACAAACAGGGGTGTAGTAGAACTGAAACGCACCTGTATACAAGGTATCTGCTACATTTTAGATTTTCAAATTCATGACTAATTCCATGAATTTTTCATTGCTTAATGAAGTTACTATTTTCTCAGACAAAAGCACAACAATAAAAGTAAAAAAGCATTATAATAATATTAATTGAAATGATAGGTATAACCAAAACTGCTATACTCTGCATCTTCACATTTATACTCACATCTCCACATATCACCTTACACTAATTGCAAGGTGATAAAAATTTTAGAAAAGAATAATGTAATTAATTAAAGAAAAACTATTAAAAAAGAAGATTGAATTTTAAAACAGTTTTTATTTTTGTCATGTTTGAACAATTTTGTTTTACTATTGTATTAACTTTCAGAATTAGAAAAAAAATATCTGCAATACGTGAACAGAAACTTGGCTTATTCAAAATCTTGAATAGAATCCTACATTTTTTATTTAACAGCAATTTGAATTTTCCAGTGAAAAAAATCTAAACTTCCCCTACAGAGTGTTGCAGTTTGGTTAAGAAACAAAACTGTTATTGTAAAATGGAAACAAAGTACAAATTACTTAAGGAGACACTTCGAGAAATATAGTTCAGATAAAGGAAAATAAAATCAGTAGTAGTACTGATATTGAAAATAAAATCAGAACTGATTTGATAAATTGAAAATCCTATTTAATGACACCAACCCTATTGGGAAGGAGCAGAGTTCAATGTCATTAAATGCATCTTTCAAAAACATTAAACACATGATATATTTGGATTCCATATCGAATGCAATATCATGCAAGATATTTGATTGTGCCCATACTATTTAGACAACCTGTACATAAAAATGTTATTTAATATTTCCCAGAATATCTTGTAAAATTTTTCTTGCAATAAACAGAGCTATTTTTTGTTGGCACACATATTAACATCAAACACACATTATCATTAAAATGAAAGATAAAATGGGTATTTTATAACTTAATCTTTTTGTAAACAATAAAATAAACTTTGATATGTTTAAATGAATAAAGTTTAAGGACCATAGTTCGATTGCTTTAAATTTAATTACTGAACAAAGAAACTAAACCGTTTCCAAGTAAAGATTAAATATGTAAAGCGTTGTGGCATAGCTAAAAAATTTACAAAATAAAACTCTTCTTCAATGTGTGTGTTCTCACGCACGCTCACAGACATCACAAAATTTAAGGGCCATTAAAGAAAATATAAATGTTCATATTCTTTTTTTTTTCTTTCGGTAACTGCACAGAGAACTTAAATCTATAGAAAGCTTTAAATTGTTTTGCAACTGAAGATATGAATTTGGTTTAAGTTTGAAAATGTGTTATCCTCAACAGATTTAGAAATCAATCAGATTTGAAATGAACTTGGGGGGGATAAATAGCATCCTGTGGAATTAGTAAATTCAATAAGCAAATATGATGGGAATTAATAATTAATTCACTGTAATTTTATTGTTTATACGTAACTGTTTTGTGTAGTTTGTTTCCCTGAAATTGTGCTGTCAATAAAATTATAAAATGAAAATTTTGATACATCAATGCAATTTAAAATTGGAACTATCAACCTGAATATGGAATAATTACTTCATCTCTGTACAGTAAAAATATTAAGCATAAAAGGGAAAAACCCTAAGAACACTTTTACGAAAGACATACACCAGAAAATCATATTTTTTCTCAGTTTTTAAAGGTTTTCTGCAGTTGCATGGAGAGAGGCTAGAAAATCAGAGTCTCACTGCCTTGTTATAAACCTGTCTTTTAGAGTAAACAAGTTTTGAAAAACTGAGTGAGAACACATATTTTGGAAGACAGATATTTAAACCACTGATTACCTGGTCCCGTGTGCTTCAGAGTGAAATTTTCATCTTCAAACTTTTTACCATAAATAGAACGCCCACCTGTTCCATTATGGTTTGTGAAATCTCCGCCTTGGCACATCTGTGGCAATAGTTAAGGAACACAAATAAATAAATGTATTTAACAATTAGTAATGAAGAAGTTCATTGGATAACTAAAGAATATTTATAGAATTGAAACTTCTAAAGCAATTGAAAAAATTCAGAGCTTAAGTCTTGTTTTGTAAAATAAAATGATTTTGATATAACTTAAGTAACCAGTTCAGAATATATTTTGATCAGACATGCTTTTTAAAATAAGAAGGATACAAATCCAGGTATAATACGATGGAAGGAGCTTCCTTTAAAACCAAATCCTTTTTCATGAGTACACAAACAGCGGAAGTTTTCTGAAAAAAATAAGAATTATAAACAATTTTGTTACAAAGAATGATATGAGTGACATTCAAATTTTCTATTTTCTTAACCGTTTCCCTGATTATCCTGAGTTAACTCGGGTATGTACATATTGCAATTATTTATTATCCCAAGAAAACTCGGCAAGACATTCAAATTTTCTATTTTCTTCACCGTTTCCCTGATTATCCTGAGTTAACTCGGGTATGTACATATTGCAATTATTTATTATCCCAAGAAAACTCGGCAAGACATTCAAATTTTCTATTTTCTTCACCGTTTCCCTGATTATCCTGAGTTAACTCGGGTATGTACATATTGCAATTATTTATTATCTCAAGAAAACTCGGCAAGACATTCAAATTTTCTATTTTCTTCACCGTTTCCCTGATTATCCTGAGTTAACTCGGGTATGTACATATTGCAATTATTTATTATCCCAAGAAAACTCGGCAAGACATTCAAATTTTCTATTTTCTTCACCGTTTCCCTGATTATCCTGAGTTAACTCGGGTATGTACATATTGCAATTATTTATTATCTCAAGAAAACTCGGCAAGACATTCAAATTTTCTATTTTCTTCACCGTTTCCCTGATTATCCTGAGTTAACTCGGGTATGTACATATTGCAATTATTTATTATCCCAAGAAAACTCGGCAAGACATTCAAATTTTCTTCACCGTTTCCCTGATTATCCTGAGTTAACTCGGGTATGTACATATTGCAATTATTTATTATCCCAAGAAAACTCGGCAAGACATTCAAATTTTCTATTTTCTTCACCGTTTCCCTGATTATCCTGAGTTAACTCGGGTATGTACATATTGCAATTATTTATTATCCCAAGAAAACTCGGCAAGACATTCAAATTTTCTATTTTCTTCACCGTTTCCCTGATTATCCTGAGTTAACTCGGGTATGTACATATTGCAATTATTTATTATCCCAAGAAAACTCGGCAAGACATTCAAATTTTCTATTTTCTTCACCGTTTCCCTGATTATCCTGAGTTAACTCGGGTATGTACATATTGCAATTATTTATTATCCCAAGAAAACTCGGCAAGACATTCAAATTTTCTATTTTCTTCACCGTTTCCCTGATTATCCTGAGTTAACTCGGGTATGTACATATTGCAATTATTTATTATCCCAAGAAAACTCGGCAAGACATTCAAATTTTCTATTTTCTTCACCGTTTCCCTGATTATCCTGAGTTAACTCGGGTATGTACATATTGCAATTATTTATTATCCCAAGAAAACTCGGCAAGACATTCAAATTTTCTATTTTCTTCACCGTTTCCCTGATTATCCTGAGTTAACTCGGGTATGTACATATTGCAATTATTTATTATCCCAAGAAAACTCGGCAAGACATTCAAATTTTCTATTTTCTTCACCGTTTCCCTGATTATCCTGAGTTAACTCGGGTATGTACATATTGCAATTATTTATTATCTCAAGAAAACTCGGCAAGACATTCAAATTTTCTATTTTCTTCACCGTTTCCCTGATTATCCTGAGTTAACTCGGGTATGTACATATTGCAATTATTTATTATCCCAAGAAAACTCGGCAAGACATTCAAATTTTCTATTTTCTTCACCGTTTCCCTGATTATCCTGAGTTAACTCGGGTATGTACATATTGCAATTATTTATTATCTCAAGAAAACTCGGCAAGACATTCAAATTTTCTATTTTCTTCACCGTTTCCCTGATTATCCTGAGTTAACTCGGGTATGTACATATTGCAATTATTTATTATCCCAAGAAAACTCGGCAAGACATTCAAATTTTCTTCACCGTTTCCCTGATTATCCTGAGTTAACTCGGGTATGTACATATTGCAATTATTTATTATCCCAAGAAAACTCGGCAAGACATTCAAATTTTCTATTTTCTTCACCGTTTCCCTGATTATCCTGAGTTAACTCGGGTATGTACATATTGCAATTATTTATTATCCCAAGAAAACTCGGCAAGACATTCAAATTTTCTATTTTCTTCACCGTTTCCCTGATTATCCTGAGTTAACTCGGGTATGTACATATTGCAATTATTTATTATCCCAAGAAAACTCGGCAAGACATTCAAATTTTCTATTTTCTTCACCGTTTCCCTGATTATCCTGAGTTAACTCGGGTATGTACATATTGCAATTATTTATTATCCCAAGAAAACTCGGCAAGACATTCAAATTTTCTATTTTCTTCACCGTTTCCCTGATTATCCTGAGTTAACTCGGGTATGTACATATTGCAATTATTTATTATCCCAAGAAAACTCGGCAAGACATTCAAATTTTCTTCACCGTTTCCCTGATTATCCTGAGTTAACTCGGGTATGTACATATTGCAATTATTTATTATCCCAAGAAAACTCGGCAAGACATTCAAATTTTCTATTTTCTTCACCGTTTCCCTGATTATCCTGAGTTAACTCGGGTATGTACATATTGCAATTATTTATTATCCCAAGAAAACTCGGCAAGACATTCAAATTTTCTATTTTCTTCACCGTTTCCCTGATTATCCTGAGTTAATTCGGGTATGCAATTATTTATTATCCCAAGAAAACTCGGGCGTAGCAGAATTTGTCAGTTTGTTTTATTTCATCACTGTTTTTACTCGGCTGGAAGCAAACAAAACATAATCTGCTGTGTTTGGAAATATGCCAAATTTTGTTTGAGAGTTTTGTTATTGGATTGTGGGACTGTAAACTTTGCGCGATTGCATATACTATGGTTACTGAATTTACATAGAAAAAAAAAGAATAAATAAAAATGGTGTATCACTTCACTAGTGTTTGGAAAGTATCACGTTGTGTTGTTCCTTGTTTTAAAAACTATCATACAAAGACTAATATTTAATTTTTTTTCATTTGCCCGAGATAATTCGGGATAGTAAACTGATGGTAAATTAAAAAATTTTTACGCATAAAAATTTTTTAAAATTTAACTTAAAACTCGTATATTATGTTTTGGTTTAGTTCCTTGTAGTTATTAATGAAATAAAAAAATAGATAAATGTTTTTTTTTTTTTCTTTTCAAAAAAAAAAAAAAAATCAGTAAGGGAAGCGGTTAAAAAAAAAGAGTACTTTTAAATGGTGACTTGAAACTACTTAAGCAGTTAAAAATCACAAATATTCAGGATGAAAAATTATGCAATTGTTAGACTTTGTATTTTCCTGCAAAAATATTTTTAAAATTGAAATTGTAGCTATAACCAGAAATGAGGCATTGCTTTTAATTAGAATTTCGTGTCTACTGCATCATTGTAACAGTTATACTTAAAAATATTTATTACTGTTACTAAAAATGTTTACAATGTCTGAAAATATATATAATTTATTTACAGAAATCGAAAATTATAAATTTAATGATTGAATACACAATTAAAGATTTATATAGGCACAATTCTACAAATACAAATGCATATTTGAGGCTGCAGTAAAGTTGAAAAACAAAATTCAATGTTTTTTTTTAATAGAGTAAATTCCATTAAGAGAAATAAAATTTTTTACAGAATTAATATTAGGTAACTCATAGTAATACTATTGTTTCAGAAGAAAAAGGTGTACAAGTTTTGAAACATTACCTCTTTATTTGTACACATATTCTATAACAAATAACCTTAAGACCTCTAATTTAATGACAGTATAAGTCAATAAAGGGTTTCTAACATTAAGATTGTAATTTTAAAATTGCAGGAATATGACTCGAAGATACAACCTTGCTTTAAAGAAGCTGAATTTTTAATTTTTCATAAATATGAAAAAACCTTTAGCGCAGAAATTAACAGATTTATGAAATTGAAAAAAATACCGCTTATGGGAGTAGATGATTAATAAAGGCACATTTCCTCATCAAAGTCAGGGCAGTGTGGGACAAACAGCAGGTGCAAAATATGCAGGAGGGCACTTTCGAGTTGATTGAGAGCTTTTTTAATTTTACATTACCTCTTTATTTGTACACATATTCTGTAACAAATAACCTTAAGACCTCTCATTTAATGACAGTAAAAGTCAATAAAGGAATTCTAACATTAAGATTGTAATTTTAAAATAAAATTTTAAAATTGCAGGAATATTACTCGAAGATACAACCTTGCTTTAAAGAAGCTGAATTTTTAATTTTTCATAAATATGAAAAAACCTTTAGCGCAGAAATTAACAGATTTATGAAATTGAAAAAGAAAAAAATACCGCTTATGGGAGTAGATGATTAATAAAGGCACATTTCCTCATCAAAGTCAGGGCAGTGTGGGACAAACAGCAGGTGCAAAATATGCAGGAGGGCACTTTCGAGTTGATTGAGAGCTTTTTTAATTTTACATTACCTCTTTATTTGTACACATATTCTGTAACAAATAACCTTAAGACCTCTCATTTAATGACAGTAAAAGTCAATAAAGGAATTCTAACATTAAGATTGTAATTTTAAAATAAAATTTTAAAATTGCAGGAATAGGACTCGAAGATACAACCTTGCTTTAAAGAAGCTGAATTTTTAATTTTTCATAAATATGAAAAAACCTTTAGCGCAGAAATTAACAGATTTATGAAATTGAAAAAGAAAAAAATACCGCTTATGGGAGTAGCTGATTAACAAAGGCACATTTCCGCATCAAAGTTAGGGCAGTGTGGGACAAACAGCAGGTGCAAAATATGCAGGAGGGCACTTTCGAGTTGATTGAGTGCATTTTTAATTTTACCTTGAGCAGTGAATGACTTTCCAGACATAGAAAATATCCAGACTTTTTCAGTTTTTCAGAGATTTCCTAGTTAATTGCTATCATGGAAGTTTTTTTAAAAATTAGTTTATTCTTAACGTAAAATAAAATTTTACATATATTTTCCTCACATTGTTCACTGGATAAAATCTCTCTTTTCAAATAATAATAATAAAAAAAACTTTTGAGTATATATTTAAATATTAAACTAAAAAATATTTTCTGCACAAATAAATAGTTTTAAAAGAGAGATTGATTTCTTAAAAATATAAATCAAATAATTTTAACTGCATTTTAAATCCACTGGTTTAAATCACGCTAACCCTATTTGTATGAAGGCTAAAAATTTAAATATCAACAGATTTTTTTTAAAAAAAGTGTCTATGCATTCAACAGCTTACTCACCAGCTGTAAGAGGGACAATGTCTTTACGCAACATGATTTGTACCCGGCCAATGTCTTCACTGTCTATTGCTATGTCAAAATAGACTGTTGGATTCGATTTACGCTTCTTTTTCTCTGGTTCCTCTTCCTAAATAACATGAATATTTTCATCAGTACAGCAAATACAAAATATCTAAAAAGCTCTCAAAATATGTTAAATATCTAAAGAGATACAATAATATGGGAGATGTAAAAAATATATAGATACATAATAATTACACTTGATGAAATTGAAGATTCCTAGAGTAATGAATAAATAATAAAGTGGAGTCCTAATTATTTGAGGTGAGTGAACTAGACAAATCACAAGCTACTATATAAAATTTTAATTATTAAATTCATAAAATTTATTTAATAAATAAATGAAAGCAAGTTTTAAATTTCGGAGTTAGTAAATGCATATGAATAAATACACTTTCAATTCCAGTACTACCAAATATCAACAAGTTAATTATAACGTAAAATAACATAGCACTGTATTCCTGCCAACACTTATAGGAAAAATACATTCATTTTATACCATGTTTAAAAAAAATACACCTTTTTAATTTGAGAAGCAGCATTGAATGACAATACACTCACTTTATTGCCTTTATAGAGAAAATACACCCTTTTTATTTAGGAATCAGCACCTATTTATTTGCATGCATAGAGAAAACACACCTCTTTTAATTTAGGAATCAGGACTTATTTAATTGCATGTATAGAGAAAATACGCCCCTTTTATTTGAGAAGCATTTTACTGCAAATGTAAGAAAAATACATCCACTTATTTTTTTACTATATTGTTGTTTTGTTTTACTGCAGTAAAAAATGTGTTTTAGGTATTCAACAAGATTTATCAAACGTACAACATAATTAAGATACACACCATTGAACAAAATCGGTTAAATTTTGACGCATTGAAAATTCAAAGAGTTCCTTTTCTTTCACTTAAAATCTTGCAATCAATAATTTTTTTCCCTAACTTTATTTTTTAATAAATAAAAGTTTATTACGTAATAAAATATTTTTGAACTCTTCTTTCAATTAGGTACAGATTCTACTAATATTCAAAAACCAATGATAATCTAGCGAAAATTTTAATGCTGAAACTTTCCTTGGAAACATAACTATATATATCTAGTTATTATTTTAAGATAATTATCAGATCTCAAAGCAAATTCAAATTATTATTTTAAAATAATTATTAGATTAAAAAAAAAATTATTACTTTAATTTAATTATCAGATTAAAGCTCTGCTGCAGAAACTGGTGGTTAGCCAAGGGGTTAATAGCTCCCCAGCAGCCTTTCAAAAGTTGGATGCTTTTACTTTCCAGCACTCATCAATTTAAAGCTAATATCATGGTAAATTTTTTTCTTCTAAGAACCAGGTTCGAATCCTGGCGATGGCTGATCGATACGAATTTTGCATCCGGGTGGCACCGACCACAGGGTTGCAATGAAATATCCTCGGTGGTAGACGGATCATGGGTTAGAGTCTCTTCGTCATCAGACTAACCGTGAGAGGTTCGCGTGGTCTTCCTCTCCATGTAACGCAAATGTGGGTTAGTTCATCAAAAAGTTCTCCAGGAAGGCACATCTCTCCCAATACAGTACACTCTCGATTATCCGTGCTCGGATTATTCGGTTTGTGGATCATCCGTGCTCATTCCGGAGTATCACAGAAAATTTAAAGCGAAACAATTTCAAGATTAAAAAATTTTGATTCATGAAGTCATAACACTACCAAAGTTTTGGAAGCAATATTCCTCATTGGATGGCTGTAAATGAAATATCAACAGCATGGTCAAAGGTAAAATCTTCTACGTTATCACGATCGTGGAGAAAGATCATACTGCTTGATGAACAATCTTTTTCAGATATTCAAGAAGAATATGATAACAGTATTCTCGAACACGCAAAAGAAATTCGAAATTCTTAATGAAGAAAATTTAGAAGATGGGTTTCAAAGTGTGAGCCTGGCTTCCAGTATTTGACGGATGAAGACATCGTTATGTTATTAAATCAAATAATGATGATAGTAACTGATGTAGTAAATGAGGGGGGAAATACGATTTCTGTTGCTCTAAGATCTGTGAAAACTTTATTAGATTATATGGGAGGATTTGATTATGGGAGGATTATTACTTCATTTTCATCAAGTTTTCTTTTATTTTCTCCATCAGGCTCATCTAGTGTAAGTGTTTCTCCTGCATGTTCTTTCAACCAAGCATCATCAGACCACACTATAAAAAGAGGGGAGGGGGGATAAACAAGACTTCAAATTATTAACTCAAAATAAATTCTTCAAAAATATATATATATTTACAATTATTCACATATATTGTATTAGTACTCACTATTGCAAAATCAAGCATTTACATTTTGTTTGTGCGGCATTGGGTTTCCAATTTTGCCTATTTAGGTACAGTTTTATCATTCTTTACTAAGGGTTAGGAACAAACACACACAGAAGTTTAATTTAAATTACACTGCTATTGTTTTTCAAATTAGTCTGTTCATTAACTGACTTTCTGCTTCTTCATAAAATTTGAAAAAGTTAAAATTAGTTTTTGAATGAGTTATTTTGAATCTGCGATGCAGTTTAAAAATTTCAAAATCTATTAGGTACATTCAGATACATACATTCTTAATACATTTCAGAATCTAAAAAAAGATATTATTTATCTTAAATTATTCAAAACAATGTTTTGAACATATTTGCAAAGCATAGCAATTTTTTTGTAAGGAACACAATCACTTTTTATTGAATATGCAAGGAAACTCCCTTTCATATAGAAAATATTTATCAAATATCCAGGTTAGTTAGAAACAAATATCCTAAGTAGATTTTACAATAAATAGGCACACTTATATTAATAAAATGTATTAGAATTTTTCCTCAGAAAAACAATTTATTTAAAAATAACACTGAACATTCAAAATGCAATTCCGTTTATGAAGAGGTTCACAACAGTAATATAGCCATCCTAGAACATACTTGTCATCAAGAACAAAAATAAATGTATACATCAAGCCTAATTTTAAAAATTATCACCAGCTTACAAGGGAAACTAGGGAAGTGTGACTCGCCAATTTTGAAATAAACTAGTGGGATGTATGCCTTATGAGGAATAATTTTAGGGGGAAACATTCGTTTCGGCCCATAGAAGGTCCTGTGAGAGATAAAAAATAATTCAATATATAGAGAAATCGGTATTTTATTACTTCAATGCAGACTATTAGTTATTGTAATTGTCTCATACTCCAATTAATTTTGTGGTACTTTGACGTACTATATAATGCATATTTATTGTCAAAATTGATTTCGAAAATTTTATATATCTGTAGTTTTTCAGAAAAACCTGTATTTTAAAAAAAAATTGACATCAAATTTTCTTTTTTTTCTTTTCTTCGAAAAAGTTTCCAAATTAATTGGAGTATGTAATTGCAAATCAATTAATTAAGAAATAAATAATTAACAATTAATTAATAATTAATTTTCTGATTTGTTTATTAATTAGAAAATTAATTAATTATCCAATTAATTACAAATTAATTGGATTATGAAACAATTACAATAACTAATAGTCTACACTAAAGTAATAAAATACCGATTTTTCTATATATTGAATTATTTTTTATCTCTCACAGGACCTTCTAAGGGCTGAAACGAATGTTAAATAATTTATCAATTACCAAATTAATTAATTATCCAATTAATTAGATTATGAGACAATTACAGTAACTAATAGTCTGCATCGAAATAATAAAATACCGATTTTTCTATATATTGAATTATTTTTTATCTCTCACAGGACCTTCTACGGGCCGAAACAAATGTTGCCCCCTAAAATTATTCCTCATAAAGCATACATCCCACTAGTTTATTTCAAAATTGGCGAGTCACACTTCCCTAGTTTCCCTTGTTAGTGAATAGTATTGCTTAACAAATATTACCGACCCCTAATCAAAATTAAACAAAAAGTAAATCTCTAAACAAAATTTGAAACACAAGAAAAAGTTTTTTGAGCAAACTTCTTATAATCTGATTATAAGAAAACCTAACAAAATTGAGATGCATCAAAGTGTCATTTGTTGAATAAACAATCCTAATAGATTTTGGATTTAAGTCTTTTAAATTTCTCGAAATCTGCGGTGGTACATGTTATTTTGTTAAAGTTCTATACGATTTGAGATAGAATACAAACAAATTACTTTCTAAATTCAATTTTATTTATTTATTTTATAATTTTAAAGAATAGGATACATTTACAGAAATAATGAAATATAACTTTCCTTCCTTATTCTTCGATAGGACAAAAATTTTTTCCCTATCCATAAAAAGTTTTTAGCAATGTCAATTAATTTTAATAAATTAAATAATAGGAAAGTAAGCTTGTTTTGGGACAAAAAAAAACAGGCAAAAATAAATAGTATGTTCCCCTTATTTTAAAATTTTACATTGAAATGAAAATGCTAAATATTAATTAAGAGTATAATATTAATAACATACAAAAAAGTAATTTGAAAAATACAAAAAGATAATACCTGCTCTTGTAGATCCTTCCTTTATTCTCATTGGTTTGGCAATATTCACTCTAATAGTACGGCCAAATAACTCAGAATCATTCTAATAATATACAATTTTATTAGTAAATACATTAGAATTTTAATGAAAAAAAAATAGCAATATGGATGAAAAAAACAAGAATATATGCACACACAGTCAAACTCGATTATAATAAGTACAAAGCGGGCACAATACTTGCTACTTACAACCAAATGCTTGTAAAAAACTAGTGCATGAAAAATGATACAAGTTAATACGCAATTGGCAAACAATACTACTCAATAGTAATACAGTACTTGCCTTATTTTTTATTTCTGTATAGTAAAAAAGAAGAATAATCTCATTGCTGCGTTATTGCTCTCCGAATACGACTCGTATCCCAAAAAACATCATCAACATAAAAAAGGATAGCGTCAACCCAAAAAACATCAAATGGAAATGTTTTTTAAAAAAAGGTTAGTCGAGCAAGAGAGGCAGAATTAAGAAAATATAATTGAGGTTTGCTTGTTTAACACGTTAACTGCGGCACGCACTTACAGTGAAATCTCACTAAAAAAGAGGTATGTTCATGCAGAGAAAGTACTGTATATTTCTGAATGTAGATCAAGAATTTTTTGAAATGTTTGAAGATAAAATGGAGGCTTCAGATTATAAACAGATTCCTTAGCTGGCTAAAATTCCAAGCAAACATAGTAGACAAAAATACTTTTCTGTTAGCAAAGCATAAATCATAATTTGATAAATAAAATGAAATAAAATTGCGCTGATAAAATTGCATACATTTATATCATTCTAATAGAAATCTATACAATTTTATTAGTAAATACATAAGAATTTTAACAGCAAATACAAAATACATAACTGTTAAAAATAAAACACCAATAAATAAATATTTAAAAGGGAATGCATCAAAATGACAATAGGAAAGCAATTTTTTTGTAATAAGAATTTTTTTCTGCTCATTTTTCCACATAAAGCAACATGACGAACACGAAAAGTTACATTTAACACTTAAAGAAACATTAATGTAAAGAATACCAGATAAAAAGCACTCTAGTTTTTTTTAAAAAAAAAACATTAGGTATGGGAATACAGTTCTTTTCATACTTCTTTTAAACCTGCAAAAAAATAAAAAATAGCACTGAACTGTTTCGTAATTTTGCAACAGGGCCACAAGTTTGATTAGAGTTTTATGATTATTCAGTTTAACTAAATTATTTGTTAGTTTTTTAGCAGAAGTAATCTTAATAAAATTGAAATGCTGTAAACCAAAATGATGACTTCCAAAAGTTTGGGGAAGGGGTCAAGTTTGAAAAAGAAATTTCCTTGACCTGTTTCAGCTCCACAAGAATTATAGAGAAAGCAAGTTTTTTTCATGCTCAAAGCCAAAACAAGTTTTTTCTCATGTGAAAGCTACTAAAAATACTAAGTGCAAAATATATTTATCTAAATGACATATTCTGTTGATAACAGAATGTCTCCTGAAATAGGAAACAGACTCAATCTTGCAAATAGGGTTGAGAAGATTTATTAAATCTAGGTTTCTTTCCAGAAAAACAAAGTTCCTAATTTACAAAACTCTCAACAGGTCGGTCTTGACATATACTTCTGAAGCTTGGACAAGGACAAAACTGGAGGAAAATTGTATCACAATATTTGAGAGAAAGATTTCGCAGAGTATGCTTGGTGGTGTAAATGAAAACAATTGTTGGAGAAGGAGATTTAACTTTGAACTGTACAAGAGAGTTATAAACAATCTGATATTATTAAATACATAAAAATAAATGGAATGCATTGAATGGCCCACGTGATTCGAATGAGTGATGACAATACAATAAAAAAAGATATTGCCTTTTAGATCAATATGAACAAGAAAGCAGGAAAGGCCGAGGTTGAGATGTGCTGATTCGGTGGAGTCTGATTTTCTTACAATTAATGAAAAGAATTGAAGATCAAAGATAAATTGGATGGATTAATCTTCAGAGGAAGGCCTTGGCCCACATTGGGCTGTTTGGCCAACTATGATGTTGAAATAACATATTCTGAAATTAGGGATTTCTTTTTAATAGTAAAAAATATTAAAAAAAATATGTTTCTTACCATATTGTCAATGGCAGCAGCAGCTTCCTAAAAAACAAAATATGTATCAATGCTACTTTATTCATTCAACACAGCCATAACAAAGGAATGGAGACATACACAAAGAGAATATAATTATTAAATAGCGTTGCTAACTTATGATACATGACAAGCATATTCTTCAAGAGAATGGAATAATATTTCGCAGAAATGTTTTTTATAAGGTGTGATCGCAAAATCAATATTTAATTGATATTGGGGGCAAGAAAAACAATGTAGTTGATGTACAGAGACTGATTTTCATTTGTTTTTAATATTTTATTATACTTGTTTTAATGCATTTACTGTTATTGTTACGAATTTTATACAACTGTTTTATTTTTACTCAATTTTAGGGAATTTTCTAAAATGTAGGAAAACCAGGAGACCAAGAGAAACTGACAAAATCCAGTAGTCTACTAGAAAATCCTGTAGAGTTGGCAGCTATGTTAATATTAATGCTTTTTAATTACTATTATGAAATAAAAAATCCTGCAAATTTATTTATTATGGTTTGCTTGAATCTTCTACAGTAAGACTACATCTCTGCCTATGAATATACTTTTTTATACTAAAGATACTATTTTAAATCATTTCTAAAATTTTTTACTGTAAGAATCATATTTCAAAGAAAAATGTTGGTCTGCTGTCACTGGAAGCTTTGTCAACCTAACTATAACCATGAACTCTGATGGAAGTACTTAACACATTTCTTGGGAGCACAGCTTATAATGTTATTTACACACTTAATTCTGTTCTCTCAAACAATATCCTAGTCAAGAGACTATATATTGCTTACATAAATTATTAACTGCACAAAAAAAAAATTCATTATAAAACTAAGTAATTTTTCTTTGCAATATTTTTTAATTAATGAATATTTAACAATTACAGTTGTTTAGGAAATTTATACTTTTTGGACATACTGTTGTGATAAAAAAAACTATAATAATCAATAAAAACATACACAAAAAAAGTGTAAAAAAACTTTTTAAAATAGATTTAAGAAAATTAAATATAAAAAATGTATTTTCCTATCCTGAATAAAATTTACTAACTATCTATTCCTCCTCTGCAAAAAAAAAAAAAAAAAAAAAAATAAAAAAAAATAAAAAAAAAAAATTACTGCTGCGACTTTGACAAAAACATTTTTGATTTTTTAAAAACAATAAAACACTTTAATACAAGAAAACCTTGTTTGGAAAAGTATAAAAAAAATGAATGTCTTATAAAGTAAGTGATATATCTTTAAAATAAAATATTATTAACCTCTATCTTGCTTTGGTACAAGAATTTTAAAACTACCTGGTCTATATCATTTTAAAATATAATTTAAATAAAGGAAGAGTTAAGTAAGTATCAACAATAATACATTAAAAAGTTAACATTTTCTTCAATTCAAAATTTGAGTTACTTTAAAACAGGATATATTTTACTTTCTTCAGTTATAATTATGAATGATTTGATAATTATATAATAAAATTTAGATAATAAGATTTAATAAAATAAATAATAAAAAAAGAATACAAATTTTTAATAAATTAAGTGCATTTTAAATAGTTCAATAATTTTGGTGTTACAAGAAATTGTGCTTTATTTTTAGCTCTACTAAAAATTAATTATAATAAAAATTATGAGATAAGAAAATCAATGGGTGAAAATTTAACTTTTCAGCCAACAAAATAAAAATATGTAGTTAAAAAATAAACAATATTTCAGTGCAATTAATGCTTTTTTTAAATTGTACATTACCAGAAGATTTGTGCTATAAAGCAGATTAAATATTAATAGATTATATATAAAAATTTCTTAAGATAATAACATAAAATAAACCACATTTGATGTTATGAGAAATACATGTATTAAAAATAAAGAAATTACATCAGCTGCTTCAAATTCCACAAAAGCAAACCCTCTATGCTTTTCTACAAAGAAGTTAAAGATCTCTAACAAAACACATGACTCATTAAAAGTAATAAAAATGCTTCAAATGAAAAATACTGATTATCCAAATAAATACTTTAATAATTGTATAAAATTATTTAACTTGAACAAAAACTAGAACACAGTAAAAAATTAAAAGAGCATTGTCCCCGATAGAACATCAACAGTTATGGAAACATGCTTTTGGTTGTTGATGTTGCTTTCTGATGTTGATTTTTTTTTTACAATCAATACAACTATTTATCTTTTTTATACCCTTATTTCACAAAGAGATATCCACATCTTTATTTATTGGGAAATAATTCATCATTTTTAATAAATATAAAGAATGCAATACTTGTTTTAAAAAATACAACTTACCAAAGATGAATTTTTGCTACATTATTTTTATTCACTGATTCATTTTATTTAACACATTTCTTCTATTTTGGTAGAAATTGACAGCAATTAACTAAATTTAAGTGGAGGGGTTCGGAAGTAGTGGTCATCAGCTGTTCCGAAATTTTGTCTCTTTCTCAATTCATCAGCAAAATTTTTTTTCTTTTCTGCTTATGAAGATATTGGTTCAATTCGTATTTGAATTTTGCTTTTATATTTATAATTACTTAATTAATGACAGGATGCAACAGGCTAACTTCTGCACAAGTTGTGCTGTTTTTTTAATAATATTTTTTTATTTTCAATGGGTAATGTCCCTGATGTGATTTATTGATTATAAAAATAAAAAAACACACACATACAAATACAAGTTATTGTAAATAACTAGATGAGTTTATAGCATTATTTGTAAGGTAACTGGGGGTTGAATTTATTGAGAATATAGCTGCCTTAATCAATCAATATAAAGAAGTAAGAATTTAAACTTACACAATACCAAACATAAAACATTAATGTAACGAAGCATTGCGATGCATCAAATACAGTGATGTGAGTGTGATGATACATCGCAATGCCATAATCTTAACATCGCCTAATCTTAATAACCGTATATATGGGTGCTGGACTGCACCTGTGCATGCAGATAAGTGTGCTGCAATGATCGAGAGTGTGGGAGGAGTAAAGGTTTTGACTTAATACTGTCAATTTTCTTAAATTTTTTTTGTTTAAAGTTTAAGTGTGATTGACTAACATAAATTTGCCCAGAATTCACTACACTATTTTTTTTTAAGATTAAAAAAATTGTTTCCATTAGTATAGTAGATTTTATATAAACTTTTATGTAAGCAACATTGGCATTCATTATAAGTTTTAGTTCGATTGTTAGGTATAAATTTGCCTTAATCCACAACTTTAATAAACCTAAACAGACAAAGTTAGAACGATGCATTTACAGAGTAACTTTCTTTCCAAAGAAAAAATAAATGTATTGGTCATACTTATCTTGTTTGAAAATTGTATTCGATCATTTTGTGATATGTTAGTCCCTTCTGTTGTTTATTTTCAAGACGAAACATAAGTGGTCTTACAGTTATCTTAATAAATGTTATTTATCAAAAATGACAGCACTTAATGAGCATCTAATTTTTAATTCATTTTCCCGAATGAAATATTATTTTAAAAGATTCTTTTACATGTATATTAACATAAAAAATGTTGTGTCATTACCTATTTGTTTAAACTAGTCAAGTATTATTTTAGCCATGAGTAGTTAATATTTACGGTAATTTTTTTCTTTTTTTTTGTATTCACGATATCACATAACTAAGTTTGTTTTATGCAGCCAACATGAGTCGTTATATTGAGCACTGATAAGGACTGCAAAGCTTCCCAAGAAGTCTTTCGGAGGAAAAAAAGAACAAAAAAAATGTGTCAAACATCTAAGTTATGCCAACATCTGCATTACTTGATTTGCAAGGTGTTGACACACTTAATCATGGATTTAGGATGCAAAATCATTAGAATGAAATTATTTAGTATAAAGGATACGAGTTTCATAATCCAAAGGAATTTGAACATCAATTATTTCCCCAAATGGAATAAAAGCTGCATGAATAATATCTTTATTTACTTCTTCTGCTAAACCACCTACGAATAATAGAACAATTAGTATAATATTTAATAGAACAATGCTTAAAAAAAGATAACTACAATAAAAAAAAAAATCTTAAATTAATATATTATGTAATAACAGAGAAAAGTAGATATATATATATTTTTTATATAAAAAAAGACATACTGACATCTCAGAATAATATAAAACATGAGAAAATATTTAAATATCTAAATTTGATGATAAATATTAAAATAACCAGGAAAAATGCCTGGTAATGGCCTGAAAAAGGGGTAAGATATTTTTTTTCAAAAATAAAATACCTATGTAATTTCTGAAAATTTCTAAGAAAAACAAATGAAAACATGTCAAAAAAACTGACACTTTTCAACAGGATTTTGGTGTGTCATGTCAAAAATCAAACATTGATATTGACTGAAATACTGCTTTAACTTAAATTACAATTAAAATAAAACTGATTTATTTCTTGGCTGTGAAACTCATACATACAGTTATAATATTTCACAGTGAAACCCAAAATTAAAACAATGTGAAACAATAATCATTAATCTAATTCAGATAACTAGTAAAACATATAAAATTTTTATGCTTCAGTGAACATTTTTGGTACCTATATGTTTTAAAACTATGGTTCAACAAACATGGAAAATATATAGCTCAAATCTAAAGAAAAAATCATAAATTTCAATCAGCATCATTGTAAGTGAAAGAATTCACAACAACAGTCAACAAATCTGTAAATAATTTACCAAATAAACATTTAATTTATAGACGTATGAATTTAAATTAAATCAAAAAAAAAATTTCTAAACAAATCATTATACTGAAGAAAAAAGAACGATGCATCTAGTTACACATTATGTGTAAGCAAAAAAAAAAGAAGTAATGTGAAATTCTTAGTATTATAGGGAATATTTCACGGCTGATACTTAAGTCAAACAAAATAATTATAGAGTTCCGACGACTCATGAGAAGTGGGATGCAAGAAACTAAAAAAACACTGCAGAAAAGGGCCAACTTTAAATGTTTAACTCGCAAATCTCTAAATATTTCTATCCAGGGGTAAACCTCTACATATTTCTTTCTTAAAATATTTTCAAGTTTAATATTTTTTAGGCAATTGTAGAACAGAAAACGATACCGAATCATCCCTGTATTAAGCAAAGTTTTTTTAAAAATGGTTTTTGGAACTTGACAGATGTCTTCTTTACCTAAAATGTAATATAGTTGGGGGTTAAAAGGTAGAATCCCTTGGTTAGGCAACAAATTTCAGTTGTAAAATTTTTTTAGCACTCAATTTCTGATAACTATATTTTTCTTCTTGCTGTCTCTGTATTTAATGACATCAGCATCAGGGGAATATTTCCGTATTGTAACCTGCCACACCAACTACAATGTCCAAAGCACCAAATTGATTTTAAACGGAAATTTTTAAAAAAAACCATCTAGAGGATTGTTTGTAGTTCATTTACGTCACACAAGAGCAGCACAATGGGCTATTGGCGATCCCCCCTGAGAATGATTGTCTGGGAAACTTCCCCCCTGAGAATGATTCGAAGATATGCCATCACATTTTTGATCTTCTGCACAGGGGATGGCAATCCCGCTTTGGTAGGCTGACGACCTGCAAGTGAAGTCGAGCATTTTATGGCAGAACATTTTAACGAGGACCAATACCTTACACCCTCAGTCCCTATGCAGACTGATCCAAGTGGTCACTCACAAGCACAATGACAGCAACCAGTGATGCTTGACTTCAGTGATCTGCTGGTAAACGTGTTTTAACGATCAGTCCACAGTGGGACGATGTCTGTTTAGAGCTGGTCCCCATAAGTGATGCTTTTTTTTAATTTTTCGAGGGCCGCTGCCGAGAAGTTGCCAAGACTTGGCGATTATTCTACCACAGATCACGATACTGAAATTTCCCTGGTTACCTCGATTCTTCACTTTAACCTAGCTGGGCAATAAAATAAAATTGCATTACTCTCACAAATAGTAACTTCGATTATGCCCAGTCTTATACTTAAAAAAAGTGTAAAGTAAGGGTTAAAATCACCAAAACTTTAATGGCATTACTAGAAAAACGACTTACCCACATAAATCGTACGTTTCGAATTGGCAGACATACTCAAGTTAAACAGAAGACAATTTTTGTTTGGAAATCTTTTATAACTTTAATAACAATTCGAATGATTTCATAAACTATTTGTTTAATGCTTATAAAGATTAACCAAGGTAGAGATTAGCAGATAAATTATAAATCCTTTAAGATTTAATCGTGGTTATTGACTTTTCCTGAGTTTTAAATTTAAGTTTAAAACATAGAGGAATGTTTAAAAATTACGGCATGAAATAGTTGTGAGATGATAGTTTAATAATAAAATTTAAGCTTGCAGCTTGTGTTGATATGCCGGGGTTGAATGTTGAATGCCGGGGGTTTGCATGCCGGGTTTGAACGGGCTTCCTACCGACCAGCACAAATGTAAGTAGTAGGAAACTTTTTTTTGCTGTCTGCAGCAAACTAATGTTTTGTTTAGACCGGTTTTGACGGGGGCGAAAGTACCCATGCATTAAATTTCTTACTATTTTGTGATTTTACATCTATCCATTATGAGTATGCATTATGAAAGAATAAAACAATAGAAAATTTTGTTGATCATTGATGACGGAAATTTACTACTATTAAGCAGTACCTTCACAAATTCAACTTTAGGAAAAATGGTAGTTTCACAAAATACTTTGTCTTAAAATTTTATTTTTGTATCCTGTAAGAAACGATCAAGCCATATTTTTGTATTGATTTTTTAATATTTTTAATTTTTACAGATTATGTCTAAATTTTCACAAAATAGGTACCTCTCAGAAAAACCTAGACAGATCCCTGCTCATGATTCTTTTATCAGTTGATGTGGACTCCCAAGTTTCTGAAAAATGAGGAATCTGATGTTGATGAATTATTATTTGTGAAGTAATATACCTATCTTTTTTATATAGTTGTTTTTTGATAAAATTATTAAAAATGTTGAAAATATAATAAATTATAAGCTGATTTGCTCAAAAACTTACAGTTGAACACATGTATTTAACTCAAAAGTTGAAGCACTTGGGTAGCTGTGTGTTGCACTTGCTCTGGTTTTTAGATTACACCCACTGGTTAACTATTATTAAATTAGGTTCATTAATGTCAAACATAGGATACATCAATAAAAGATTATGCTACCCCTAAAAACATTAACTACTATATTGTTGGTATGAATTAAAATAATTTTAAACAGTGTTTATTATTTTGCACAGTATTTTAATCTGAGAAAATAAACTAAGGATCGCGAAATTTGACTGAAATATGAAAAATTGACCTCTGTTTTGCCAATTTTTTTCCCCTTGGCATTGAGAGTTAAATGCAAAATGTAGTGAATAGCTTGCATTTTAGAAAATGTGAAGCAAATAAATTACTTACGGGATTGGTGAAAAGTTTGGATTCATGAACCTAATGCCTTTCCTTTCAAAATAAGATGTTATCTAAGATTGAATTCTGATGGGGCGGTGTAAAAAAATAACACCTGCTCAGATTTGAACTGAATTAAATATCGAACGGAAATCTTTCAACACACGATTGGAAGGAAACACAAGACAAACGGAAATTTATCTCAACTCTTTTTTTTTTTTAACCCGTTTTCAGGACTGCAAATAGAAAGAGAGAAGCGCTTCATTAGAGTACACAGTGTTTAGTATGAGTACTGAATTGAGATCACGAAATGTAGATTCATACTTAGTATTTTCTTGGGCCGCCGTTTCCAGAGCCTGATAAAGGAAGGGGCATGAGGGGTAATTGCCCCCACATCAGAGGGGACCCCAAAATCAAATAGAAAGTTTATGTTATATTGTGTGTTGATTTTTTCTGCATTTTTATGCTTGTCAAAGTTATTTTTTGTTTTATACTTCAAATTTTTTAAAAAAAATAATTCAAATTAATATAAACTTGGATTTAATAACCTTAGCTGGAAAATTAAGGTAATTTTTCAAAATTTATTAGGAGTGTTATAAATTTTCAGATTAGAAATCTGAATTCTTTCTCAAAACCTTTTCAATCTTTCAGATCTAGTTTGAAGCATGGCCAAATCAATGTTTTTTTTGTTGGTACTTTGGGATTATCCCGTCGACCATTTTCATTCTTTGGGATTATCCCATTAACCTTTTTCTCCAAACCTGATATTATTTCCAAAAGGTAGCTTCCTGGTCAATAACTGCAGATTTTATCATATTTATTGTGTAACGCTCTACTACATGAGCTTGTTTTCTTTAGTGTATTTCAACAAATTTCTGTGGTTGCGACTACACAAGGGTAATGACTACTTTGTTTGTGCTTTAAAAGCTATCAAGGATTTTTGTCCTCTGAAGTAATTTATAAGAATATACAGTACAGAACCCGTTATCCGGAAATCAGAAAACCGGAAAATCAAAAAACCGGAACGAAATTCGATAAATTTTCCCGCCATTTTTAAAAAAAAAAAAAAATTTTCTCCTCATAAGATTTTAGGATTTTTCCTTCTTTTTTGAAAGATGTTCACCTTACCATCATTTTGGAAATAATCATTAGTGTATTACTTCATCGCTTTTTCTTTTTAAGATTATTTCCAAAAAAAAATTTTTTTTTAGTTGGGTTTAACAATAAAAAAACGGCTTTTTGTAGCGATTCAGAAAACCGGAAAAATCAGTTATCCGGAACAGCGATGGTCCCGATCTTTCCGGATAATCGGTTCCCTACTGTATATGGTTAGATTCAAGAATAATTTAATGCGTAATTATAAAAAGAATAATAAAGGTTTTTACTTTGTTTTGATTCTTTTTGTTACACTTTTTCATTGCAAATTTTTACACTTACATTTTTTTTGTTATTATTATATTATTATTATAATTTGATACATTTAATGTGTTTAGAGTGTTTATTTTAAAAATTGCTTTTCATTAAGATGGCACCAAAGGATTTGTGCCTTTTTTTCGAACATTGACAGGTTGACGGGATAACCCCAAAGTGCAGGTCCACAAATAAACCCAAAGTACATTTTTCTTAAACATCCGTTGTTGTTGCTTATCCTCATAGATCTGACATTAGTCAGCTCAACTCCAAAAAGTTGTCAACAGCCAGAAAGTCGATGGCAAGAAGGGGATCAGAATTTAAACATCTTATAATAGTAAATAAATGTGCATAAAGAGCAAAGAGAGTGAAAAAGTATCCTTGTGCTGCAGTAGACCAACAATACATGAAGAGCATAAATTATGTAGTTTTCAATGTTAATTGATCAGTGCAGTGTTGAGTATCCTCTTTAGTTCCAGAACACAGAATGTTGATGACAGTACTGTGACATATATTATTTGGCAATTCATTTACAGTCTATTATTCGAATTTTGAGTAGTTGACCTCTTTTTTAAAGAATAATTATTGTTAGTCCAATCCAACAATATAATGTTATAAGCTAAGAAAAATTGTCTAACAAGGATGTTTCTACTTTTTAATAGTAAACAAAATAACATTTTTAATAGGTAATAGATGTTTTTTAGTTGTTAAGAATCAAGTGTACCATGTATCCTGGTGTACAGGTCCACTTTTTAAAACTCCCAAAATTTTACCAAAATCGGACGGTTGTTTTATGTATCGGTAATAAAGTTGGACATACGTTTATCTTGAAATATAGCTGCATTATAAACCATGTGGATATAAATAATTCTGTATCAATTTACTCCTTTCAAAAATTATTTTTAATGTGTTTTATAGAATTAAATTTGCATTTTCTTTCATCATAGTTTTTGTTTTTACATGTAAAGTTATCTTTTTTTACAAACAATGCTCTAAATTACATTCAGGAAAATAAGAAGAATAGTTATAATAATTTATTCGAGCTTTACAAAAAATTTAAAACAATGAAAACTTTTAAAATATACCATAAAGCTGCAAATTACCTGAATAACTGATTAAGTACAACCTGATTAACTGGTCGCCTCACAGCATATGATAACTCATATTTAATTGAAAGAGAGCCTCGTTGCATCTTGATTTAAGGATCTGGACAAAGTTAAATATATTTTACTTGAGAAAATTTTGTGATGTTATTATTTTTTTTAATTTTAGAAATTTTCACATAAGGTTATTTTATAGTTCAACTTTTAAACCCAACTTTCTTATCTTGTTATCAAAAATAGGGGATCACTTTATTATTAATTTTGCTAAGATCAGCTGTTATTAATTTTGTGTGATAATTTAAAAGCGTAACTTAATTAAAAATGCTTTGTAAAAAAGTATAAAAACAATAATTTCTTTTTAGAAAGATATTGATTATCGAGGATGGTTTTGATTTGCTATTAATCACATGCTTTTGTGTCTTTTTTTTCTTTCTAATTTATATAATAATCTTCGATTATTTTTAGTGTATTCTATTAATATATTTTCCCTCTCTCTGGTTATCATAAGTACACTTTATTTATTTACAGATAATAATTTTCGTTACCATTGCTTTATTGCTAGTTTTTTATAATTCATTGAATTTGATCTCTAAAATAAAGCACAATGTAAGAATCAATCAGAATGCAAGCTTAATGTAATAAAGCACATGTAAACATTAATCAAACACTTTCTGCGGTACAACCTTTTTTTTCTTCAATAATGGTGTTTAAGTGTTTAATATATTTACATATATATTACAGATAATTTACACTTGAAGAAAAGGAACTGATGACTTCTTTCCAAAATGATGTAAGTGTGTATTTTTCTACTTGTTTCTTAGCAAACAAACTAGAGTAAATAAAGATTGTAGATATCATAAAATGAAAACAGGAAATTAGTTTGAGGAAACATTAGTTTTAGGAAAAAATTAGGGCTGGAGATTCTTCATCTTAAAATTTATGATGGCACTTGAAATTTAAAAGAATTACTTTAGACATGGAGCACTTTTCTTTCCATTCTCAGCTAGCTGCTTTAATAACTGAAAATATGATCTGCTTTTGTATCTTAAAATATTGTCAGCTCTCATTCAGGGTAAAAAATTTAAATTTTAAAAATACTTGCTGGAATAAAAGTTTTGCCCAATAGTCTGTAAAATTCAACAGTTTTTTGGTGACCAAAACCTCAAATTTTTTTTTAAATATATATATATATATAAACTTAATCTAAGCATATTTATTGCAACAATCATAATATTAAATCAAAATAAGATTGTCTTAATATTTCAATGTTTTCATAAGCAAGATTTTCTTGGTGGAAAATGGGCGACTTATTTTTTGTTTGTTCTAAATCAAAGAAAAAGACTGTCACTTGATACAGTTCCACAAGTTGCATCATTGAAATGCAATATGGTAAGCTGATGTAGTTTAATATAAAGTTCAACATTTCATAAGACCTACTCACCAGCTTTAAATATTTAATTGCCAGTGGCAAGCTGGTGAATAGAAATTTTGTGCCCTTCTCTAATTAATTAGCATATCTAAGGTTAGACCTTTAAGTGAAAATCTGATCACTAGATTAAAAGTTATTCCCAATATTACAATGTTTTGCACACTGTACATTGTTTTAGTAAGTTAAAATTAGATTAAAAAATGCCATTTGACCTTCAAATTATACAAGTTTAAGAAAATTATTGAACAGAATATAAAAAACTACCATTTAAGACTTTTCTTAAAGAGTGAAAATGTCTATTAAAAAAGTTTTATCAGAGATAAATTTCATCTTCAAAAGAATATCGTACTTTTCATTGAACCAAAGATTTAAAACATGTTCCAAGAGTGTTCACTGAAGTTGAAGTATAAAATTTCTATATGTTTTTCTACCTATCTGATTTAGATTAATGATCAATGTCAAAAACTATCCACACTATTTCACATTGTTTTAATTTTGGGTTTCTTAGTGATTTTGCATTTAATGACTTAATGAGAGCTATTGTGGCAATTATTTGTATATATTTACTAATGTGTACATTTGTAAATGTAACTCTTTTTCAGTACTTTGTAGCAACTTCTTTGCTCATTGGTATAAATCAGATTTACTTTCATGTATGAGCTTGTATTTTTCCCCCCATCAGAATAATAATCTAACATTTGGAATTGTAATTATTACTTATTTTTGTAGGTTTCACAACTTGAGATGCCTGATGTGTTCATGGAAATGTTTTTTCACCCTCTGTATTTTATGCACCTGTCTCAATTTGTTACTCTTGAATGTTTACTTGCGTTCATTTGTGTATCCCAAGGAGGTAGATTGCATCACATACAGAAAAAATCACAAGGAGGATTTTATACTTAAAGAGGACTTTCCGATGAACACAAAACTAATTACTAACAACACAAAATGGTTTGCAGTTGCTGAGGAATCATATGTTTACTCTGTATATCATAGCAAATGCCCCCCAAAATTTGGTTTTAATTACTGCATACAATTTATTGGCATTACATTAAATGCCACTGTTAGCAATCATAAACTAAACGGTCATGTCTCCACAACATATATTTCTTCCTTAAAATGTGGCCTCAGAAAACAATCCGTGACTTTCGAGGAAGGTCTAGTCTTCGTCGAATTGATGCCAGAAGGTCATTTTTTACCATATACGGCTGCTTTTTTTTACTGTGACTTGAAAAGTATGACAGATAGTGAGTTATTTCCGGAATATGTAACCATATATGATAAGAAACCTATAAAATGGTTTCCAATTGAAAAAGTTACCTTTAAAGAGGATTTTAAACTGCCATCTTTGAGCTTGTGCGTTCGACCACTCTATGGACATTTCTCAAGTCTGTTTCTTCTTCAGTTTTTATCATATTATGTATCTGAAGGAGTTGACCAGTTCATCTTCTACCATCATAATGTATCGCAGTCTACTTTAGAGTTTCTGAGCTACATTGCTGATACTAGCATTGTTAGCCTGACACTATTACCTTGGAATGTACCTCTGAGTAACAATGAAGTGCACGAGTACGGGCAGATAGTTTTCACACAAGACTGCCTGGCGCGCAGCCGATACAAGTACAGTCACACTCTGCTGGTGGATCTTGATGAATTTATTGTGCCAAAAGAACACAGAACTTTAGTCCAACTTGTTACATATTTAGATGAATATTATCCATATGGCGGAAGCTATGTTATACCAAATGTATTGTTTTGTGAAGAATTCCAAACTGTGCCAAATTTTTCTTTGCCTGCCTTATACCATGACCAGCGGCAGAAGACTCCTTGGGCGTACGGATATCGTTCTAAATATATTGCTCGAGCACACAGAGTTAGGTATGGAGGAGTACATCAGGTTTGGGGCTTTGAAAATGGATACCAAGAAGTCAATGTGCCTTCATCTGTGGCATTGCTGCATCATTATAAGCCCTGCTGTGGCATGCAACAGACATGGTTTTTGCACCTCCTCTCTTTTAATGTTTTAGATGATCAAATCATGACTGATAATAGCCTGCATCAGAATGGTGGACTTTTTAATGATACACTAAATCAGCTATTGCTGAGATTAAAAGGTAACATTTAACTTCCACATATAGGTATATTAAATGATAATTACTTTTAAAAAAACTTTTAATTTAACTGTTTGATTTTCATTTTTTAAAGTTGAAATCTTCAATCAATTCAGACATGTTATTTGATAAAATTATTAATATTTATGTATATTCTAAGCCTTCTTAAATTTTTGTGAAGTTTAGTCTTTTTTAAGTAGTTTAATGCTTGTTAAATTTGTAATTGAATTAGCAATTAATTTTAATTTATAATTGAATTAGTTTCTAACATGGTGTGTAGCATTTCTAAAAAGTGCTTAAAGGGGCTTATTTTCGTTTTTTAAAAGCCCTTAAAGGTTTTTTTTTGTGGATGTTTTTAAAAAGTGCTTAATTTTCCCTTTTCGAAAATGAGATTATCAAAAAAGCAATGCCGATTTTTGCCATTTATTATGTAAAAGCGTGCTTTTCATATTCATGCATTCAATGTTTTTACAATTCATTCAACCACAATCTATTTCTGTGTACTGTTAGTCATTACCGTATGAAAGCGCCAATCATTTTACATGTCTGATGAAATACTTACGAGTCCGCATGTGTATTTACTAAGCTTGATTCAGTGAGATTATTGCACTATCATGTGCAACTCTGCTGCATTTTGCAAGATAATCTCAATTTCAAGCTTCATTTTCCACCCTCTGATATTGTATCAAAAAATCATTTTATAATGGCTAATATAATCAAGAAAAGACTTTTTTGTCAGAAACTAGTTATTTTATCATGATCATGTAAAGTCTTTGAAAATTATTTTGTATTTTTTTAATGTGTATAGTGCTTAAAAATATTTTTTGAGTGTTTAAGAAGTATTTAAAAGGTGCTTATATTTTGTTGAAAGATTTGGGTATGCACCTTGTATAAGTTTATTTTTTTATTGACTATATCATTGCTTTTACAATTCAAATTTACTGGGTTTTTTTTTTTTTTTTTTTTTTTTAACGTTTTTCAGTTTAATTGTTTTTTTAAAGTAAAACTTTGACATTTTTGGAATGTTTTGCTTCCAGAATTCAGAACCACATCTAAACTGCTATGACGCTGTTTGTAGTCCAGTTAAAAGAATTCACCAAGTCAAACAGCGCAGTCTTCTAAATTTATACTTATCTGTGATAATTAGAATTTTTTATAAGTATACCTTGAGAAAATTTAATTAAGATACAGCCTGAAACTAAAAAAAAAAAACACTTAAATTTTTTTTATTACTTTTAAGTTAATTAAAGGAAATTTAAATAAATTTCGAATTTTAACAATCTGAATTGTTGAATTTTAGTCTTAAAATTATGTAATACTGCATTTCTGTACTAATAAATCTTAATATAGGATGGAACGAGACTAAACTATGAATCGATTTTTGTATGTACTGAATATATTTTTATGTTATGTAGTTATTAAAAAAAAAAACCATATTCTGTGATGATGAACATTTGTACTTCTACATGGTTTCAATATATTATTTTTACTGTTGTAGATATTGTTATGTCCAGTGCTAAAAAAAGGACAAAAGCAGGACCACACTGAATAACTTTTGATCCAATGATCGGATCTTCACGTTCTAGGACTCTATCTTAATGGCTCAAGGGGGTGACCTCTGATATAATCAATAAGTGTAGACGATATTATAAATTGCTAGATCAGACACAAAAATATACTTTCTATGAATAAACATATGTTTTTTTTTTGTGCGAATTAATCAAAAATTTTTGACCAAAATATAGGGGGAGCCACAATCTGGGAAATATGATCTTAATAGTTTGGTCTGGAGCTCCAAAGATTGGACCCCTTAATGTTAATTTAACTTTTTGCGTATTTTGCAATGTTTTGAGAACTTTTTAAGGGAATTGAAAAGATTTTAAGCACAATCATAAAATTCGTTTATCAAAGGATAATTTGTTGCTAAAATTAACTTTTATTAAATATTTATTATTTTTATTGTTTTATTTAAGAATGGACAAAAAATATTTGAATTGTAGGGTATAAAAAATTTTTTTGCATCACTTTAAAGAATATAATTTAACATGGCAAAATACAAAATTAGTGCAAAATCCGTCGAATAATTCCTGAGAAATTGAACTTCAAAAAAGTCATATTTAAAATTTGATTTTTTAAGAACTATTCAATCGGTTTTACTCAAATTTTGTATTTTGCCATATGAAACTACATTCTTTAAAATGCAAAAAATTTTATACATATTTACTAAAAGTTATTTTTGCATGGAATCATCTTTGGATAAACAAAATTTATAATTATGTTTAAAAATGTTTCAATTCGCTTAAAAGGTTCTCGAGATGTAGTGAAATACGCAAAACGTCAAATTAACATTAAGGGGCCTAAACTTGGGAGCGTCCTCCTGGTCAAACTATTGGGTTTGTATTTCCCAGAATTTGAATTTGTTGAAAAAATGGTATGTTTATTCAGAGAAAGTACGTTTCTGTGTCAGATTTCTTAACTTAAAATATCCTATGCTTTTATTAATTAGCATATTTCAAATCACCTCCTCGAGCTATTAAGATTGAGTCCTAGAACGCGAAGATCCAATCATTAGATCAAAGGTTATTCATGGTGGTTCGTTTCTTTGTTTTGCGCACTAAACCACTATAGAGCTTAACATAGAATAAACAGATGAGTCAATTTGAGAGTGGAATTCAATCATTTACAGTTATTTTTTATAAATCCTTCAAATATTGCTAACATTATAATCTTTTTGTTTAAAATTTTTAAACATTAAGACCGATTTTTTAGAAATCGAATCTCGACCCACTTGAATTTATTCTAACATAAACCAAGTACTTTCTTCTCAAAAAGGGGCTATAATGAATTAAAATTAAATTAATAATAATGAAACTGTTGTTAATCATTTTAGATGTAATATAATTATTGTAGGTTTTGTACTCGTAATTGTCCTGATTTAAAGTGTCTTGATATTCTTTATTATTATTTTTTTTCAAAATTTACAATTTCAACAAACGCGCGTTTTTAGAAAGAATTATTTGGATTTTTTTTGGGAAGCAATAGAAAAAAAAATAGACCTATCAATAACAAGACCAGTATGCTTTTTTTTTTAAAAAAAATAAATAAATGAAATTTAAAATCAATTGAAAAGGAGTTAGCTTGGAAAACAAAAGCCCTCTGCCCTTTTCCTGAAAAGAACTCATTATTGCTGAATCAAATTTTCTTATTAAACATCACCCTTCGAGCAAAATAGTTTTCTATTTTTGTCATTTTGCACCCCTTTTCATCACAATAGCAATTTACGGGCATTAGACTGCGAGATCAAGCACAGCAGGTATTTTTCGTGCATAGGGTGCTTAAAAAGAACAATTGTTTTCTTTCAAATTTTGGAGTTCTATCAATAATGAATCCAACTTAATGATTTGATTAAAAATCAAGAGAAGTTTAGTGTTATCTTGTAAGCAGTGATGTTAGTGCAATTATTTGTTACATTTAAAAATAGAAATTGAAAAAAAAGGATTATTAGAAAAAAAAGTTGAAAAATCTGTACCTACAGTTTTAAAGATATCAAACCTTTCTTCCATATTATAATTTCATTATTTGTACATAAAATAAAGAATTCGCGTGTGTGCTTATGTACGCGTACCTGATTACGGGTATGTCGTTGGCTCTAGAATACAAAATTTGTCATGAAGTTCAGTGCGGGGGGGGGACCCTGAATAGCCAACTTGTTTTAGGAACAATACAAACTTGTTTTAAGATTCTCACTATCAAAATATATATCTAATACGATACTCTCCTTTTAAACAGTTCGTAAGGTCTTCAAGATACTAAAATGGTGGCAGTTAAACTAAAAAGAAGAAACGTATTTTTTTATGTTCACATTCACCATAATGTTAAATTTCATTTACTCCAAATATTTGGTTTAAAAATTTCAATTATAAAATAAAGACGATAACTTCATAATTACAATAATTATGTCACGCTTCTCTTACTTTTTTAAAGGCTACATGAATCCTGTTTATATATTAAAATACTACAGATGTTTACATTTATGAGAGTAAAATTCTTATCTAAATAATGACCCAAATGTAGCGCAGTATAATTGATAATAAGAGCTTCCTTGGATTCAAAAAATATATAAAGATGAAAGTAAATGTTGGTGTGTTTCAAGCGCTCAAAAGTAAGCACCCGTCCTCGAAGGGAGTGATTTGTGACTTCAATTTTTGAACACTTAAAACAAGTCTGCTTTTATTGTGATCTTCAAATTTTCAGAAGTAATCTTTTCGCCTCAGTTTCTTGGAATCATTCAGTTAGTATTAAATTACATCACGCGATATTAGAATTGGTTTGATGCAAGATAACGGCACAGGCTCTTAAATTGTAAAAATAGTCACAACTTTCTAAAAAAATCAATGCAAATTTCTATACTTTAAGGAAGCAAAAAAAATTTCGTTTACGATTGAAATTTCATAAGTTCAGTGAAAAAAAGGGATGCCCCCTAGCAACAGGAATCGAAGTTAAATAGTTACAAGGACAGTTATTTCAAACAAGATAACGTTCCCCTCCTACTTGAAATTGTGTTTTTTATGTACCGATTTCAAAATTTATTCTAAATATACTTCAGACGTACTTCGATTGAGTTTATTTTTACACCCTTATTTGCTTATAATTATCAAATAATTTGCTTAAAATAAATTACTCAAAGCTATATGATTTAAGGCATTTATAGTATAAAAGTTAACAGGGCTTCCATCGCATATCATTAACCCCGATACTGCTATCTTTTTTTAAGGAAAAAAACTTGGATAAATAAATAAAACTGATAGATTTTTCTCGTTAGTCAGCTTCTTAGACTATTTGTGAATTTAAAATAAGTGTTCAATACGAAAGCAGCATTTACAAACTAATCACACTTTCACTTATAGATAAAACTCACTTTCTGTTGTACACAAAACTGAAATCATGTTAACTTGAATCCATCACGAGGTACCTTTTGATAGATGAAGGTTGACACAGTCAAAAATTAAATCCCCACAAGCCTGCGTAGGAACCAAGGGTGTACGGTATCGGTCCTCGTTAATCTGTTCTACCGTGAAATGCTGGCAGGTTGTGGGGCTACCAAAGCAAGGGAGCCATTCCCTCCGCAGAGGATCAAAATTGTGATGGCATGTCTTCGGATCATCCTCAGGGATGTTTCCCAGACCGTCGCCAATAGCCCATTGTGCAGCTCTAGTGCGACGTAAATTAACAACAACAGCAAAGTGAAGCAACATATGACGGGTTCAATTATAAAGTCAATTTATTATTAATTCATTTACGTTACATGAAGAGGGAACTCATAGATGTAATATTGTGCAAGAGTACATTAGTCTCAATTTTATTTAAAAGAAAACTAGGGGGGGGGGGAACCACCGGAGAAAAAAAGCACCTTGTTTTAAATTATATGGATTTCACAGGCCGATACAATTCATTCTGTTAAAATCAAAATTTAGTATAATAAAAAATGAAAGAAATATAAATATTTGAAAGACATTAGATATTCTTAAAATTATTTACTTTCTGGAAAAATATGCCTGCCAACTTCCCTCAATTTATCAGGAGATTTTAAATGCAGACTTCGAATGGTAGTAAATTTTATGTTTTAACATTAAACTTCATGTTGATATATGTGTTGAAAAATGAGAGAGAGGAAGAAAGAGAAGCTGATCGCCTTCATATATAAATGCTTGAGCACATTCACATCTAAAACAGTTATCAGTTTAGTCGCAGCTTCTACGTCGCACTGGCGAAAAATAAGTAGAAAAAAAAATAATTGCTAAAATTTCCCTCGTCTAGCCTTTTTTTTTTATAAAAAAAAAAGAATAAATAATAATAATATATATTTTATGTTACAATCCATATTAAAAGCTAAGTTATGATAAGTTAAAAAACTTAACAAAAATGTTTTGTAGTGTGTTTACCACTAAAAAGAAATACGATTCCAATTCACTAGTATATAAGACAGCGTTAACTCCATTTTATGTTGAGGTACCTTATCATAAATGAAGGTTGACATTGTCGATCACAACTACTCCCACATTGGTGACCCGAACGTAATGTGAACACGTCTACCTTGACAGAAATTCAAACTAAGATTTGAGCACCCCACTTCGATGGATGGTTCACATTGAACAGTTCACTTGCTAGTTGTGACTACGACATTATCCACCTCCTCTCGCTGTTGCTACTCAGTCTCGATCACACACAACGTTGGCCTGCATACACTCGGGGATCTTAATTCAGCTCTCCCGGCTTCTCACAAAACAACAATGAATCAATTAGTCGTATCCGTTCATCGAATTCTATCACAGATATAACTCTGGCGAGGGAATACTGTAGTGTGTGTCTACCACTACGAAAATACAATTCCAATTCACTAGTATATAAGACATGTTAACTCGATTCTATGTTGGGGTACCTTATCATAGATGAAGGACGGCATTATCGTTAACAACTCTCCCCACAGATTGTTTCCTTTTTACTGTTTATGCTGATAGGCAATAAGAAGGGGGCGCACTTTTTGCTTTTAAGAAACTGTTCGTATACTTTAAGTTTTATAAATACCACTATTTATACATGCACATCAATATACATACGTATACGAAATAAGACATAACACTTCAAATAAACGTAGACATAGCACTTAAAAAAAAGTAACAGTTTTCTAAAAACAAAAAGTGTGCTCCCTTTATGTTATGCCTATGAATAGATAAAACAGATGAATGAGATAAAACAGGAATCGAACAGAGAAGTTATAAGTGCTTTGAGCAATTATTTATGCATCTTATATTGGTATTGTCCCCTATATTATTTTTTCCTCGCTTAATCGAATGAACCGAAAAAAAGAGTACAAGGTTCTCATATTTTAAAGGTTTAAAAGGTGTCCCCCCCCCCAAAAAAAGTAATTTTTTTAAAAATTGTTTTTATTATGAAGAGATCCAGGATCGTATCTAGGCTGGAGCAGCCGGTTTACCACACTGAGGCCCCCGAAAGAGAATCCCAACTATATATTGAAATATAATATCGAAATATATCATATTTTGGGTTTTCTTTTTCCAAATAGCATGAGTATTTTTATTTCTACTCTCTAAAGTTTCAACCAATGTTTCTCAGCTTAACATTTCTTCGCTTAGAGGGGATTTTATTTTTTATTTTATATCCGCCGTTGAACAGCCGACCCAGATTATGGGTTTACTACTACTAATGTTCAACTCCGTAGCCTTGACATTTTGAACCCAGTCTAGAAGACAAGGAAACTCCTTCATGAGTACCCCCAGAGGTATGATTTGTCATGGGAACATGGAGGACTTTGTGACTAGACAGATTTAACCAGTCACCATTTACTATCCGGGGAGTATTCAGCCGACGGGGATTAAACCCACGAACTCTCTGACATGGGCCCTGTGCCTTATCAACCAGGCTATCCCGGCCTAGAGAGCCTAGAGTAAAAGAGAGTGGACAAGGGAGAAACGATTCCTGATTGGTGGAAAGAAAAATTTTACCGCCGGAGGCGAGAGTGGAAAATTCGCCATTGGAATTACACGGAATGAAAATTATCTGACTCAAAAAAATTATGTTCTGTATTAATAAATGCATGTAATAAGTTCATTACTTACTTTTTTTCAATAAGAAACTTCCCAGTTACAGTAAATGTTAAAATTATGGCTGAAAACTTGAATAGTTGTTAGTTATTAGAATTTATCCTTATTATCACTTACTTGCGTGCATATAAAGTTATGTTTATCTCATTGTAAAGAGAACAAGGTGATGAAATAACTAATGGTTAGATAAGAATAAATGTATTTACTTTAAATGCACATAATTTCTATCTAAATTACTTATAAATTTTAAGATTTGAGCATCTTTTTATCAAAACTTCAGAAGTGCAGAGTTTGGCGATATTACTTTGACATGTTGGCGCGTTACAATGTTACAATGCGCGTAACAAAGTAGCATTTGTTTACTTTTCGTTACCAACTGTATAAAATGCTTATTTGTTTTAAATTTCAACTAATTATGGAAATTTTTGTTTACAATTTGTTGAAATAAACAATACATTTTCAGGTGAATATGCGATAATTTTTTCCTGAAAAAGTAATAAATTATATAATTTGTATTATTAATTACTATTTCTGAAATAAATGGCATAATCATTATTAATTTTTATATTTTATTTAAGGCATTTATTAAAAGCTGAAGTCTTTTCATAAGTCTTTTTTTTTCATTAACGTTAATTTTTTAACAATTTCAGATGCTAGACAATGTTTCTTAAAAAATCTGTAATATCATTTTCTTTCCAATCTTAAAGTTTATATTATTGATACTTTCGTATATACTCTTAGAATAACAGAACCTTCAGAATAACAGCAAATGAGCGAGTGGCGCCAATTTCGGTGTATCATCTGGCAACCCCCTTGGACAAAAATCTGACTGCAGCGCAAGCGCTCTTGGATATTGTCATCACTCTTTTCAATACAGGCACTCTATCCCGGCCCACTTAGAAGGTATTGCAACATCCGGTAGAGATTCAAGTCCAACACTTCTTCACCCGGTGATAGCGGATTTCGCTAATGGATATCTAAACTAATAATAGCAAATAACGCAAAATAGCTAATATAATAGCTAAAATCAAAATAGTTTCCTAAAACCTGGTGGACTGCGCCGCTATCATCTTATGCCCCCCTCCTTTGGAACGGTTGTTGTACTGCGCTCAAAGTTGCACTCAACTATGCAATTTTCATTTAATAGTAATTTTTAAGATGTTGCAGAAATTTTTTTACTTATGTAATTTAAAAATACAAGCCATATTTAAACAATTAAAAAAAATTATTTCATTCCTTTTAAGGTGACAAGGGGCTTTCTAAGTTTTGAAAATCAGTCTGAATTTTAATTAGACTGATGCGATGTTTTCAATAATATTGGTCAAGAAGTTAAAATAATCTTCGATACCCTCTTGTCGCTATAAGTTGGTTAAAACGAAAAAGTTCAGGGTGCAATACCAAATTGCAAATCAATTGGGAAAGCCTTATTTTAAAGTGGTTACATTTTAGTGAATTTTAAACCAATTTTAACCAGTCTATATTAACCAAATTTCTGCATTATTTAAAAAAAAGATATTCACATAAAATGTTTAAATTCTTACCAAAAAGTTAATAACTACAACACTGACCAGAAGCCAGAGTCGGCAAAAATCGTGATTTTTTAAAATTTAAATCAGATTTTTTGGATTTTTTAAAATTTACTATCGAATACATCTGATAAAAGATTTTAATAATACTTATATTGTTTTAAAATAATATAACTAAAATAGTTATTTCTTACTAAAGTGGATAAAATTATTTTTATATTATTGCTTACTAATCACTGGGTTGAAAAAAAATCATAGTTGTATTTTTCATGCTCAACTTGCTGATGATTGTTAAAAATTGGCAAACAATTTGTCAACCAGATACCTAATGAAGAATAAATTAGTTTAGATAAGTAAACCTTACTTTAAAAAAATTTATGCTACTCTGTATTGAGTAAGTATTGATACACGCTAACTACATATTTAATAAGATATAAAAGCCCTGCATTTCAATTGGCAAAAAACTAAATGGGTATAATTGAAATATGTTTTTATCCAGAACAGAAAATTATTTTAATTGTATTAGATGAAAAATTATAATTTTAAAGTTTCTCACTCTTATTTACGTTTTTTTTTGTTTTTTTTTTTTGTTTTGAAACATAATAAATTACAGGTGTATCCCTTTCAATATTTCTAAGTAAAAAATCCTCATTATCAATAAAATCGCACCCAAAAGAATGTATTTATTAATTATATTGTATAAAAATATTTATATTTAAATTACATATTTTTTTCAATCAATAATTTTCATAGTCAGTTTGTTTAAATTATTGATTTAAGTCAATGCATTTTGAATGAAATAATGAAAGGGATAATATAGTAATTTCAATGCATGTGCTTTTTAATATTTCGTAGTAAGAAATCCATTCATTATCAACAAAATCAGACCTTTAAGAATTTATTAATTATATTATAGGAAATAATTTTGAACCCCTAAATTAATAATTTTTAACTATGTTCATATTGAATGTTATGAAAATTACGTTTGCTTAAGTTAATGTTTTTTTTAAAGAAAAATCTCAGCTAATTTAAATCAGTGGCTTCTTTAAAAAAAGTTTAATGATTAAAATCAAGATTATATTCGAAATGCATGATATTCTAGTTGTGAAGCTAATCCTGAATGCAATATCTGAAATTTAATCCTGACATAAATTGGCATAATATATTCCCTCACATGTCAATGAGAAGAGCGATTAATTGAGGTAATTACTGAGCGCAGTTCACCACTGCCCAAATTTTTCTGCTGCAATGTATGTTGGACTGATAATAGGGAAGTTAATCTAAGGCAGGTGTGAGGGACGCTTAATTATGGGTTTAGATACAAGATCGAACCGATCGATTTTTCTCCCTGAAAAGAATGAAATCAATATCAAACCTATCATACAAATAGTTTAGAAGTTATAGTACAATCTTGTACTTATAAGTACTTAAGAATATGACCTAAACACAGGACCTTACTATCGCCTAGGCTCAGTAGGTATAGACAAGGGCCCAAAATTTCGAAGGGGTCTCAGTAAAATGTTCCCAACATTACTATATCTTTTAAATACTATAAGAAACAATTTTTCTAAATAAAAAAAATGCATTTTTTATTATTTCAAATTTTCTTTATATTGTGATATGACCAAACTCACGTAAACATTGCACTAATCAAATTCGAAAGTAAGATGGGCTAGCTTTGTGTACGTTTAACTTATGAATAATTACAGCTTAATGACACAGCAAAAGTTCTTGCTAGTGGTCACCAAATGTCTTTAACTATTTTCATTTGAACATGAATTTGTTTCTTTTATTATTATCTACTTTTATATGCATTTAGTTACATTTACGATCAAATTTTAAAACAGTAAAAAAAAATGTTATAAGTTGTATCAAATATTACTATAGAACAGGATTTTTAAATTCTCATAAAATTATTTGCTGAAAAAAAAGTTTAAAAAAACTATTCTATTGAATACTTTTAAATATATGAATATTTTGAGTATAACTTTTTCATTGAATATGAATTTTAATTTTTTAAAATGTGTTATATTTGAATAAACTATTATTTAAATAAGTTTTTAATTATCCATGAGCATTATCTATATTTTGGCTCTTTTGGATATTTGTGCTGAAATGTATTTTTTAATAAAAATTATAATAATTAATAACCTTAATATCTTACCATCCGTGCTGAACTTTAAATTATATCTAATGAAAGGTGGGCTATCTTTGTGTTTGTTTAAATACTAAAAAAATAATTACAGCTTACAATAAAAATAATTCAGCTAATCAGTGACTTTTAGCAAAAATCTCTGATTTCAATTCAATCTCTGATTTCCCAGAACGTCGCCAATAGCCCATTGTGCAGCTCTAGTGCGACGTAAATTAACAACAACAACAAGTTCCATCAAAAAGTCCTCCACGAAGGCAAACTTCTCCCAATACTTGATCCAAGAGTTCCCTTGTCTTCTGGATTGGGTTTAAAATTACAAGGCTACGGACTTGAATATTAGTAGTAAACCCAAAAATTGGGTCGGCTGTTCAACGACGGATATAAATTTGAAAAATAAAAATGTATATTTTTCTGATTTAATTCTACGAGAATAAACAGGACTAATATTTAAAATGCTGAAATGTGATTTTCTTGAGTATAAAATGTTCTATTTTTGAATTGCACTTGTTATGAAGAAAATCATCATATCTTCTGAACTATTAGTCTAGCAATCTAGTCTTGCGCATTCATTTCACCGTAAAGGATTCATGAAATATATACTTTCTTTGTTCAAATAGTGCCTAGATGGTAATGCAAAGTATATATACAAGTACGAGTTAAAAGAAATTATTTTTATATACAAAAAGTGTTACAACTTTTGAACTAATGACTTGTCTATAATGTGATTCTAATGACTTGTGTATAATTTCTTGTGATTCACCTTAAAAAAACGTCTCACTTGTATGATGATTGATGATTTGTTAACTTACGTCGCACTAGAGCTGCACAATGGGCTATTGGCGACGGTCTGGGAAACATCCCTCAGAATGATCCGAAGACATGCCATCACAATTTTGATCCTCTGCAGAGGGGATGGCAACCCCGCTTCGGTAACCCGACGACCTGCACGCGAAGTCGAGCACTTAACGGTAGAACAGCTTAACGAGGACCAATACCGCACACCCTCAGTCCCTACGCAGACTGATCCAAGTGGTCACCCACCCGCACACTGACCGCAGCCAGTGATGCTTGACTTCGGTGATCTGCTGGGAACCGTGTCTTAACGATCAGTCCACTGCGGGACTTGATGGAACTAACCCGAATTTACGTTACATGGAGAGGAACGCGAACATTCCATGGTTAGCCTGACGGCGAAGAGACTCTAACTCATGAACCGTCTATCACTGAGGATATTTCCCATCAGTACTGTGGCCGGTGAAAACCGAATGCGGATTCGTATCGACCAGCCATCGGGGGGAATTGAACCCGGTTCACCTCATTGAAAGGCGAACGCTCAATCCCCTGAGAAATCGCGGCTTGGAAAAATATACTGTGTAAACAATACCTCATTTGTCTATTTTGCAATGTAGATGTATAAAAAAGGGCATACACAAAGTTGTACTATTTATACATAAAACACTAAAAAATTCTAAATAATTTGTTCCATCATCATAGTATTGGTCTCACTTAAGTCAGCATAAAAATTTGTTGCAGAAAATGTACCTTACATGTGTTAATATTTCGTGTATAGTAATGTAAAGGTTATAAATTAGTCCGCATCGAACGTAATACTTCTTCCGCACACGACTCGTACCAACCACAGTGCTGACGTAATTTATCCTCAGTGGTCGACGGATCATGGGTTAGAGTTCCCTAGACGTCAAGCTATTTGTGGGAGGTTTTCGCTGTTTTTTTTCTCTCTGAAGCGCAAACTGGAGTTAATTTCCTCAAAAAATCATTTAAGAAGGCAAATTTCACTCGATACTTCATCCAGGAGCTCCTTTATCTTCTGGATTGATTGGGTTTAAAACTACAAGGCTATGGAGTTGAACATTGGTAGTCGTAAACTCAAAAAATCGGGTCGGGCTCCCAGTAGAATACCGAAGTCAAGCATCACTGACTGCGGTCATTTAGGGGGTGGGTGACCACTTTGATCAGCCTGTGTATGGACGGAGGGTGCGTGGTATCGGTCTTCCTTAAATTGTTCTACCGTAAAGTGCTCGATTTCGTGCGCAGGTCGTCAGGCTACCAAAGTAGGGATCGAAATTCAGAGGATTAAAATTGAGGTGGCATGTCTTCGGATCCTTTTCAGGAATTTTTCCCAGTCCGTCGCCAATAGCCCATTGTGAAGCTCTAGTGCGATGTAAATAAAACACCTACGCACCTACCGTTTTTTAGTGCCGACGTGACTTAGCGAAATCGGGGTGCAAATCCAACGATTTCAGTCTGTCACCTAACAGCTAAGTCACTAAATCTTTTGGCTAATAAAATACTTCACAAAATTCTTCAATAGTTATTCTAAGAATATTTTTCTTTTGCTTTGAAGAATTAAGGAAGAATTATCCCCTCGTCATAATTGTATATTTTAATTTAAGTAAAATTTGTAAGATTTCATTATTAACTTCTTAATATAGCAATACAAATGATATCTTAGTGATGATCTGGGCATTTTCCCTTTTTTATGATACGAAGACAATACAGACGCATTCGTACACTACACTGTTTTGGTACTAAGCTTACAGTGGTCAAATTGATCTAGGGACTTACGTCCTGCTGCACCACAGTGGAGAGGGTCGCAGGATCGAGCCCCGAATGTTCAACAGAACTCTAGCACTTACGAATATGCAAGTAACCTAGTGATCTGCATAGAAATTTTATTTCGTAAACATAAAAAATCACACAGCATTGTCATATTGTGTTTCGACGTCTTATAATTAAACAGTATTGTACAACTTAAAAATATTCGTTGCAGTTATGCGCTGAATTTGGATTATAAACGTGTCATCCTCTTTATTGCATTTTGGGGCTTCAGCTTTTAAACCTTTCCTGGCCCAGAATTTTCTGGTTTTTACGATGTGGTACGACTTATAAATAAATATCTAAATCTAAATTATTAAGAATGACATTAAGCATTTTATTGTTCCTTGTAAAACTAGTTTTGATGGTAGGACTGAAGTAGTAACGAGCGTATATCCTCTTGCTACTTCTACAAATTGGAATATAAGTTAGGCCCTCCCTGGCCAAGCGGTATCGCCCACCAAAAGCTGTGCAAAGCGTGGAGGTGGCAGGTTCGAATCTCGCAGTAACCCTGGATGTATTCTTTGTTATGTCCTTCTTTGAATTGTTCTATCTGTTCTTCTTTTTGACAAAGGTTTATAAACCTAAATTGAGCAAACAAGCATGAGAATATGTATGTAATTTCAATAAAACAATAAAGGAATACAGGTTGAACAGTTTAAATAAATAGATCAGGAAAAAAAAGAAAATTGAACTTGCTATCTTTATGCTTCGGAACATTTGGCAAAAGGACAATACTCTGATGGCAACTTGAATGCAAATGTCCAGATTCTCAAGCAACTTTTGTTATACAATTTTTTATGTTACGATTCGAATTCTGAACATGACATTTCTTCTGAATTATTTTTTGTTAATAATGACCAACGGAGGTAAGGTAACTGCGACCATGAGATGAAAATCTATATAAGCCATCAAGCCACCTCGTAGCGTGTCTCAGTTCAAAAGTGTGGAAAACACAGTATTATTCTCTCAATACTCTCTTATGAATAACTTTCTAGATTTTTAAAATTTATGCTAAGCAGCTTCATCGTTGATCGTATAATAATTGCATCTACAGTAATTGGAGCCACGCATTATAGAGTGGATTATTGACTGGGAAAGCCTCACATTATAGAGTGGATTATTGATTGGGAGAGCCTCGCACTATAGAGTGGATTATAGACTGGATTGCTGCCACGCACTGTAGACTGGATTGCTGCCACGCACTGTAGACTGGATTGTTGCCACGCACTGTAGACTGGATTGTTGCCACGCACTGCAGACTGGATTGTTGCCACGCACTGCAGACTGGATTGTTGCCACGCACTGCAGACTGGATTGTTGCCACGCACTGCAGACTGGATTGTTGCCACGCACTGCAGACTGGATTGTTGCCACGCACTGCAGACTGGATTGTTGCCACGCACTGCAGACTGGATTGTTGCCACGCACTGCAGACTGGATTGTTGCCACGCACTGCAGACTGGATTGTTGCCACGCACTGCAGACTGGATTGTTGCCACGCACTGCAGACTGGATTGTTGCCACGCACTGCAGACTGGATTGTTGCCACGCACTGCAGACTGGATTGTTGCCACGCACTGCAGACTGGATTGTTGCCACGCACTGCAGACTGGATTGTTGCCACGCACTGCAGACTGGATTGTTGCCACGCACTGTAGACTGGATTGTTGCCACGCACTGTAGACTGGATTGTTGCCACGCACTGTAGACTGGATTGTTGCCACGCACTGTAGACTGGATTGTTGCCACGCACTGTAGACTGGATTGTTGCCACGCACTGTAGACTGGATTGTTGCCACGCACTGTAGACTGGATTGTTGCCACGCACTGTAGACTGGATTGTTGCCACGCACTGTAGACTGGATTGTTGCCACGCACTGTAGACTGGATTGTTGCCACGCACTGTAGACTGGATTGTTGCCACGCACTGTAGACTGGATTGTTGCCACGCACTGTAGACTGGATTGTTGCCACGCACTGTAGACTGGATTGTTGCCACGCACTGTAGACTGGATTGTTGCCACGCACTGTAGACTGGATTGTTGCCACGCACTGTAGACTGGATTGTTGCCACGCACTGTAGACTGGATTGTTGCCACGCACTGTAGACTGGATTGTTGCCACGCACTGTAGACTGGATTGTTGCCACGCACTGTAGACTGGATTGTTGCCACGCACTGTAGACTGGATTGTTGCCACGCACTGTAGACTGGATTGTTGCCACGCACTGTAGACTGGATTGTTGCCACGCACTGTAGACTGGATTGTTGCCACGCACTGTAGACTGGATTGTTGCCACGCACTGTAGACTGGATTGTTGCCACGCACTGTAGACTGGATTGTTGCCACGCACTGTAGACTGGATTGTTGCCACGCACTGTAGACTGGATTGTTGCCACGCACTGTAGACTGGATTGTTGCCACGCACTGTAGACTGGATTGTTGCCACGCACTGTAGACTGGATTGTTGCCACGCACTGTAGACTGGATTGTTGCCACGCACTGTAGACTGGATTGTTGCCACGCACTGTAGACTGGATTGTTGCCACGCACTGTAGACTGGATTGTTGCCACGCACTGTAGACTGGATTGTTGCCACGCACTGTAGACTGGATTGTTGCCACGCACTGTAGACTGGATTGTTGCCACGCACTGTAGACTGGATTGTTGCCACGCACTGTAGACTGGATTGTTGCCACGCACTGTAGACTGGATTGTTGCCACGCACTGTAGACTGGATTGTTGCCACGCACTGTAGACTGGATTGTTGCCACGCACTGTAGACTGGATTGTTGCCACGCACTGTAGACTGGATTGTTGCCACGCACTGTAGACTGGATTGTTGACTGAGAGTGCCACGCATTAAGACAGGTTTGAGAGCAGTTCCTATCAGTAAGAGAATTTTATCCTTCCAGGATCTTTGTCCAAGACAGTCCCCTTTTTATCTATAATTAATGACTCATTTAACGTTCTCTCAAAGTTAAATGTTTTGTTAGAAATATTTTAAAGTTAAAATTTAGAAATATTTGATAATGATTGTTAGATATGTGATTTATGCAACAACGTAACTTTTTATCATGCTATATTCAAACTTCTACTTTCTGTTTCTTGTTAAAATTTAGGTCAAAATTCTTAAATTTTCTAGCTTTGAAGTTAGCCTTTTTTTCAAGTTTATTTAAAATGCAGTTTTGCTACAATTTATTTTTTTATTCTTTTAATTAAATTTATTTTGATACATAATTTGAGAACAGATTATTGCGTGAGAAAATTATTAACATATCTGAGTAATTAGAAAACCAATATTTTGATCAACTGGTTTGTATTGAAATTTTTATACGATTAGAAATTTAGAGGTTGAGATTTTAATTCTGGTATTACACGTTACTCTTATTTTGTTTATCGTTAGTAGTAAGCTACGCAGCAACGATAGAATGTTATACTTGCGAACTTTTAATGTATTCAACAAATCTTCATATTCTTTAAAATTCTAAATCCCGCACAATTTTGTTTTAAAAAAAATACAACTTCTTGAAATTGAACTGATAAATAACATATTTACTGCATGTTTCAAAACTGCGATAGATTTTATGAGAACTGACAGTTACTTTTCGAAGCAATGCTGTAAACTGTGTGTAAATTCCAGGATCTGGGGATAATCAGTAATCGTAAATATTCCAAATTTTACCAAATCTTTAATTTAACAGTGATAGTTTCGAATATCATATGGTTTGTTACGGAATAGTCACCTGGTATTGTATAGGTTTAAATTTCGTAACAGAATTTAAAATTTTGTTGTATGCCAGAAATAATTTAAAATAAAACCTGATAAATTTTAGAAAATAACCAAGCATTGACATATTTTTTTATTATTCCATACGCAAAAAAGTATTTGAAAACTTGGTTCTTTAAATAGATATATTTTTTGGGGCTGGACAAAATTGATATTTGTGTGTTAACATATGATTTTGGGATCAAATTGAAATTTCCATCAAATCAAATATTTCAGGAAGTTTTTAAGAAATACTAGATTAGTTATTTAAAACTGTAAGAGTTGATGAAACTTTTCAGGTCTTTTAAAAGGAAGATATTTTTCACTAATAAACAATTTAGATTTATATCTACAAATCATTTTGCGACGGCTTTCGCATGTTAAAGTAGTTATAAAGCTATTTAAGCATTATTACACAAAAAATTTGCAAAAAGTTAATTTTTTAATGAATCTACGAAACTTTTTGCAAGTGATTAATATTTGTTATAAATATAAAGTATCTAGACATTGTAATTATTATTTAAATAAGTGATAAAATACTGTTTGTGTTAACTGAAGTTTATGAAAGCTCTAGATTCTATTTCTGCTACAGTCTAAAAATATGCATTATAATCTCGGGATATACATTTCTCCTAAGTGGTAAACTGGATTGTATATTTGTCACTTTTTCGAAGCGACAATCTATTATCTAATTCACTAAATATTCTTTGTTCCTAAAAAAAGTTAATATTCATGAATCCAGTTTAAATAGTATACATTAACTTGAGTAGTTATTTTAATTTGAAACAATAAATTGCATTATTCGAGTCGTGTTTACTCTTAACAGTAAAATTTTTAGAGCCAAATTCCTTTTCAATTAATTTTTATCTTACTTATTTATGAAATTTATTTATTAAAAGATGTATTTTAATAATTTCGGTCCGTTTAAAATGCATTTTACTTCTTGCTTTGTTTCTAAGTATGCATGCACACAAATATAAATAAAACCAATGTAACTTTCATTAGATTCAACCAATAATTAAACATAGCATATGAGATTAAACACCGAATATTTTTTTTTTCTCAACTTCAGGATAGAAAAATTTTCAGAGTTCTGAGAAGAAATTAATTTCTTTTCGGTTAAGTATACTTTCAAAACAGAATAATATGAAATAAATTTACAGGAATTTTTTTAAAGTGTCATTGTTAATAATTTTTTGGTATAAAATTCACTAATTCTAAATGATATAATCAATTTAAAAAAAAGTTAAATGAGTGTTTAATTTTAAATTTCGTGAAGGAAAAATTCAGGCACATTTTTAAGCTGATTATGGGGGGGGGGGGAATGTTTTTAAGTAAAATATTAAATATTGTCTCTCCTAAATACGCACAATTTAATTTCTAGATATTTTTTTTATTGATTTACCACTCTTAAAAGCGGTGTATTTGTATTTTTAATGTCTAATATTGTAAACTAAAAACAGTTCAAAAGGAATTTTAAAATGTGAAATAAGTAAATGGCTATTTTATCGGGTATTGTAATTTGAGAAACTTGCAGATAATTCTTAAAATTAGGAAGAAAAGGTATAAGACTCAGTATTTCTTCCAATATCGTACTTATGAAATCGAAGTTATTTTTATTTACTTTGGAATATTTTATTTCTTTCGCATTGCTTGTAAAACATCTATGCAATATCTTTAGTATTTAATTTTATTCAAGTTTGATAAGATGCTACCAAAACGGTGAGTAATAAAATGAATGTAAGTATTATGGAAAACCAATTATTACAGTAAGTAGATGACTTTGATGCAGGAATTTTAAACTGTTATCAGCAACACTGTTACACTACTAAATACTTTGGCTTTTACTAATTAACTAACATTAATACTAATAATCTAAACATCGAAAAGTATTCAGGTGTGTCAGTAAAGTAACATATCAGGGGTCTACAACTATCAAAAATATCCGGCGTCTGGACGCTACTGTGTCTAAAAAATTTTAATTTGTCTAGAAAGTAACACAAAAGCAATACGCCTTAATGCTATTTTATATTCGAAAGCGTGTCTGGCTCTTAAATATTGATATTGATTCCTAGAAATTTTGTATTTTTGTAGATCCCAGAATATGAAACTAGTAAATTTAACTTTCAAAGAATATATGCTATGAAATGTTTTAAGTTGTTGCTATGTATCAAATATAAAATGATGTATGCAGTCTATGCAGGTAGTGCAAATGCTATGTGTTACAGTAAGTACTTTTTCGATGCAAATCAAGCAATGCAAAAGAAATACTTATTCCTTATGATGTAGTGTGTTAAAATAACGCTATGCTTTTCATGTAAAACTTGATAAAATCGAGCGTAATGTCTTCATAGGCGAATATAGTTTCGGCAACTTCGAGATTATTAAAAATTTTATCGGAGTCCTTTTTTTCAGATGGAATAAAATATGGGATGAAATAGCCCGGGAATTTCATCTTGTGTTTAATTCCAGAAAATAGAATTTTCTCCGAAAAATTTAATTTGTACTTTGACGTAATATTCAAATTTATAAATTTCAGTATGTTATAGTTAGTAGCTAAATTATTTAATTTTTCCCATTTAGTCTAGTTCTGTTTCTAGAAGTTAATTTTAATGATTTTTCAACAAATAAAAGAATTTATCCGTTACTGATTTTACGTTAGAATTTTATTCCAATTTATTTTCCATGGTTTCATAGTTTTAATCAAGGTTATAACAAACGAGTTCCTAACGTAGCAAAATTACGTAATTAAAATATGCTAGTTCTTTTAATTCATCAACACAATGCACTGGATTTTAAAATTTTAAATTCAATATAGTAAATGCGTCTAAACAAGTTGAACCAAATTTTAAATTCAGAGATCTGTTTATAAAGTAAAATAAGGAGCAACTTTAAATATTTTAGGTATTTTCAATAAGAGAAGTGCAACTTCGCGTTCATTGTAAATATTACATTTCGAATTTAACCAAACTTAAACCTTGAATAACTTAGACCTTAGTGTGCAAAATAATTTTTTTGAAGCTGACTTTTGTTATTTTCTAGTCTAAAATATTTAAGACTATCGAAATAGTTCTATTTTAATTCGATTAAAAGATAATTATAATATCGTAAAGTAGTAACAGTTAGTGACAAAAGAATTTTGATTACATTAAGCATTTCTCCCTTATTTAAAACATGCTTTAAATTTTATCCATATATAAATTCGTTAAAAGATTGTCTAATATTTTAAAGATTGTCTAATATTTTAAATTCGTGACAAGTTTCAAAGTGAACTAACTCTCCTTGCAAACTTCAGTTATCACAAATCAAGTATTTTTTGTCTACAGATGTATGGATTAATTAAACGGTACTTAAATATACAGCACAATAAAAGTATAAATTGCTATTTTTTTTATTTAAAATTTCCACTTTGTATCTCGAATTTTAAATTTGAAGGAAATCTTAAATTATTAAACACAATGAAGTTGTTATTCCTGACATTTGGCCCATTTGATTTTTATGCTCATGCGTTTCTTTTCAGTCAAAATCAATTTTTGTGAAATTACGATTTTTACTATAATGTTTTTGTAATGTTTCTTTAAAACATGCTTCCTTAACGAGGAAAACTTCAGCAGAAGTAAGTTCTCTAATTTGTAACGAAATACAGAAATCCTTTAAATTTCTACAGTACATTTTTATCCAAATTTTTTATATAACTACTCTGCAATCTAAAGCCCATATCCAAAATACTTAAGTATTAAGTATACTTAGTAACGAAGTTACCAACTTAAATTTAAGAAATACATTTTTATCCTGTATAGCAAAATATGAAAATTCGGTAATAACACATTTGAACATTTAACCTTATATATTTACACGATTTTAAATAAATCCTAAATTTTACTATACCATCTGGTTTCTAATATAGTACTGGCATATGGTAATGAAAGTATAGTATTTTAATTCAGGAAACTAAAGCCAAATGTTTTTATTTGACCCCTCCTGATTGATTCTTTTGTATATATTGCTGTGTTTCTATACTGAAGTAAAAGCAAATTCTTAAAATAGATACTGTTAGTTTTCGAAGGGAATATACAACACCAGGACGGTTGTCACCGAGAGTGAATAATTTGGTTGTGTATGTACATCGTGAAAACGCGTGTCAAAGACCTCCACTTTTTTTTTTCATTTCTTCGATTTCATCAAAGCATGGGTGTAGCTTTGACGCATGCGCAAATGTGCAGAATGCTTACCGATATGAAATGTACAGAACTAACCATTCCAGACTGAGGTAAACTTTTATAAATTAAAAATCTGCGTATGTTAATAAGCTCTATTGGCAATAAATCTATTCTTCAGCAGTTTTTTTATTATATGAAGAACCTTAAATATTAAAATATTTAAATTAAAGACTTGAACTATTTTAAATACTTAACGTTTTTGAAGTACTTTAAATACTTTTTTTGGACATCTAATGTTGCATTAAATAGTAAGACAAACGATTGAAATTGCAATTTTGCGGGTTTATATCGAATTTATGCTAAACTGACTTCATGCTTTAATTTGTTCTCAAAGTGATATTAATATTCTATATTATACAATGTATTATGAGCGTAACCAAAATTTCACGTATTCATAACATAGATATTAAAATGCCAAAATTCATGAACTGCATTTAAATAAACAAAATTTTCGAGAATATATTCAGCACAATGAAGTATAAAATATTTTTCTTTTTAAACATCAGATTCGAAAACTTCAAGTAACTCGTACTAGACTGTAATATGAATAATGAACGTATTAAAATTTTTAAACTTAATTCACTAAAATGCTGCTATGAACTGACATTCGACGGTTGCTTTCTATGCAATAAGGGGACATTGATCTGCAACAGGAAAGTGTGCAGGTGTGGATCGGAAGTTTCGAAACGACTGGGGGAGTGTGGGGCATGAAGTGGAGGTGGTAGACGGCCGTTCTGCTTTCTCTTCGTGTTTCACACTCTTTCAGCCGGAGCTTCTCGGTTCATGCCTGCAAGTTTCTGCTGTGGAACAATGTCCTCATACTGTGTCGAAAGTTTAGCGTTAAATCTCACTGATTGCAGCTTTTTTCATCGAAGAATATAAATTTAAGCTTATTCATTAATGCACACTGTGCTGTAATTTAGTATAGCAAAATAAAATTACGGCAACAAACAATAAAAATAAATTTGTATAAAAATAAAAGTTTATTTAAATCTGATGGTTTATTGTTTCGTATTAAATTACATTGTGCTGGATACAGTTAAAATTGTTTCTAAATTAATACCTTCATTTTGCAACTTTGATATATTTTAAGAACATTTTCTTTGAATGTTTCAGTTCTATCATTCATATAGTTTAGTTTTCCTATTAAAGTAAAGTTGTTGTAATTGTTTTAGATAATTTTAAACGTATCTGTACTAGAACAAAACTGTTAGTACTCCTTAATGCAACAAAATCTGTTAACTGCTATTAAATTAAAACAAGGATTAAAACAAACCATGACAAAAAATTTAATCAAAATTTTTCAATAAAATTAGGAGAAAAAGTTAATATTGAAGCTGTGGAAAAGTTTCATAATAGTATATTTTCGAAAATTGCAGTTGGCAAATTTTGCATACAGTTCCTTATTGTAAGACTAAAAAGATGTTGTATATTGTTGTATTTTGAAATTTCAGCATTAAGTGTAATTGTATATTTGGATTAAACCCAAGAATTAATGTATATTTTATGAATTTTGGATTTAATAAAATTGATTATTAAAGCATGATGTTTTTAGCATTTATCACTAAGAAATGTAGCGTTCTTTAAATATATTTCCGACTTATTGTCCTTTGCGTATAGTGATTGCTAGATGTTACCGTCCTACTTTAATATTTTCAGAGTGAACGTGAAATTTTAGCCTTTAACCTTACTTGAGTGAATTTAAGTGCATTTCTCTTAAGCTACATTGATATTTTGACATAAGAGGAGAAATAAATGTATTTTAATTTGTAGACCTAGTCAAATAATCAGAAGTAAGTTGTATAGGGTTAAGATAGTGACATGACTTCTTCAATCTCCAAAGCATAGCATATAAAAGATTTACAGAAAATTAGTTTTACAAAGCAAAGGAAATTCAACGAACAGTTCTGTTAATCAACTCTAAAAAATTTGGACTCAAAATTAAAGTACAATATGCAAAGTTTAAGTGAGGTAAAATTTTTTATTGGAGGCAAATTTATTCATTTAAATGGAAGTGTAAATTCAATTCTCAGTTAACTGGCAATAATTCTAAGTTTACTTTTAATAAAAGCTTGACAATAATTTAAAAACTTATTTTACGTTAAAAGAAAAGTATTAAGTATTAAAACAATTTTCGAAGTATATTAATAGAAAAATAATATACGTGGTAGCGTAAAGAATAAGAGTTTGAGAAATGCTAAAATTTAATTAAATAGTTGGTAAAATAGTTCTGCGAAACATGCATGAACAGGAAATATAAAAAAATTATTTCAAGCTTAAGACGATATATAAGATGGTGAGAAATTTTAAGATGCTTAAAAAGTTTAACTATGTATTAGAATTAATAATTTAAAATATGTATTAAAAAAATTTTATAAATATATTTTTCCAAATCTATGCATATGTTTGTATATTATTGAAATTGTGAATCGATTATTGAAGGAACAAACTAAAAAATAAAATGCAAAAAAAGCTGTATAATCAGATTCTATCAGAAACATGCTTTTATGAAACTCGACATTCGTTGAATCAAATATTTTTTATTCAATAAAATGTATTAGTTAAATCCTCTTTATTAAATTAGGAATAAATTTTCAGACGACTAAAAAAGAAATATCGTATTTTACAATGTAAAAAAGAAAAAAGATTACTTCGCGCGTAGCTAATAACGGATTGCTAAAGTTTTTTGTAAGTTATCGACATTTAAATATTAATCGCTCAATTTAAATATTTCTTCGTTGTTGTCAAAATTATTTTTAAAAATAATTAATTGTTAATTTTTCTCGGCTTTTACCAAATAAAAACTGTTCAAACTTTAGATTTTGCATTAGAAATATATGTAGATTAATATGGTATAAAAAATTTATGCGTCAAAATTCAAAATTTTTTCATCCACAATTAAATAAAATAATAAATAATTATTAAAAATTATTTTTTGCTTGAAATTATCTTTGGGTAACCGAGTTTTATGAGTGGATGCATTTTTTAATAGCTTAATTAGTTCTAAAATTCAAGAAATGAAATTAACATTAAGGTGTCTGAACTTTGGATTGCTCTCCTATGGGTACCATATGTCCGCTTACATGAGGTAGTATTGGCATATCTTTTATAATATCTATTTGCTAGCTTATAGCTCTATTAAACCAAATCTGAGTTTCATTGAGAGCACGTTTGTTTAATTAAAGAAGGAATGGGCAACTAGTCATATTTCAATTTCGTAGTCGTCCCCACTTAATCGCCCCTCGGATAATCGAATAACCACGAATACGAATAATACGAATAAAACGAATAAAATTTAATGGAACCAAATCATTTTATATTAAACTAATGTTAAATTTCCCCGTTTAAATGGTTATTTGTTGTTTTTGCCCCCGCTTAATTGCATAAAGAAGTGGTACTGAAATGAAAAAAATTTGTTTATTTTTGAGAAATGTTTCACCAGCTAAAATACAATTTCCCTTTTTAAGATAAGGATACAAGATGGTAATTTCAATAGGGACTTCTTATTCATTAGAGGTGCTTCGGATGAAGTTGAAAAATTAATCAAATCTTGCTGCCAGTTATACATTGGAGTAAACGAAGGGTGTTTTACTCCTCTTTGACTTACTTCACTCGCACATCATTTAGAATGTGAAAAAGGGATAGAGGGATTTGTTTTTAGGTCAAGACTTGTGGTCCCCTCTTGATGCATTATTAAGTTTTAAAAACCTAATACACTAGTGTAAAGAATGTTTTCTCTTAAGTAGAATAATTGCTTAATCCTGTGAATAATTTTGAGTTGGTCGCAAGTTGAGAGCGAAAGGGAATGATTTAAATTAATTGAAAAAAAAAACAATGAATCTTAGAATCAATAAATTTCAAAAAAATCCCCTACTAAAATAGCACATTAATTAGGAATTTCTCAAGTTTCGAAGATTTAAAAAAATAAAAAATCTGAATGTGTTTAAAAGGAATATGCACGAATCATGAAAATTTTAGTAGAAACTAAAAGGGAAAATCCAATTTTGATAAATTGACGAATTAAACGGGTACAAAACACAGTCTTCAATTATAGAATTTTTCGGGTGGGATCAAATAATATTTTAGTTCCAACATGATTCACTAACATTGATTTATTTTTATGTAACTTTAAATGATATTTTTTTGTGATACTAAGGCAGAAAGTTTTAATTATAATTATTTATTGATCATAAAACTGAGTTTATTTAATCAAAACGCTATACTACGCATTAAATACCATTAAAAAGTAAAATTTCACAAAAATTTAGAATTTAAGATTGAATATAGCACTCCCCTTTTAATCGAATAACCCGCTTAATAGCATAGATTTGGCTAGAACCGATGGTATTCCTTTAAGCGGGGTTGACTGTATTGCTAAATTAAATGTCAAACGAGCTAAAAGTTCCCATTCAAACATGCCCAAATCTGAGTTCGTTACGTATTAGAACAGATTGAACCTATTTCCTTCCTTCGGAGATCACCTTATTTATAAGGCAAACAAAAACATTCGAGCCTATACAGTTAAGAAGCTCTGCCCCGTTCCCGTTATAAAACTAATAAAACTTCCCATAATAAAACTTCCTAGAATAGTAAGCCTGTTCACACATCGCCTCGTAAGCATAACATATGCGGAGGGATACACCAGAAGTTTTCTAAATTTCCTCCAGTTATAGGAAGCTTGTTTACATTCAGTCAAATATCCATAAGGCCACTGGCACTGGAAACAAAATATTGTTCCCTGCTGTTGACTTCTGAGGGTGCAATATTTCTTGCAAGTTGAGTGTTTTCGAGGGCAGTGTGGTCTAAAAAATGTGGTCACTTTTAGGGCTCATTCAGAAAAAAAAAGACTTCATAATCCTCTCGGTTAACAGAAACCTCGGTTAATCGAGGCTCTACTGTACGTCCATTCTCTTATCAAGCAAGTTGAGCTATGTCCATTTTCTTAAATATTCATTTTGAGCTATCTCAAGAATGAAAAGCTAACCGCCGAATGTAGTTAAACTTTTTTTTATGGCTGGCAAAACCTAGAAATCAAATATTTAATTATAAGATGATTTAACGTGGCCACCATATTTATCTAAGCAATGGAAGAAAAGTAAAAATATTGATTTTTGGAGTCTACTCTGCTTGAATTTAGATTAGAATAAACACCAAAGGATGAAAATAAAAAATAATTTAAATGAACTGAAAATGGAATTTTGATTAAATTAAAACATGAAGGAAGAGCGGGAATTAATATTTGCTAGACCAGAAAAAAAAATATATAAAGTCATGAATACTTTTTTTAATATATAAGTTCTTCATTCCAATTGTAATGAGTTTGCATTAACATTTTTTTTGCTCATTCAAATCAAGTATCAAATTTCTACAAATTTAGCATCACGCTACCTCTTTTTGCAGAAACGTAGGTTAAAATTGAATGCTGTATTTTTACCTTTTAGGATCAAATTTAATTTTTCTGATCACAAGTTATAGGCATTTTAATGGCATATCTTGATAAGGCAAACAATTAATTTTAGGTTATTAACAATTAATAGGTTTAATTTTCGGATTCAGTCAAAGTTTTTTCTTTCTCATTTTTTGTTATTTAAAAAAGCAAACAAACCAACAAAGGGCTCCACTTGCTCGCAATCGCTCACTAACTCCTGGTACTACTCGCTCTGATCGCTTAATACCATAAAGCCTCCCACGAAGCCCAGTTTGAGCCAATACTCGATCCAGATGTTTTCTTGTCTTCTGTGTTGGGTTCAAAACTAGATGGCTATGGAGTAGGATTTTAACACGTTGAATGCCACGATAATTTTACATGGCTTGCCCGTCTGGCGAAAATGATTTTCACAGTATGCGTTGAGTATTTTGATGAAATATTTCCTCAAACCATTTTAGTAACGATAATAATATTAAAAAAAATTAAAAGCATTAAAAATTTACTCGAATTATGTGTTTCTAAAAATCTTGTCTTCGCCAGTCACCGGTGACCCCAGTGACGCTACGAACAAATTCAGTGCCGGTCACCGGTGACCCCCATGGCATTCAACGTGTTGATAATAGTCTTAAACCTAAAAAGGAGTTGGTTTTTCAATGCAGTTATAAAAAATAAAAAAAAATCAGTAGTACCTATTAACCGCATTGCTGGTGTCAATAATAGATTCGATTTCTTTACAGTTCTGAAAAGGAAATAGTTTAATGAATGTATATATGCTAATGACGTTTAAAATCCGCCTTAAAATATTGAATATGGGGACAAATAACAGAAATAAATGCGTTTCAGTCTCATTGTTTATCGAGTTCCTTTTCCGAGATACTCTTTTCAAGTGCTTTTTGCAGGATTCACCTGATTGCTGCATTTCAGTTTTTGTTTAATGCGTATGGTTTGGCATCATTATCCTCTCGCTAGAGACCCCCGACTTAATAGTTACTTTATTTATAAGCTATATATATCCTTTCATTTTAAGAAAAAATTGTAAGCCTTTCTTTTAATCTTTTTAAATATCATGCAATGGAAGAGAAAAGGAGCCTATACAATAGCTCAATTGCAATTACAATAATAATATTAATAATAAATAATAGCTTTATCAATGATAACAAGAAGGGGAAAAAAACCACTCGGTTTGAAAGAAAAAAAAGGGGAATGTTTTCCATCGTTTATTATTAAAATTCACAAATGCAGCCATTGAAGCCAAACAATGAAATTTCAGCTTTTCATAGAATTCGAAAACACTCTGTGCTTTCCATAGAAATTCAGAATTTGAAACAGCTGCTTTTGAACAAGTTTATTCGATAAGAGACATGGGGAGCTGTTGTCGACAAAACATTAATATTCTGTATATGCGCGCTGCTATAGGATTTGTCAAATAAAATAGAAATTAATAATGGTGCAAAATTGAAACATTTCATTAACTGTTTTTAGGTCATTTCCAAAGAACAAAAATATATACGTTCAAGTTTAATTGATAAGTCACTACATAGATGTGCAAAATTTGAGTTATGACAATTTATTAGCAATGCAATGACTAGTTTTTTTTATATAGTTTATATTGATTTTAAATAGGGTAACCATTTTTTTTCCAATCAAATAAGGATTCTTCATAAATGGAAAACATAGTAATTGAACATATTTTGTAAAGGGGAGAAATTAAATTATTTCTAAATAAACAAGTGATATATTATGTCTGATGTTTATTTTTAGGCTGAGTTGAATGAGATCCAACATAGTAATTTAGAAGTTATTTTTCTTCAAAACTTATAAAAGTGGGAAAATCTACATCCTACGATCGCTCAAAAGTAGGCGCCCATTCACTGGGCATGATAAAAAACAAAACAGAGTTTAATTGGCCAAAAAACGCAAAGATGCCGAATAAAACATGGGAAATAATTTCATGTTGAAAAATTGAACCTGCTCTGATTTGTCTCCCTCGGTTACCACAGTTTTTCTTGCTACGAAATTCGAAATATTTAGTTTGCGGTAAAAAGGATAGAATTTTTTTTTTTACTATTTCCCTAACAATCATCAGTTGGAAATCTATAAAAATCAGTTATTGGTTGCTGAATAAATTTTGTAACCACTGGCTTTTGTTATTAATAAAGTATAACCGGCAACCTGAATAACAGTTGGTCAGAATTTCATGCAATCTTCATGATTACACAACTTAACATTTCAGCACTTAAGGGACCCTCAAAATCATTCGAAACAGAAATAAAATAATTTTGGTTCCATACTCTTAACACTTTAATTCACTTTGTTTTTTATGCACGCGTACAGAAATTGCTAATAGTACAATTTTTTTGTACATTTTCCTTTTTTTTTCTTCTTTCTCAATGATAGCAAAGTTTTTTGTTCATCAGTCAGAGCATTTATTTGCTTATGTATAAATTAAGGCATTTGTTTAAGTGCAAAATGGAAAAAAAAAAAACTTTAAAAATATATATATATATATATATACTGGATACACAACTATAAAACGGTATAAAAAGTGCAATAAATTTAAAATGCTTATTAAATGTAAATTTTTATGAAATGATTTTATGCTGATTTTAAAAAAAATCCCTTCAAAGCTTTATCTTCAACAAAGAATTCTAAGGGATTGAAATAACACGTGAAACAAATTATTGGTGTGAAAAAAACATTTTAGCGTTTTGTTTTTCGGTGAAGAGAAAAAAATGCTAAAAACAAGGCTCATAATTCTTTAAATGAAGAAGTTAAAAGAATAAAATATTTATCACTGTGCTAGGAATAGTTTCAAGTTCAGCAAAAAAAAATAATTCTCGACACTTACGTAAGTTTTTTGCTTACTGCGACCTATTGGGAAAAATTAACACTTGCCACCGGCCACAGAGCGACTAAATATAAAACTTACATAACATAAGTTGAATCAATACAGGGGCTTACATAACGAAGAAAATTTTAACTCATTAAAAGGGAACTATTTCTGTACCATATTTTGAGAATTGCTTCATAAGATTAACTTTACATAATTGATAAACATCTTTAATAGTTAAGATTTTTAAATTTTTTGAAGAAGTGGCCACTATTAAAAATACTACTACAAGCCTGCAACGAATTTTCCTAATTTTACCCTATGTCCCTAAATTTTATTTCATTTAATCATCGTCGTTGAACAACTCACTTCCGACTACCAATGTTCCGAGTTTCCGACTACCAATGTTCAATGCAGTAGCCTTGTAATTTTGAACCTAATCCAGAAGACAAGGGAGCTCCTGGATAAAGCATTGGAAGAAATTTGCTTTCGTGGAAAACTTTTTGATGGAACTATCCCGCATTTGCGTTACACGGAGGGGAAAACCAAGAGAAACTCACGCAGATAGTTTGACGACAAGGGGTATCAAACACATGATCCGTCAACCACTGAGGATATATTTTTACATCAGCACTGTGGTCAGTGCGAGCCGGGTGCGAAATTCGAATCAACCAGCCACTGCTAGAATTTGAACCCGGTTCACCTCATTGGGAAGCGGGTGCTCTATTTCCTGAATCACCACGGTTTTATTTCCTTTAATTATCATTATTTGCACTGATAGGGTTGGCCTGTGATCAAGAGGTGTGAATTCGATCCCCGTCTGCCGAACATTCCCCGTGTAGTGAATGGTGACTGGTGCCCGTTAAATTTTCAGGGGTTACAAAGTCCCCTAAGTTACCATAACAAATCAATACCTCCTGGCGTACTAAATTGGAGATTGATCGTTCTCTGGCTCAGGCCAAAATTACTATCTGTTGATGAATAAATGGATGTTAGGATCTAAACTGCCCTCTAAACCGGGGTGTGACACGTGTGGCGTATACTCTTCCATAGATGGTGTCACTGAAAAAAAATAAGAAACGCACCCTCTCGCTCTCGCTTGGTTATACCAAACAGGATTGCTGATATTGACAAATGACATTTGAAACAATCAATGAGGTTACAAAATCAAACAGCAGGTTTAGAACTCTAAATAAATATCGATTTTAAATCTGATATCAAAATAGCTGCTATTTGAAAAATATGATCTCAATAATTATAACCACAGCCTTTAATGTTATTTTTTTCATTTTTGAAATTTTCTGCAGTACTGATTGCTTGAATAAGACCTTTATTTGTTTTTTTATTTCACGCATTGTATTTACTGAACTACACCAATACTTTATGTTTTATAGCCTTTTTCTTAATTAATTTTTTTAAATTGTTTTTAATGATCGATATTAAGCCACTGTTTTGAAATTATTTTTTTAAGTAAGTGTCCGGTTCGTTTACGATTTAGTGAGTATTTATAATCGTTCGATTAATATCTTTGATCTTTCCCGATAAGATAATCAAAATTCTGATTAAAAACAGTATGTTATTAACAACGGGTCATTAAATATAATATAATAATGCCATTAAATAAATCGAATCGGACTGAAACTGTCTGTTTCGGAAACATAATTTTCACAACATAATAATAAAATATATATTTAAGAAAGAAAAAAAAAAGGCATTTCAAAAATAATGGAAGAATACTGTATAAAACTGCACCCTGTAAAAGTGTTTCTCCTTTATGCAACCTTCCTAGTAGAAAAACTATAGAATGATTTAAAAGTTGAATGTTTCTTTATTCCCTTTCATTTTATTTCGTTTTGTTTCTCTCAATTTGTTTCTTTCGATTACTTTCCTTCTATCTCTATTTTTTTTTAAAGAAAACTACAATAATTTGTATCATGAATGAAGTTTAATTAATGTTTCTTTGTCTTTTCATTTCTTCCTCTCTATTTTTTCTTTCTTTTTTTAGGAGAAAAATACCATTATTTTCATTTTTAATGAACTTGAATGTTTCTTTATTTCTGTTCGTTTCTTTCGTTCTATTTCAATTTCTCTGATCATTTCTTTTCTTTGAGGGAAAACAACGATTATCTGCCTCTTTAGTGAAGTCGAATGTTTCTTTCTTCGTATTTCTATTTCTTTAATTCCATTTCTTCCCTTCTGCTTCCCTCCTTTTTCACTCTTACAATTATTTTTAATAAAATTAACTGATTAAAATAGCCGACATCTTAATTCTTCAATTCAGATAATGGCGGTTCTTCAGTGTGTATGATTATTTAATTTGAAGAAGATCTGCACATAATTCATTCATTCGGTAATTCTTAGAAATAAATATGGAGTGAGGCAATGACAATCGTCTGTTTCAGAGAAACATTCCATTTAATTCGATTTCTTAACCACTTAATGTCGATTGCTTTTAACAACTGAAAAGGTGGTATCACTTTTCAATTTACGTATTTATTATAAGTCTGCGGAATTGTGATTGGAAGAGACTGTGAGCTCTTGTTTCATAACGACAATTATTTTCAATCAGGTCATGTTTTGTAATTATCCGGAGTTTTGAATTCGGTCCACAGCAAGCAAACATTTCTGCTTTTATAGTGGAGATAATTTCCAAAAATAAATATGTAATGATAACTTTTTGTATATCAGAATGCTTCGCACGCTAATCACCATTGTCGGGACGATGTTGGTAAGGTGCATTCTATTAATTTGTTTAGAGTAAAAATCCTTTTTTATGGAGAAATTTGATAAATCTTTCACACTAAACAATAAATGCTATTGAGATTACAAGAAAAAGTCTGAAATCTAATCTTAGAACTTATAAAAGAACAAATTTCAAATAATAACTTCATAATTATTCAATACTTCAAAAACAATTTTACATATAGGGCCGGGATAGCCTGGTCGGTAAGGCGCTGGGCCCCTGTCTGAGAGTTCGTGGGATCGAACCCCCCCGGCCGAAGACTCCCCTGTAGTAAAGTGACTTATGCACGTTAAATCTGTCGAGTCGCAAAAGTCCTCCAAAATATGTTCCCATAACCAATCAAAACCTCTGGGGGTACTGGATTGGAGATCGATCGTTCTCTGATTCAGGTCAAAAGTACGATCTGTGGATGAATGAATGGATGTATGAATGGGTCCGCCTTATAACTGGGTGTGACGAATGGTGTGGAGGAAGTCGAATTCTTGGCCATAGATGGCGCCACTGGAAAACAAGAACAATCGCACCCCCCTCTGCCTAGCATACGTCGACAACAACAATTTTACATATTAAATAAACATTTATTTCTTGTACTGTAACTTGTCATAAAAAGAATTTGAAATCGGTGAGAAATGATTATTCTAACTCTTAAGGAAGTAGAGAGATTGAAAAAATTAAAAGCGAGGAAATTTGTAGCAGGAAGTGAAATTGTCTCGGATTGGCTACCTGAAACTGAAAAAAAAAATTACTGTTTCTTTTTTAAAATTCTTTACATATTTCAGCTGACAAACCTTTCTTTAAACACCACCAAATACAGTTTACTCTCTTTATTACGACCCCCATCACAGCGATCGTTTCATTACAACAACTCCACAGAGTCCCGTTTGCTATTGAATCGATGCAATGCTATTTTAGAGACCATTATAATGACTTCACTGAACTGTTTATTTCAATATAGTGACCCTATAAAACTGTAGTAATCTGATTCAGAAAAAAAAATCATTGAAACCATAATTATGTTACCCCACAATGAATTTAAAACTACCTTAAATCACTTTTGAATGAAGGAATAAAAATTCATATCTTAAGTCCTAGATGGTAGTAATTTATGATCATTATGATCTGTGTAACTTTCTATTAATAAAAAAAAAATTAATAAATTTTTCTTTTTTTTGTTTGAAATTCTTTTTGGGGAATGTCAGTCCCCTAGTGTGGTCAAGTTGAAACACATTAAGATGTATGTTATTTATAGAAAATGGCAACTTCAAGCCAGCATATTTCACCTATTATTTTAAAGGAAACTTTTACATATATATTAATACATGCGTTATAACCAATCTTTCTGTCAGTTATTAAATTCTTATTATTTAACAATGCATTGTTAAAATTGGTCAAAAATATAGATATATATTTTTACTATGGGTTATTAATCGATATTTTTGCGTACTATACATTAAAACGATTATACGTTATAATGCCCGATTTTGCCCAGATGACAGTTGTTATACTAAGTATCAACTATAGTATAAATATGTAGATCAGGATTTTATCTGAAACCAAATAAAAGAAGAAATCTCAAAGCACCCCCCCCCCTCCATCTAAGTTTGGAAGATTTACTGTAATTTTCTCACTCAATAACTTGGCGCTTCGTGATTTTAAGTTTTTGAATAGTCGGAAATTATTTAATTGAAAAATACCAAAACACCTATTCAAAAACATCAAAATTTAACACAGCTTTATTATTAATACACACGTGATTATATATATATATATATATATATATATATATATATATATATATATATATATATATATATATATATATATATATATATATATATATATATATATATATATATATATATATATATATATATATATATATATATATATATATATATATATATACTGGGAGGCTTCGCCCCCTGCTCGCTGGCGCTCGCGAACCCCCGAAACTGCTTTCGCAGTTCATTTCGGATTGCTTCGCAATCCGATGCTCGCTTTGCTCGCTCATTGGATACGTTCTTAACGTCTAGCTTTTGTATACTTTTTTGAACACTGAAGTTCCGAAAACTTTTCACTGTAGAAAATTCTAAACATGTGCATTTCAAAATTAATTTGAAATTGCAAACAGTTCACATATTTTTCTTAAACACACTGTTCTAAATTTCAGTTGTTGAGAAAAGTAACTGTTGTAAGTTTTGTTTTAAAGTCTTTCCCACCAGAGGGCTAAAACCATGTGTTGTAAAACAATATGAAATGGTACTGAACGCCGGATGTAAAGCATAGGCTTCGATGAAGATAATTTTGTGAGAATTTTTTTGATAATTCGGTGAGAATTCACCCGATTAGACATATGATGCTCACTACGTGCTCTTGCGCGCCTAAGCCTATCAATTAAAACGTATTGGCGTTTTATATAATATAGATTAGCCATATGATGCTCACTACGTGCTCTTGCGCGCCGAAGCCTATCAATTAAAAATGAAAACTGTTGCCAGCGTGAGAAAAGAAATATCATCGGTTTTATTGATACATACGTACGCATTAGCGTTTTATATAATATATATATATATATATAAAGACTGTTAAATTTAGTCAAAGGAAATAATTTGATTATATAAGTATATAAGTTCATAAGAGCTCTAACTCTGACCTAAGCAAAATAATTTCTACAAACGTTGATAAAAATAGGAAAACAATTACTTTACAAACATCAAAAAATGTCATTCATTTCCCAAATTTATAGCTATAAACAAACAAAAATATGAGTCTAAAACTCTATTTTATCCTACATTTACATATAATTGTATTAAAATTTGTCTACTAATAGAAATCGAGATTTATATTTCATTAAAGTTCGAAATAAATCTTAAATAGTAAAGTAACATGTGAAAAAAAAAACTAGGTTATAGGAAATATTGCAAGTTGGTGTAATTAACAAAAGTATTAAAAAAATTATCAAAAATGTCTCAATGCTGTGATAAATCCTTTATTGAAAAACAAATGCCAAGAAACCCTTAAAATTCTAGCGCAATCTCAAGAAACTGCCTTAAAGGAGAAAAAGATTACGAAGTTTGATAAAATTTGCAAAAGAAGCAAATGTTATCAAAGTCTTGTTCTTATTCTTAACAAACAGACTTTAAAATTGAAACTGATTTTCTAAAATTGATAAATGATATTTATGTTCATTATTTAGCGGTTAATTTTTTTATATCATTGTATCAAGTAAAGTTAGAAAATAAAACGAGGGATATTTTTGATGGAGCTTAACATTTTTATCCATTTTTCTTATTCTGTCCATGTCCAAGAGAAAAAAAAAGTTTCGGACAGTTGGAACGTGAAAACTCAGAACTCTTAAGATGATAAAGCTAATATTCTCTCTGATATCGTCTGCAAAGAAAAGGTCCAATGACAACGGCCATCTGGAGTTTACGTCAATGATAAACTAGCTGTTTGATTGGCGGATCGTGCGCCGAGTAGGAGAATTAATTTTTACAACAAAATGTTCTTCGCATTTTTGAATTGTGACAATTATTGGAGCTCATCACTTGATCAGTGGATTCAGTAAGAGAAGGAAGCCATAAGTAAAGGTAGCTATTGTTTATTATTATTATAAATGAAACTGTTCTTTGTTAAATATTTAAGTTTTGTTTATTTGAAAATAAGGTTTTACTTTTCCTTAAATGAATGGTTAAAGTGAAAAATTGGGTAATCTGTTAAAGTGCCAAAAAATTTATTAATTTCTCAAATTACAAACTTATTAATTAATTTGCACACTATCACAGGCACTTGTTAAAGTGGTCTTTGCATGAACAACAGATACATTTCAGTACACTTAAATTTACGATATTTTTCTTGAACTCAATAGAGAAAATTTCGTTATACGTAATTTAAAGATTTTTGCAGCTATTAACGTAAATAATACGAATTTTTTAGTAAGTGTAGTAATTTTTAAAGTAACTTATGAGTTTTATGCAAAAATGAAGTTGGTATATATAAGTTTGTTTTAATTTTTATTATATTAATTAAATGATCAAAAGTGAAGGTAATGTAATTTATTCATTTAGAGAATATATTTTAATATGCTTAGTTTACTTGAAAAATTCTGTGATTTTTTTTTCCTCGCATTTTGTGATTTTCTTTAAAGTTTTAAGAGGGAGTTTTGGTACATACTGCAAGAATTTTTATAAAAATGACAATAGATTTGAAAAAGTTCTAAAAATGACAAAAATAGGTAGTAAAACTATTTCGTAGTATGAAGAATGCTGAGTAAGTTTCGGATGTAAAATTTAGTTGTAGGGAGAAACTCGCATTAGGATTGTAAAAAGAAATCCAACTATTTTGTATCCATCATTCATGGACCTCACTTTACTGTACATGTAAACACTATTGTACTTAAATCATAACCGTTCCTGCAGGCAGTAAGCCAGCTTTAGGACGCGAGTTCATACCGCAGCACGGAATAATGTACAGATACTGTACAGATTAATAATGTACAGAAATCATAGAAGTATTTTTATTTCGTATCTATCATGCATCATTTAAAGGCACCTTATATTTACCGTAACAAAGTTTTCAAAAATTAAGAAATATTTCTTATTATTACCAACATTAATATACTGGACAATATTCATGTGAGAAAACAATTTCCTATGAGAGTGCGGGCAAACAATATACAAGATGTTTCGTATTGTACGCCCTTAACGTATATTTAAAAAAAGTCATGTTAAAAAGAGTAGTCATATTAGGGGACGTTAATAAACTTTAAACAAGGGGAAAAATAGTAGCAAAACCTAACAAATCACTGTTGAAGAAGGCATCAAAACCTATTTAATAGCTTGTCAAAACAGAGATGAGTTAAAGGGTGATTGTTGGAAAAGCCAGAGTGACCACACTTCTTGCAATCAAACTGGTTTTGGTGCTTTGTATCCTGTCTTTCTGACTCAACAGATTAGAAAAGCAATGCTTCCTCTACTCTAAAATAATTATTTGCGTTTCGTACTTCATTTTTTGATAATTATTCTAAAGATTCATAATTTCCCAACCTCTTTATTTGTGTAACAAATAACGGCCACATCTCAATACGAGTAGTCCAAACACTAGACCGACTAGTATACTAGACCAAATAAATGGCATTAGACACCAAGATTTAAAATCTTGGCGTAAGCCACCGTCAAGTGTCATTGTGTCCATGGCCCATTTGAGGGCCAATGAGTTGGGAACCACTGTACTAACTGACACAGGGTCTTTGTGAAAACCAGCTAAAGTGTCCATTTGAAACGCTTTCAGTCATATAGGTAAGAAGGTTAAAAAAGAAAAAAAACTGATCACTCTGAATAACTTTTAATCTAACAATCAGATTTTAACGTTCTGGAACTCAAAATTAATGGCTCGAGGGAGTGACTTTAAATATGCTAATGAATAAGTGCAGAGCATATTTTAAGTTACGAAATCAAATTCAAAAACGTACTTTTTTTTTAATAAATATATCTTTTTCCCCCCGACGCAATTCGGATTTACTACCCCCAAAATATCGAGGATAGCCGCAATCTGGGAAATATGGTCCCAATAGTTTGGTCAGGAGAGCATTACAAAGTTTGGACCCCTTAATGTAAATTTAACGTCTAAACTTAACCTTCTGCGTATTTCGCTAGTTCTCGACAATTTTTTAAGCGAATTAAAAAAAATTTACTCTCAATTACAAAATCGTTTATCCAAAGATAATTCCGTTCAAAAATTAACTTTTAGTAAATATTTATTACTTATATTATTTTATTTAAGAATGGACGAAAAGTTTTTGAATCGTTAGGTGTAAAATTTTTTTACATCATTTTAAAGAATGTAATCTTACATGGCAAAATACAACACTTCAGCGAAATCGGTCGAATAGTTCCTGAGAAATCGGAATTTAAAAATATAATTCTTTCAAAATTCAATTTCTCGGGAACTATTGGACCGATTTCACTCGAATTTTGTATTTCAACGTGTAAAAACATTATGTTCATTAAAATGAGGCAAAAAAATTTTATGCCTTACAATTCAAAATTTTTTCGACAATTTCTAAATAAATTAATGAAAAAGAATAAATATTTACTGAAAGTAAATTTTTATATGGATATACGAATTTTACAATTGGGTGTAATAATTTTTTAACTCGCTTCAAAAGTTTTTGAATATGGCGAAATATGCAAAAGGTAAAATTTACATTAAGAGGTCCAAACTTTGGAGTGCTCTTCTGACCAAACTATTGGGACCATATTTTCCAGATTGCTGCTATATTTCAAAGTCAAAAAAAAAAGTATGTTTATTCAGAGAATGTACGTTTTTGTGTCTCATTTCGCCTATTTGAGATTTTACTTAGCATATTTGAGGTCACCTCCTCAAGCAATTAAGATTGAATTCTAGAAAGTGAAAATCTGATCATTAGATTAAAAGTTATTAGGGGCTTTATTTTTTTCTTTTTTTTTCTTCTTCGCCCACTGTTATTTGCGAAATGCGATTTCAGTTTCGTATATATCGAATTACTTACTTTAAGAGCACATGCATAACTGCTTCCTCTGCACCTTTTACATTTTTATTGGGCTTAGTTTTCAATTTATTAAGTATTAATTCCTTAAATTTGAGTCTTTTTTTTCCCTTTGTTTAATACGTAATTAAAATTTTAATGTCCATTTTGATAACAATACAATTTGGTTGGCTGTGTGCACATATAATTATAGATGTAGTACGTCGTAATTACTATTCAAGTTAAAATGCATATTTAAAAAAAATAATAATTTGAGTAATCTTGAAAAAATGAATGATCAAAACGATCTACCTTTTTTGGTTTATCAAGATACAAACAGTTGAAGTTTAAGTGGGGGGAAAAAAGATATCTGAAATTTATTTGGTTGTTATAACTAATTCATACCCTCCAACTGCTACGGAATTTCCGTAGTTTCAGAAATCTTCTTTTCAGACGGTAGCAAAATTAATGTCTTAATATTTAAAAAAAATTAATTTTAGTGTAACTTGTCCAGTATTACTTATAAAAGTGCAGGCCATATGGCTTATGGTTCTGATAAAAGTTTTATGAGAGATCCATTTGCTTTAAAAATTTCTTCTTTGGTTCGCTACCACTAGAAAGAATTATTTTCAAAATCCTCATAAGTTGGAGGGTATGCTAATTTATTTGGGAATGAATAATAAATTATTTTTCATGTTTGTAGAAATTCGGATCAGCTTAATGAACCTCTCACAAATTATAAATAGACTCTTCATAATAATTTTTATTTTAAAAAACAGGTCCTTCTCAAATTTCTTCTCAACTCGCCTTCCCTCGGAGCTGTTTTCTTTTCATTGCAATTCGAGTTGGCTTCACTCTCGCCAGTGGCGTACACAGACTTAGTTGTGCCCCCCCCCTGCAAGAATTATAAATACGCCCTATCTTAGACTTAACATAATTTTTTAAAATTATAATATGAGACAAGAACGCTATGAAAAGACATTTTGGAATTATTTTTGATTACTCAACCCTGTCCCGCTAGGGGGCATCCAGAGAGTACTGGTTGATTACAAACATTATTATAACATGATGAATTGAAAACATTTGAGAACATAAAATTGAAAAAATTGTGGGTGGTGAATATTTACAGATGGAAAGATGAGTTCAATCGAAACATTTAATTTAAAAGTGTACTGTAAATGTACTGTAATGTCAGGGTATGCTCAATCGTCTGCCAGTTCATGAAGATAGTTTTCAAAATGTTTTTTTAATTACTTGTTCTATTCCCTTACTTATCCTCGGGACATTTTGGAATTTATAATCATCCCTTTTATTTTAATTTGAATTAATTTATAGATTAAAATTTAAATTATTTTAATATGAGTTAATAAAGAATTAATAATCGCAATGAAAAAGCAGAATTTAGAAAAAAAGTATTAAATTGGAACACCATATACACTTACAGAATAACAACATTAAAATTATATTTATCTTAATAATACAAGGAAGTAACTCACGATCTTACTATAATTAAATTCAGAGTTTAGTTAAGGGTTATTTATAATGTGAATTTTAGCATAAAAAATTATAATAGTTTTTTTGTTTTAATACGCTCAGGTGCTACCGCGGGTCGCAGGTTGTGCACCCCTACTTGTAGTGTAGTATTTTTGGATCGTGCTTCCTCAAACCTTATGCGCCCCCCCCCTCACCGCAATTGTTACTGAGGTGTTATTTCACTCACTACAAATTTCTATATTTTGGTCACGGTTTGTGGTTTGTATGCAATCTTTTTAAAAATTACTCCGTGAAATCTTTGATTTATTAATATTTCATTCGACTTATATACATTACGATTTGATTAACCGCACCTTCCTATAAATTCCCCCTTTAATATTTTTTTTCCAATTAGGTACAGTAGCTAAAAGTAAAAAAACAAACACACTTCTACCACGTTAAATTGCGAAGCGTAATGTTAAAAATAAGCAAATTATTTAAAATAACAAAATCTGCTTGCTTAGCTTTACAGTAATAATTATAAATTAAAACCTTTTTGAACTTTTGTTCATTGCCTTTATTGCAACTATCACCATTTATTACGAAACATGTAATAGAAATGAAAGGCAAAATAATGTGAAGACTCACTTTTCACATGGGTAGTTATTTTAGATCAAACTGTTTCTTCGTATTTTTTCCAAATAGGTGATTTATTAGCTTATGAAATTTCCGCTATATAATTACGCAGAATTATCTGATTGTCTAAGTGAAAATCATGGTGTTTCTAGCCAAAAACGCTCTCCTGGAGGGTTTAAAAATGTGGCAAATAATTTTATTGCTCCAAAACTTTCATGGACATATTTTTGACAACATAAAATGTGACATTTTTTGCTAAATGATTTTACGTTAAAGTATTTATACAAAAAAAAAAAAGAACTGCTTAAATAGTAATAATAATCTACTTATAAAGAACGCTCCTTTATTAACAAAACTCACTCTCCAATAGTATTCCCCTCTCATATTCCCAAAACACTCTTCTAATGAAAATATACTCTTTTGTTGTCTCCGGCATAAGGCTACTCAATTTACATTTTACGGCTTTCCATATTTCTAGAACTAGATAACTTACAAGGTTGCTTGTATTAAACAACTCACTATTCAATAAATATGGACCTGATTATCATGGATAACGGGCTTCAAACGTTTTAAGAGCTTGCTGATGCAAATGAAGGGATTTATTTTAGATGGAGATATACAAGGTTATTTCAACCTTTACCTGTAACTCTTTTTGTTTGCAATTTTGATAGGTATAAATAAAATTTTGGTTTGGAGAGAGGCAGGTCTCTATTTCATCAATTGTTTAGAGTCTTCAGAATATTCACGAAATATTCACACAAGGGGGTGTCTATAATATTTTTGATCCACCTTCATAGCCACAAAGTGTCTCGCATGTAAGTCTTAGTTGGATTCATGCGTTTGGTCAGTTAAGTAGGAATTAGACAGCCTTGATGGCTGTGGAAATAGAGCGTTCTCCTTCCAATGAGGTGAACCGAGTTCGAATCCCAGCGATGGCTGGTCGATACGAATTCCGCATCCGACTAGCACCGACCACAGTGCTGACGTGAAATATCCTCACTGGTAAATGGATCATGGGTTAGAGTCCCCTTGTCATCAGGCTAACCGTAAGAGGGTTTCGTGGTCTTTCTCTTCATGTAACTCAAATGCGGATAAGTTCCATTAAAAAAGTTCTCCACGAAAGGCAAATTTCTCCCAATACTTGGAGTTGTCTTGGAATCCAGGAGTTGTCTTGTGGATTGGATTTAAAATTACAAGACTGCGTAGTTGAACATTAGCAATCATAAACCCGAAAATTGGCTCGGCTGTTCAACGACTGTTATAAAATAAAAAATTACTAATTAGGGTGTATGTCACATGAGTTTCTGGTACTCTACACCAACGAGAAGACTTTCAGTTCAAGACAGATTGCTGCCAGTAGTTTTGTCCAGGATCGAGAGCTCCATCAGCTATACCACCGAAGCGCTATATTACATATATTACCTGCAGTTCAGAAACAAAGCACAATCCAGGCATGCATGCATTTAAATTTTCACGGAAAAATAAGATTTGCGATTGTAAACGATATTTAATAGTAGTAATAAAATTATATAAAAGAGCAATTGAAAGCAGAGGCATTTTGGGACGTTAAATGAAATTTGAATTTAATAATTTTTAGATTGTATTAATTTAGTGAAATGGTGCTTCTTTTTCTAATAAAAAGTTTTTTTTTTAAAACGGACTACTTTAATCCTCTCATTTTCTTTCGATAAAAAACTAAATCAACGTGAATACAAAATAAAATCATCAGAAATGAAAAGTATTTAATTTCCTGATTTTAAATGCCTTTAACTTAACCAAAATATGTGAACTGAAGTCACACTCATTGTTAATCTCTATATTTCGATATTCAAAAAATCCAAATCTGTCATAAAAAAAATACATTTATTCAGAAAAAGTGCGTTTTCTTAGCCGATTCTATAACTTAATGTGTACCACTAATTAATTAGCATATTTGAGGTCACCCCTTTGAACCAATATGATCGACACTTAGTTTGCGAAAATCCGTTGCGAAATCATTAGAACAAAAGTTTCTCAGGGTGTTATCATTTTTATTTTAGTTTTATTAAGTTTCTTATAGCAACTTCAATTATAAAGATTCTTCCCATTTTCACAATTACCAGATGAATAGACTAATTATACTTTTATACTATAATTAAATGATGGTTTAACTGTGTAGAAAAAATAATGTTTTGTTAGAACTTTGGTCTTTTATCATTCATCACTCAAATACTGTGACACCCGCATTAAATAACAATAAAGAATGTTCTTTTATAGGGAATAAAATACGGATAGGGATAAAATACGGATAGAAAAAATAGGAATAGATTGCTCTATACGCCCATAAAAGAAGATTCGGGAAGTTTTCGATTAGAACCTTCGAGTATCCAATAACAGATTTTTTCAGGTGGCACTACTGTTACAGTTATGTATAAAATGCTTGGAGAGATTTATGAGAATTGTTCGATACTTTACACTAGGAATTGCATGCGTTAGTGCTGAGAGGTAGAACAGCAGACTATTTTGCTAATGTGCAGATTAATTAAGGTGATCCGTGTCAAAAAAAGGGTTTCATTTCTCAAATTATCAAGGTAACCTGCAAACCACCTAGATAATCTGCACTTCTCCAACTAGTCTCTTGTTCTCTAGGCTGGAACAACAACAACAACTTTCTTTAGGCTTAAATTAACAAAATGTTACTTATTTTTTGATCTCTAAAAATCAATTAACTACATTCAACACATTGGTTGATAGAATCAATCAGAACCAACTAAAACTAAACTCAGTGGCACGACAGCCCATCGAGGGCCAAGGCCTACTGTGCCCATCTAAGATGTTCCGGTTAGATGGTCAACCGAACGCGAAACTCCCAGTGTTTAGTTCCCAAGCATGCTTGAATCAGAACCAATCTAAAGTCAATTAATACAGTTAACAAATTAGTTGACACAATGAGAAAAACTTTAACCATACTGTTTATGCGCAGATTATCTAGGTAAATTGGGAAAAACCTTTGCTTCTGCACGGATTATCCTATGGTTAATTTGCAGGTTAGTGCATATTAATGGTTTTCGAACTAGAGCGGCAATTCATACAAGGGCAAATGCTCTCTAAGCAAAGCATGATATAATTTGACAAACATAACTCACAGAAAACACAAAAGCATTCTTTTTCCCTCTATTCTTTGCTTTTTTATTTTAAAACTGTATTTTACTGAGTTGACAAGTAGAGAAAAATAACATTTTCTTCAACCAATAAATCAAATTTTTATGACACAAATTTTATTTTAATTTATTTATTACTACAGGGCATTCTTATATCCGATTAGGCAAAAAACAGTGTAGAGAATACCAGGTAAGGATTTTCACCTTAAAAAAACATCAGTGTAGGGAATACCGGACAATGCTTCACGCATCTCCTCTAGGTTATTATAATGGTTATTTTAATATTACACGATGCTAGCTAAAATTTCTTTTTTTAAAAGAAAAAAAAAATTTAAAATTATTAAGTATAAGTATGAACCTATTTGTTGCACGAAGAAATTACTTTAATCTAATACCAACAAATCATAACCATACTAACTAAAAGTACGAACTTATCACATTTCATATTTTGCAGGTTCGTCATTTGGTTTTGTATATACAATGCTGCGGTAATGGGGTAAATGTTGATTCATTTCACGCTTAACTGGTCAATATTTGACAATATTGATTGATAGCGTGTGTATGTACTAAAATAAATGTGCGTGTATTTTTTTAAATTCGTATACCGTAAGTAAAGCAACATCTGAACATAATATCTTTTATTACAGGGATTTTTAAAAATGTACTTCTTATATAAGCATTATTTAATTAATAGTTTGAATCTATTCTTACTAAAATAATTTATAAACTGTTATTTAAGTGTTTAATATAATGTTCAGTTTTATTAAACTGAGGCTAAAATAAAAAGAATAGGTATGAAATAATTAAAGATTAAAAAGTGACCTAAGAAATAATTTGACCTTTTTCTTTTACGCCTAAGCAATTATGCTTTTAACAGGCAATGGAATTGATTTTCACACACACCTATCGCTCTCTCTCTCGTTCTATTTTTTGTAAATTTTTTCATTTGTAAACAGTTTTGAATTTTCGAGAATATTAAAGGCTCAGAAAGCAATTAAATTTTTTTTTTAATTATTATAATTTCTCATTAAGTTTAAGGAATTCCCGAAGGGGGAGTATAACACAAACATTCATTTTTTTTAATAAAATCAAATGCAATAAGAAGGATTCATTTTTTAAAAAAAAAACAATTTTAATTAAATTATTAAAATATGAAGCTAATTTTAATCACGATACGTTTTAAGAATCAACAATTCTTCTTATAATGCTTTAAAAAAAACACTTTTCTCGCATGTTTTATTTATTTATTTTTTTTTTAAAACATATTATCGTTTCCAGATGTTAAGAGTAGTCTATGTATATTTTTCATTTTATTTCCTTAAACTAAGTAAGAAATCTATTATCTTTATTCCATTATTTCTCAATTTCGTTACTAAAATAAGTTAATGGGGTTTTTAATAGAGATTTACCGAGTCCGTATACCCGACGAATACTGGAACTTCTACCTGGCCGGATTTAAGAACTCGGTAAAAATTGGATTTTTTACCAGGCTGGTTCCAGGTACCCAGACGGGTATTCAAAACTATAAAAAAATTTCATAGATTTTATCGGACAAATATTTTAACAAAATATAGCTCTAAGTAAATTTATTATGCTCATATATAAATGAAACATACATCTTCATTTTTCTACGTAACCTAACTTTCAAAAATTTCGGAATTTTAAATAAATTTAAGAATTTCGGAAAAACTGATCATAGTTAAAGCGTTTACAACTTTTTATGCACTTTGAAATAATGAGATAATTGAAATTGAAAATATTAAATAAGTTCCTATACAGTCAATATAAATAAACGACTAGAGTTTTGGAAAACTTAAGGAATTCATTTTTTAAATTTCCTCATCTCTCAAATTCTCTATTTTTCAAAATTAAAGTTAATAAAAGAATTTCAATTGGAATTTGTGAAAGTGATAACTTTTCCCTTTATATCTGCAAATTCTCTAACACATTTTGCTAAGGATCTGAAACTAGCGACTGAGTAAGTTTCAAAACGAATTATTATTCTTATGTTGGACTATCAAAAATCAGTTCGAATTCCTACATCAGAGTGATGGTTACTTATATTGGTGACCATCAAAAATATAATGGTTCATTAGGGAGTTATTGATGGTTACCATAGAGATTATGTTGGTCCATCAATGGAAAACCATCAGAAATTTTGACTTGGGGAAAATAAGATTTGAAGGCAACAAAATGCTCATCAAAATCCAACTGAAAAAAAAAGATTTATTCTACATACAGAACGGAAAAGTCTTAAATATGTAGGTACGAATGAAACTTTCTAAACAGTATGGCTGTGCTTTGGTTCGTTTTAAAATCTGTTTTCTTAATTAAAAAAAAAACGCGCGTATATATAGGTATAGCGCGAAGAGCAAGGGCAGGATTAAAATCAGCTCATATTAATAATTTGTAGTTAAAAAAGCTATGCCAATTAATGATAGTTAATTAATATTGACGGAAAAAAAGAAACGTTTTCAAAGTGTCATAGATTGTTGTTGAAAAGAACAAAGAAAGCATTAAAATTATCTGATATTGGTTGTAAAAAAAGCCATTAAGAGTCTGGTAGCGCAAATGAAGGATTAAAATCATCTCACGCAATTGTTTTCAGGAGGCAATGGAGCAGCAGCAGCCGAGAGAATTTGTTCACGTGACTCTGAATCTGAGCCAACAGAACAGCACATTCGCTCCTAATTTATCAGACGTGTGGGATGACTTTGATCTAGTTGTACACAATTTTCACAAGGAGAAACTGACTGTGTACAATGTACAAAACCTTGTACTCATCATTCTCTACGTCATCACTTTCATCGTCGCAACATCTGCCAATTCCATAGCACTCATCGTCTTCTGGAGGTAATTAATAAACTATTTAAAAAAAACATTTATTTGTGAACTAGTTTCTTTTGAACAACTAGAAAGATTATGAAAAATGATAATTAATAAATTGCTTCACAATTAAAATGAATCTAACTGTTGTTGCAGTACATTCTTAAAACTGTAACAGAACTATTTTTATCGATGGTAGTCTAGCGAAAGCAAGATTCAAAAAAGTGAGGTTTCCCCAAAATCTCTGTGAGGCAAAAATTTACTTCATGTAATGTGTTCTTTTTGTACAAGTTCTGTTTTTTTTTTTTTGTTTTTTTTTTTTTTTGTTTTGTGTTTTTGGACGAGTTCTCTTTCCTTGCGTTTGTATTAATAAATGATTTAGATCTAGTCACGTAAGTACCAATAGCAAGATTGTAAGTAGCAATAATAGAGCGATAAGCCACCGCGCTTTTTTAAGGGCTTGTATGAATCTGCTTCTTAACCTTGATTTCAGATAGACAATTTTTACTAGATAACAGTATAATACACAATTAATTCCTACTAAGCAGGGGATAGAGCGTTCACCTTCTAATAAGGTGAGCCGGGTTCGAATCACAGCGATGGCTGGTCGATACGATTCCGCCACCCGGCTGGCACCGACCACAGTGCTGACGTAGAATATCCTCAGTGGTAGACGGATCATGAGTTAGATTCCCTTTGCCGCCAACCGTTGAAGGTTTTCCTGGTTCCATGCTACACAAATAAGGGTTAGTTTCATCAAAAAGTCCTCCACGAAGGCACATTTCTCCCACTACTTGATCCAGGAGTTCCGTTGTCTTCTAGACTGGGTTCAAAATTATAAGGCTACTGAGTTGAGCATTAGTAGTCGTAAACGCAAAAAATTGGGTATGCTGTTCAACGACGGTTATAAAATAAAATTAATTCCAACATGAGAACCCATCACAAAGCAACTGTGGAAGAGATGAACGCCTTATACTTTATCTAAACTTTTATAAACGTCAATTAGTTGCTCACTAGCGTTTTTTTAAAAAGTTGTATCATAACAGATTGAGCTTCATTTACCCAGATAAGTTTCTTTTCTAGGTTTCAGCACATGCGTTGCCTTTCTAATTCTCTGTTAATCACACTTGCTGTTTCTGATCTGCTCGTCTCCATTGTGTGTATGCCGATGTCCATAGGTCAGTATGCCTACAAATTATGGGTATTCGGAGAAGGAATGTGTAAATTCACGCATTATTTGCAAGGTAATACTTACTAATAAAAATTATAAAACATGCATTTTTCATATTGACATCTCTGCTACTTTTTTATTAAATTTTCTTCAGATAATATGATAATTTTTTATAAAATAATGATTTTTTTCTTTACTAAAAATATTCTATGAAGTTACAGTGTTACTTGATAGCATTATACACATTTACTAGATATCGTAATTAATTCTGAAAACACTGCTTCAAGAAAAATGCTTTTAAAATTTCAAACAATTATTCCTTCCTTGTTGGGAAAACTAAGTTTATTATTATTATTATTATTTTAGTAACATTTTTATTGAACCATTTTCTCATTTCATAAAGGAAATTTTCCCGTTTACAAAAATGTGAAAGGGTGCTATAAGCGTCATCAAAAACAAAGGCTAGCTTAAGCGATAACAAAGTGCAGTACACCGAGATAGATGGAAAAAAAAAAAAAAAAAAAGCTGACGACATTTTTAAAACTGCTCTCGATCGATTCAGGCCGAGTTTTTGCGAAGAAATGTGGTAAAATTGCTAATGGAAAAGGGAAAAATTAAGACAGTTATTGAAAAGAAATGTGTTTTATCCGTTACGGGATTTAAAAAAAAAGTAAAGAATTTGGAATTAATAACATCATCTAAAGAATTTTCTGCAGTTTAATTAGCTTTGATGACATTGCATGAAGCATTGTCTGAACTGATGAAATTATTAGTGGCGTGACTTAGATAGAAGCGATGAAAAACTTCAGATATTCAAATGAATCACATTTTTTATGTTACGTGTATCTTTAATAAAATACTCTATACAGTTCTGCAAAAACAAACAGTTAACTCTATACTTATATCCTACTTACCATATTTCATCTTGTGTCAGAAAAAATACTCTCCTTCGTTTAATCTTCAAAAGAATGTACTTAGGTCGGACAAAAAGCACAAACTAACAATAAAGAGCCTCACTTTTAAAGTTCCAAGTTTTCATTTTAGAGATTCAAAGCACGAGAAGAGGCAACGACGTTTTCATTACGACAGTATAAATTGCCTCCCTACGTGAATTGGTTATTTAAATCGGATTCTTTTATCATTTTTGATTGAATTTGTTGAAAGGATTTATTTTTGCTTAAGTTCTTCAAAAAAAGAAGAAACGATACAAAATACTAAAAACATAAAAGAACATTTCTTTTTCAAGGACTAAAAGCAGATTATGCCCTAACTTAGATATTTTAACTCTTGATTTTTCTTGTTTCTTTAAATTTATTTTTATGTTGAATGTAGTGTGTACTTATGTGATCAATTTAACCCATTATAAGGCCACATTCTCACCAAATTCATTAATTTTTAAATGTCGGTGTGAAGTTATTTTTCCTCTTATGATTTGTGCGCCATCTAATTATAACTTTAGAAAAATACCAATGAAGGGATTTGTTTTAACTAATGTGACTAACAACAAAGGTTAGAGTGGGTTCAGGAAGAGAAGCTAACACTTACGTATTTGCTCTTATTTTATTCGTTTGTTAATTTTATCATTTTTCATCAATTTTATTTGTGATTCTAAACACTTAATTAATAAATTCAGTAAATTATAAGCATAGAATTTCAAGTTAATAGTTATTTCTTTAGAGTAGATAAAGCTTTGAAAATATCCCCATCAAAAAAATGGTCTCCATGAAATTAATTTTATGTATAATAAACTAAATAAATTTCTTTCTGTAAATCTATTAATCCCTAAAATATTTCAACACAACATTACGATTAGTATTTAAAAAACCTTATCCCGAAACCCCATATAGGGCAAACCAACCAGTGAAGGAACATTTCATATATATTGATTAAAAATAAGAATTTGAAAGTTTTTCTTTAGATTGCTTGGTAACAATAGCTTACTGCCAAACAATACGAAGTCATCTAGCAATGTTTTGGATTACCTGTTCAAATAGACTTCTCTGGAAAAATTTTTGAATTTGTTATTATCTCTGCAGCACCTTGTTTCCTTGGAAAAAATATAAGGTGAGTGTTTGTATTTATATGTTTGAAGTGGAATTAATTGCAAGTAATAGTTTTATTTTTCTCTCTGTGAAAAAGAGAATTCAAAATATAGTTATTGAAGTTACGTTTTATTTTTTTTAAGCATCATAGCATAATAAAGTACTGAGATAAGGGGGTGTTTATTCACTGGATCACCAAACGATGAAAAACCAGTGAAGGAACAAGTGTTCCTTTACTGGGTTTTTTCTGGGTATAATAAAAATAAAAGATAAACTTTAATTTTCTTGTACCTTTAGTGATGTTCCGCATCAAAAGCATGTTAAAAATACGAAAAACAACTTCTGACCAGTGAGGGAACAGGCATGTTCCTTTACTGGGCACAGATTTCCCATTGAATTAACAGTATGTGTTAATATGTTGACACCTTAATTTTCAATTCATGATTACAAAAAAAAAGTTGAGATTTTCCAAGTATTTATATGTTATAATTTCAAGAATAGGCTCGTTTTTAAATATTTGTATGGCTTATAAGTTCATAAAGAGCAACCAAAATTAAGTGTTCCTTTACTGGGTGTTCATTCACTGGTAAGAGCTGTTCCTTCACTTGGTCTTCTTACTACTTGTTATTTGAACCTCCAAAACTTTAAAACAATATTATGTAAGTTCTCTACAATTTTTTTACATAATTTGCAATTAGTAACAAATATGTTGACACTGTCATTTAACTAAAATTGCGAATTTTGAAATTATTATGATTTTTTAAAAGGCAAGCGAAGCTTTAGTGTTCCTTCACTGGTTAGTTTACCCTATAGATGTGTAAGTCGACCCGTTATATAAGCCTGATTACGAAATAGCAAAGTTCTGGTATGTCGAGTGTATAAATCGGCTGCTGAAAAAAAACCCCAATTAATACAGAGTTATTCATTGACTATAATGCTTCTATATTTCATGATCAATGAATGCCCGACTTTATTACTAGTTGTAAGTCGTTTCTCCTGATTTTCAGAAATTTTGGCGGGTTTGTGAAGCAAACTTATACACAAAGATACATGGTAAACTAATGGAAAAATAACTACGAATGAGTTTTTTCTTACTGTTACTACGTAAATATTTATATAGGTCGATATTTTTTTTCTCAATTCACATATCAATTATATAATGATACTGATAATTGCTAAATCCGAAGTGATAATCGAAAATCTGATGTTCTAAAGCAGTGGTTGCCAATATTTTGGTCCTCAAGGACCATGAAGCAGAATATGTTTCATCTTACGAACCCCATTTATTGGAGGAAGTACCCCAACTGATTAGAGTGAGTTTTTAAATGTATCCCATCAAAACAAAATTGACAATCTTCGAAAATTTTTAAACATTTAACAATTTGAAAAGTTATTCAAGCCGGAGAGTTTTCAAATGAGTACACTATTTTCAAGGAAATTTTTAGTTAACATGGCAACTGAAATGAAAAAGAAAAGTTATTCAAGTTTACTTAATAATTACAATAAACAAGATCGTGTTTAATCAGTGTTATGAAACATATTGCATTTTCTTAAAAATAAAAAAAAATCATCGAATCATTGTTCTAACAAGGCCAGATTGCAGCTCATGTCAACAATATTTATTTTTAAATGCTTTGATTCTTTAAAAGAAGTGATTGTTGAAATATTAAATAATTAAATTTGTTATAACCTTCAAAGAAAAGCCACCAGACTTAACAGTTGTGTAGCATTGTTGCAAACAGAACAAAATTCCCGATAAGAAATGCTTATCAAATTCTCGATATTAGGAATTCAAATTTAGAAATTTTCAAAATTAGAAATTTTGAAAATTTTCACTTCTCTTTAGCTTATGTATATGCTTATATGTATTTATTTTCTTATGTATTAAGATTTGAAAAAAAAAATTGCATCGGAATTAAAGCAAAATATTAATTCTGAAAAGTTAATGAATTATAAAAAGATGTTTTTTTCCTTCTCGCCATTTTTTTTTTTAAAATCTGAGATAAATAAACTGCAGATGCTGTGATATTCGTGCTGAAGAGTTCCTGCTACCAGGAGTACAAATGTAGCAGACTTTTTTCTTATTTAAATTCATAAAATTTTCATTTTAAAGCTATGCATGCAGATTTGTTTCCTCTAAAGATCACAACTCAGTTTATGACCAACCCTCGTATTTCAAAGAGTTCAGAGTCGTATTCAAGAGATAAAATTCATAGTTTCACTAACAGTTTACAGAAACCTGAAGCTATTTTTGTTACGAAGCTATTAATTGTAAAAATATCAAATTGAAATTTTTAGACGTAAAAAAAAAAAAAAAAATTTCCTCAAGTACAAACTATACAAAAATTAAATATCTTATCTTTTCTTATATATCTTATCTTTCTCAATATCTTATCTTTTGGCAAAAATTATACTTTTCCTCATTGTTTTTTTTTTTCAGGTCATAAAACAGTTTAATTTAATTGATTTTTATGTTACTCTAAATTTAAAAAGAATAATGTTCTTTCATAAATATATTTAACTTCTTTTCTCATTTACCTGATTTCTAATTTTAAAACAAGCGCATTCTTTTTTAGGTGTTGCTGTTGCGGCGAGTGTTTTTACAATGACCGTCATGAGCCTAGATCGATACATGGTCATCTGTCACCCCATAGCATTTCGCAAGCATCTCTACAGGCGTCATGTGGGGTGGAGCATACTCTCGGTGTGGTTACTCTCTTTACTTCTTTTCGTTCCTGTCCTCATAGTGAGAAAGGCTAAAGGAATCATTCTTCACCCCGGCTCGAGGTTCTTTTATCTCTATCTCTCCTCTTCTGTGTTCATAGTCTTTCTTAGTAATTTTTTTATTATTATTCAAAATTAATATTCTTTAAACATAGCTCTAAATTGATTAATTAACTCTACTAGATAAAAAAAATGAAAATGTTTTTTTAAAAGGCTACTTTTAATATTTATTTTTTAAAAAGATTAAGATTTCCACAACATTATTGCAATTTATATTGTATATTAATTTAAATAAACATATTTCATAGAGAAAATTTAAATATACAGGAAATTTTTTGTTTGGAGAGTATTTTTTAGATAATTTTAATGAAAATAACTCATTAACGGAAAACACTTTACACAAAAAAACTATTGTACATACAGCTATCATACTTTTTGAGCCGTTTCGTATAACCCTCTGAAGTGTTATGAACCTCAACTTAAATGATATCATGAAATTAAAAAAATTTATGTAGTGTTAAGCATCTTTTTCCATTTTTTTCACATTTTCTTCATATTATCTACTGCAAAATATCTCATAAAACAAAAAATAATACAGTTATCTGAATTCTGGAGGTCTGTTATATAACCACCAATACCAGAAACAATCTCTGAAAGTTTTAAGACAAATTTATTATAATTAGTTGAGTTATCTTGTTTTCCGTAGACAAAAAAAAAGCAAAATTTTCATTTTGAGAAAAACACAATTAAAGTTTATAATTACATTTTTTCTAAAAACTATGAATGTTTGCCTGTAGGAAGTAATTATATTTTATAGGGGGCACATTCCTTCACACATTTTCTTAGTTTTATTTAACGTATTTAGCGATATTTAACGTAGCGATATTTTAACGTATTATTTAGCGATATTTTAAAGTATTTAGTGAATAACATCAAAAGTCTACTACTTATAAAGCATTTAACACAGGAACAATTTTTTATTAAACAACCATCTTACTGTATTTTCCCACTTTAATAAATATAGTTTTTATTAAGAATTAGAAGTAAAAAATATTTTTTATAATATTTATAATAGCCCAAATCTAGAATTTTCCTCTAAATGCAATTTGTTATCATAGCAAACCGGACAACATAATGAAGCTAATATCATCATCAGTATCTCAATATCAATTATTCGATTGCCACACAGATTGTTTTTATCCAAAAGGATCAGTTCTTTATTGACATCCATAGAAATCGATAATTTTGAAGAGCTTGAAGTAATAGATTCATCTGCTTTACAAAATTTTGAAGAAATGGTATAATCAACTTTACTCAAATCATCGCTTTTGTTGGCATGTTGATTACCGTAATATTTACGTTTCTTAGATCGAGAAGTACGTCCTTTACCCATCTCAATAAATTTATCAAAATAGATGACAAATTTTTTTGAAAGAAATCAATAAATTTCTTCAAAACAAACTAAAATCAAGATATGGAAAGTACGCTTCAAATGTAAACAAACTATCAGAAAATATGCTAACTTTTCCTGTTACCCACAAACAGTAACCACGAAATGTAAAATATAATTAAAATATAATTAAAAATAAACACACAAATAGAAATAGAACCGAAACTATTAACTACTACCGGTTTCATTTTTGTAATTTCCGGTAAGTTAGACAGCTGTCATCTGTTACTAAAATAGCTGTAACTAAAGTTCTGCTTGACGTGCATTCAAAAACAAAACAGTTTTGAAAACTAGAAAAATTGGGCATTATTATAAAGCAATAAAATAAAAAAGTGATTTTTTGTGAAAATCCTCGTTTTTAAGGTACTTTAATGGTAGTTAAAAAAAATTAAACTTTTGGGTCACAAACTAATATTTATATTTAAAAAATTAAAATAAAACATTTAAAAAAAAAAAATTTACACCCTACTAATAAAATAAAATCAGATGAAATAATGAAAAATTCGTTACACTTACAACCACTTGTAGTTTTAAGTGTAATAATAAAAGTGTATATAATAGAAGACGTTAGGGGGTTAAGATTATGAACTTAAAAAAATACATTATCTACCAATATAGACACTATAATAAAAAAAATATTCATATTTAATTGTACCTACAGAAGAATCTGTAATAAAAAGAAAAGAAATTAGTCATATTTATTGTAGCTGGATCCTTCGCGGATAGCAGTTGTAGTCATCAGAAGTGTACTTTCCATTGAAACAACAACTCATTTTAAAATTTAATACATAATAGTAAAAAAGTATCAATCCTACAGAACTGTAAAGGTAGATGAAGAAATGGGCAGATACTTATGTCAGAAAATGATGAGCGTTGCAGATACTTGAAGTATGGAATTCTAAAGAAGTATAAAAAGAGAGAAAAAGTAAGAAATATTGAAAGAGGCACGTTTTTCGTCTCGAGTTCTGTAGAAATTAAAATCTTAACGTTAGCATTGTCATAAATTTTCTCTTAGTCTTATCGTTTATGGAAAACTTTCAATATCGCATTCGAAATAATGTCGCTTTTAATTATCAATGAAAGCAAATGAATGATTAAAATAAGAAAGTTGGTTCCTGATGAAAGAACATTGCATTCCACAACTTTAGTTGGAGCCTGTTAACCATTTTATCTTTTATATTTGATAAAACATTAATATGATGCTAATTACTATGCTTTTTAAATTGTTATAAGATACTATGGTTTAACTTAAAGGAGTTCATAGTTCTTCCTCAAATAGAAGTCATAGCATTGAAGGATTCGTATCATTGACTTTCACTTGAAGATAATCTCCGGATAAGACAAAATATAATTTTTTTTAAAATTTATTCCAAGTTAAAGAACTGGGCAGTCTCACGTGTCACTTAAGCGATGCAAACACGCACCGATATGGAAACATTCCCTAAATATTTATTTGTGATTCCGAGAGTGTATAGTTTATTTCAACTCTTTATTTTTTTTACAATAAAATATATTAAATATATAATAAAATATATATTTTTTTATTCAATAAAATATATTTGAAGGGTAATCATTATGAAAAACCTCGTGATAAGATCCGAATTGAGTGTTTCTGTTTTTTTTTTTTTTTTTGGCAGCCGAGAGATGTCGTTTGTGTATTGCGTAGAAGATTGGTCCTCAGATTCCTCCAGGGAAGGTTTTGCATTCGCCACTTTTACCTTAGTCTTTGTATTGCCAGGGGCCACCATGGCTGCTGCCTACTGCCGCATAGGAGTGAGACTCTGTGGAGGTGGAAGCGGACTCAATCGCTCCGAAGGACGCTCCACAGGAAAACAGGTACAATAACTGTAGTTTGTCTACGGTAAGAAATCCCCCCGCCATAAAGTCTGAGGCCGCCTGCTGCTATGGAAACAAGATTAGGAGGTTATAAGTTTAAGAGAAGCTACTTCTCTTCACTCTAGGGCTAACACTATAGACCGGAGCTAAAGATGACCTTTCTCTCGCCGAGCCAAAACTTGTCCTAAACAGTGACCCTGCACCCCTACTTGAAATAGTTATACCTCGTTACCATAGTTACCACCACGGGTCCAGAGGAATGGCTAGGGGAGTTCTTACTTTAGACAAACTATATTACTGCAAGCAAGGCACTTAAAAAGCTTTATTCTATTCTTTTATTTTCTTACATACCCGGCATTGATTTGCAATATATTATATTATATTATATTACATTACATTACATTACATTACATTATATTATATATTATATAATTTAACATATGTAATATAATATTATATAATATAATGTAGGGGTGCACAATCTTTTTGAGTGAAGGGCCACTTGCACAGCAGGTTGGCTAACGAAGGGCCGCACATGTATTTAGACATGTTAATGACAAATATAGTAATGTTTATTTAAACATTAGCGTTCCATTTTTTTTTATCAATAAACTTAGTAATATCAATAACTTAGTAGTGTTCCATTATTACAATTCATTCAAAAATAAAAAAACTTATTCTTTTTTTCTTTTTTACGAAAAAAACTTGCTATTTTTATCATATGTACAATAGATTTATCAAAATAAATAGACATTGAAGAAAAGAAATATTTTTTTTTTATCATATCAAACAATACAAAAATTCATTTTAGAATTAAATTCGAATAAATAAAAAAAACTGCAATGCCCACAGAATGAAAGTAGGAAAAAGTTTAGACATAATTAAGCAATAAAAATTCAAATTAAATATTTTAATTGAAGAAAATTTATAGGTTTTAAACAAAAGCCAAAAATAAAAACAAAACTGATAATTCAAAATAAAATTCAATGCTTATTTTGTAATGTGCTTTATTATTTTATTTTATTAATTATTAGATTTTTTTATACCGTAAACATTTTCCTTTTTTTATCGAAAAATATCACTTAAGCAACAAAAAATTGAAATCTAAACTACAAACAGTGAGCAGTTTAAAAATTCACGTTTTCTGCCATTTTATGAATTTCTCAAGTTGTAATAGCATTGCATTTAAATTAGGGAGGGATGTAACGAGTATTTGACCCTTCTGTGAAAAATTCAGTTGGTTGAATGATCAGTCAAATATTCGGCAAAATATGTTTTAGAAATGTATTTTTCTAAGTTTTTTTAATTTTTGAATTTTTATAGATATTACTTTTTTTTAAAAAATTATAATCAGACAAGTCAATTTTGTCATTTTTTCGATACTTTGAGAATTGAGAAGGATTTTTTTCCATTTTTTGCTGTTTTTATTATAACCCAGCATTTTAACAGAACGCCTCATACTATTAATTTATTATCACTCTTTCCCTGTACTGTAATATAAATAACCAGTAACATAGAAAAGTGTGATTTTCAGTATTAAAGTTTTCTTTCAGGAACTAAGAAAAAATTTGTTTTTTCTGTTTTTCTTTTTTTAGGCATTTTTATTATGACTCAGCCTTTTTTTAAAAAATAAAGTTACAAATAAAATTTATTTTATAGCAATTTTTTTTCTTCTAAAATTATGGCAATGAGAAAAATTTAAAGTGAGATTTTCAGTATAAGATTTTCATTTAAAAAATTAAGAACGTTTTTTCTATCTTTTTATTTTCTTTAAATAAAAACAAAATTTTTTTAGACGTTTTCATTATAACGCAGTAATTTTTAATAGCATTTCTGTTGACTTAATTCTTTTTTCTTGGCTTTTTCTGGTAATTGAAAAACTGAGATGTTCAGCTTTAAAAAAATTTTTTCAAAAATTAAGATTGATTTTTATGTCCTCTGTTTTACTTTTCGACATTTTCAAAAACGTTCTTGATTGGCCTTATTTTTGAGAGTTAATTTATGAATACGTTTTTCCAGGAAATATTATTCTGAGCATTGAAATTTTAGTTTCAGTATTGCTATGCTGGTAAAAGATTTTGCTATTTGGCCCCAAGTGTACGGCGTTCAGTCGATTTTTTCTTCTTTTTTTTGCCGAATATTTGGTTTTTGATCAAATCACAATTCATTACCACATTCGACCAAATCATATTCGTTTTGAAATAAAAACGTACGAAAAATAACTAGGATTTACGATAAAACTGTACTGAAATACCATATCAAAAAGTGATTATTTAAAAGCGCGATTAACAATCACGTGTCGTAATAACATCATAGTTAAATAACGGGATCGTCAAAATCATGTGGTGAAGTATAGAAATAATTGGGAAAAAATATATTTATGCTGAACTCAGCACGAATAAAGCGTGTCAAATGCATGATTTGAAATTTGCACGTCGTAATAGAATAATTGGAATTTTTTATAATACGTGGGAACGCATAGCAATAATTGCTGAAAAAATTTTTGAAAAAAAAAAAGACGCAAAAAAGAATTGCAAAAAAAAGATAAAAAATCACTTAGATTTAAGATGAAATCGTCAGAAATAAAGTGCACAAAAAGTGATTATTTATATATGTGATCTGAAACTCGCGTCGTAATAAAAATTCGGGATTTTCGAAATCACGAAGAAAAGCGGAAATAACTGTATAAAAAAAAATCATTTATATTTACGATAAAATCGGCTTAAAGAAAGCTCGTTAAACGTAAATTTACTAAAGAATCTGTTAAAATTGATAATGTCAAAACGTGATGACTTGAAATTGCGATTAAAAATTGCCATTTTTTAAAATTTTTTATTGTGTTTAGAAGCTCTCGCGGGCCGCAGGTTGTGCTCCCCTAATGTAATGCAATGTAATGTAATGTAAGTTTTATTCTAGTCCATTTAGATATAACGAGACTATTGCAGAACAACTGAAAATATTAAAGCTAAATTGAATTTTTCTAATTATTAGAATACTATAGTTATTTTTTAATTACCTTTATTGATTACAAGATCCTCATAATTCACTATGTGAAGGGATATTTTATACGTCACTCAACTATTTATTAAAAGGAAAATAGTTCTGTTCCGCCCCCCCCCCCCACTTACCCAATGGTTCAACTTCCATTAATTTTCTTAATGCAACATAGTTTTTTAATGAAATGTACGTAAAATGTTTTTCCATTTCAGTAAAAAAAAATATTACAACTATTTCACAATGGCAAGAGTACTTAACTCGAGAGTTAACTTGGCTTTTGAGTTAGGTTTATAAAATAATGGTAATGTTTTTGTTTTTTAAGTCCTTGTCTTTTCGCATTCACAATATAATGGAGCGTAGAAAGCTGGTGGCCAAGCGTTTTCTGATCCTGACAACTGTCTTCGCTATCTGCTGGATTCCATACAACATAGCCACTCTGCTACTAGACCTGCAGGTAGGTCTATTTCAGATAGGTAACAAAAATTTAAATTTTATGAATTTATTCCTCAAAATAATGCAGTTAACATTAAGCTGATTAAACAACTATTAAACACTTTTAGAAAAAATAATTTTGAACAGAAATACTTAAACAAAAGCTTTCAGGGGTTGTTGGAATGAAAGATGCAAAAATATTTAAAAAAATGTTGTTATTGTCGTCTGCCATTAAAGAAGAGAGGGTGCGATTGTTCGTGTTTTCCAGTGATGCCATGTATGGCCAAGAATTTAACTTCTGCCACACGTCGCAATCGTCTATAGGGCAAACCCATTCATTCATCTACAGATCGTAATTTTGACCTGAACCAGAGAATAATCAATTTCTTATTCCGCACCCCCCGTTATAATTCTTCGCTCAAAATACGCTCATATCCATAAATTAGAGATAATGCCAGCTCCGGGAAATAAGGTTCAGAAATAAAACAATCGTGACTTATTCATGAAGCTCATTTATTAAACAAAAAATATAAAGAATCAAAAAGATGATGTGCGTATTATAATATATAAAAACACATATCATATATATATATATATCAAATTATCGAGCTGATCTTACAATTACTCCAATCATCAAGCAACGCTCTCCAAAGCTCCGGTACACATGTTGGAGGTGATTGAAAGGTTGCAAGTGGTCAGCCAAGCATGTCCCACACATACTCTATCGGATTCAAGTCAGGTGAGAATGCTGGCCATTCCATACGGATGATATCTCAGATTGAAGGCATTTGTTTACGATGTTTGCTCGGTGAGAACGGAATTGTCATCTATGACACTAATTCAGTACCAATGGCACCTCTAAACAAGAGTACACAATACTCCAGAATGATTTCGCGATAAATTTGCCATGTCATGATTCTGATTTGAACATGCAGATCCATTCTGGAGCGCAGTATAATTATATCTCGAACGAGCAACCCTACGTTATCGTTTAATGATGCAGTTGGTAATGGCTACCCGGTGTTCTCCATATGAAATTATAACGTGATTAGACTGTTAGAGCTAAACCTGGACTTGTCCGAAAACATCATACAAACTCACTGTGATGATGTTTACATTGCATGTTCTCTACCCTGGGCTAATCACTGGCGACAGTGAGCGGAACATACCTGACAGGCCTGCTAGTACATAGATCAATATTTTCAAACGCCTGTACACGGTTGGCGTTGAAACTCTGGTACCCGTGGCTGCAGACAGCTGGCAAGACTGGTCGGATGCTGTGCTCCGACTCTTCCTTGACACCGGTTTTCATTCGGCGTTGTAACTCGTGAGCGTTCTGTAACGTCCTTCCATTATTTTGCAATCGTTGTGAAAACTTATGAGCGGCGAAGGCTCAGAAGACAGAGCGTTCGCCTTCCAATGAGGTGAACCGGATTCGAATCCCAACGATGCCTGGTCGATACGAATCCGCATCCGGCTTGCACCGACCACAGTGCTGACGTAAAATATCCTCAGTGGTAGGCGAATTATGGGTTAAAGTCCCCTTACCGTCAATCTAACTGTGGGAGGTACTCGAGGTCTTCCTCACCATGTAACGCAAATGCGGGTTAGTTCTATCAAAAAGTCCTCCACGAAGGCAAATTTCCCCCAATACTTGATCCAGGAGTTATCTTGCCTTCTGCATTGGGTTCACAATTACAAGGCTACGTAGTTGAACATTAGTAGCCTGTTAAAATCCAAAAACTGGGTCTGCCGTTCAACGATGGAAAAAAATAAAATAAAATTACAAGTTCCTCGGATACTTCCATCTAAGTACGTCCTGATTCCAGGCGGCTAGTAATTCAATCACGTAAAGTCCCGCAGGGGACTGATCGCTAAGACACGGTTCTCAGCAGATCACCGAAGTCAAGCATCACTGGCTACGGTCAGTGTGCGAGTGGGTGACCACTTGGATCAGTCTGCGTAGGGACCGAGGGTGTGCGGTATGGGTCCTCGTTAAACTGTGCTACCGTAAAGTGCTCGACTTCGCGCGCAGGTCGTCGGGCTACCGAAGCGGGGGTGCCATCCCCTCCGCAGAGGATCAAAATTGTGATAGCATGTCTTCGGATCATCCTCCGGGATGCTTCCCAGACCGTCGCCAATAGCCCATTGTCCAGCTCTAGTGCGACGTAAATTAACAACAACAATCAATCACGTAAAAAAATCATCCACGTGCGTCCTCTGTGTCCTTACTATTCATTTATGGCGTTAAGCTGCTTACAAAACGCTTACGAACAATTTTACTTCTTTGACACCATTACTTAGATACTCGTTTCTTACACTCACCTCGTTGCGATGTACGATCAGCTTCATCTGGTGGTTTCTTGATGATTATTCTTGATGATGTGCGAGATAATTTTACAGATGAAATTTTCACTTTAGAATTCCGTGTGATTCTGAGTTATCTTAAATGCATGGACATGAGTGTCTTTTACGCTTTTTCTCTCATATACTCACTGATCCAGCTACCCAGATAGCAAAATAAGATTTATTTTCACTCAGCAAAAACCTCTTACTGTATGCCTAAAAAGGTTTTTATGCGGTTTACGTGTGAACCTTCTAATCTTAAAGCAAAATCTGTGACAATCTGATCTATTCTACGCACATTACCCTAATCCAAAACCTTGAAAACAATCTTTTGTACAAAAACCTTAAATCGAGGTTGATTTAGGGTTTTCAAGCGTGAAAAAAATCCATTAGTAAAGCTAGTCTCAAGGTGAAAATAATCTTAAATCTAGGTAATTGTAAGGTTTCTTTTCGCAAAGTCTTGTATGCTCAGCTAAAATCCACCTTGTTTTGAAATTTTAATGGACAATGCAATTTGATCCTATGACGTCAGCTAAAACGTCATTATGAACCTAAGTGACCATTTTACCTAAGTGACAATACTTTTTTAAAAAAATAATTTTTAATACTTTTGGGATGAAAAGTTTGAAACTGCAATATTTTTGCTTTATTGAAAAAAAGGTTTTCAGTTCAATCATTTTCGTGACAATTAAATGAACAAGGTTGCCATAAGGTTACAAGCTTTCTGGATACCCTGTAACTCATTTGCCACCATACATTTATTATGGTGAAGCTTGTGTCACTTGTTACAGTGTACGAGGGTTGCTATTTATATTTCTGGCCTTGGCAACAGTAAGTGTTGCTAGGCGACCGCAGACGATTTTAATCGAAAGTTTGATATTTTTAAACATAAATTCAGCAGACGATTTACCATTATAGCTTCATTTGTATTGTTGACAGTAAATTGAAAAGTTCTTCTTTTTCAAAAAATGGAATTGAACCGTGAACATTTTCGTGCCATTATTTTTCATAACTTTCGACGTGGATTGTCAAGACAAGAGTGCTTCGATGAACTTAATTCTTTATTCAGCGATAAAACGCCATCCTACAGCACTGTAAAAAATTGGTACAACGAATTTAATCGTGGTCGATGTTCGATCCAGGACGAATCCCGTGCAGGTCGACCAAAATCCGTTGTTGTGCCAGAAAAGATCGATGCTGTGCGTGAACTGATAAAGCAAGATCGTCATGTGACATACCGTGAGATAGAGGCGTCTTTGGACATTAGTATGACTAGCATCAATAAAATATTGCATGAACATTTGAGCGTAAAAAAAAATTTGTTCGCGTTGGATCCCGCATAATCTGACAAACGCTCGAAAAAAGGCTCGTGTCGATTGGTGCAAGGAAATGTTGGAAAAATACGTTCAAGGTACATCAAAGGCTGTGTATAACATTTACACAGGTGACGAATCATGGATCTATGAATATGAGCCGGAAACAAAACAGCAATCAACTGTATGGGTCTTCCAAGACGAGGCAAAACCAACAAAACTTGTTCGAGGAAGAAGCACATCGAAACAAATGATTGCCTGTTTCTTCGGCATTAACGATCATGTGGCAACAGTAGCGTTAGAGCAACGCAGGACGGTCAATTCTGAATGGTACACGACCATTTGTTTGCCAGAAGTCATCGGAGAAATTCGAAAAAAGCAGAAGAACAGGCGAATCATTCTTCATCATGACAATGCAAGCTCTCACACATCGACTCAAACAAAGGCATTTCTGACGGAGCGAAAGATCGAACTGATGGGTCATCCGCCGTACAGCCCTGATTTGGCACCCAATGACTTCTTCTTATTCCCACACATCAAAAATAAATTACGTGGACAACGATTTTCAACCCCCGAAGAAGCGGTTGATGCATTCAAAACGCATGTTTTGGATTTACCTCAATCGGACTGGAAAAAGTGCTTTGAAAATTGGTTCAAACGCATGCAAAAGTGTATTGATCATCATGGAGAATATTTTGAAAAACAATAAAACCAATTTCGATCCTACATATTTATTTTTTCATTATTAGGCCAGAAATATAAATAGCAACCCTCGTAACACTATGATGGCCAACTATTAAAATTAATAAAAAACTTAAACTGCAATAAATCATTTACCATTAGTTCGCCAGCAATCTATGAAAACAGAGAGCATTTAATTAATTATTCTCAAGCTGATTTGTCAACATACTAAATCAGTATATTGAAACCTGTGTTATTTTCCCATTTGCTACAGGACTTTGATGGTCTATGATTAGAAACAAAAAGAAAGGCTTAAATTCCAAATAGATCTATTGATATTAAATAGCAGATATAAATGGAATTAGATCGCATTACACTCAAGCTTATTTGTCAACATACGGAATAAATCTAGTGAAGCCTCGCTATTTTGTTACAGAATTTCACTGTAACAAATGAATTTATTCGGATTATAAAAATAAAAGACATCGGCCAAAATCAAATATTATATCATTCCGAAATAAATCTCGATAGAATTATATTATCTGATATAACGAATACGGTCAATCTTTCCTGTTCTGTGATATAAATGACATTTTTAGAGTAATGGAAGCTACAATAGAAACTTAAATTACGCCATTTCAAACATAATATTTTCTTGTTTTATTTATTTAATCTTTTTTACAAAATTTATTTAATTTCGTGAAAAATGACTGTTTTACAGTAGGTTTCAAAAAAAATTTAGCATAGAAAAACAAAATTATTTTTTTGTTGTTTGAAGGTCATAAAAATTTCGAGCAAATTCAGAGTAAAAAACGCCAACCTGTGATAAACTTAAGAAAAAAATGGATGAAAGCAATCACACTACAAATAATTATTTGATAATCTTTCAAGCATTTTACCTTAAAACTCATTTTTTAAGATGAATAAATAAATAACTGATGATGAGTAAACAAATACCAAAAAAGAGGAGATTTCCGTATCGTGATCTGTGGCAAAATAATCGCCCAAGTCTTGGCCACTTCCGGGTAGCAGACAGCTAGAAGCTTTTAAAAAAACATCACAGAAACTGATCAACTCGTAGCCACCCCCGGGCAAACATCCACATGTATATATATATTTTTTTTAAATTGCAAGTTTAAAATTTATTTGGCACATTGGCGATTGTAGTTGGCGTGACAGATCACGATACGCAAATATCCCCCAAAAAGATAGAGGAACCGTCCTGAAATACTATTGTTGACAGAGAATAAATAATTACAGGTGAGTGCTGGCGATGTGTATAGTCATCTGGAAGCATTCCAGCCTTTCGGATTGTTGCTGGGACACATTAACAGCGCCATCAATCCGTTGTTGTACTGTTGGGTGAATAAGAGATTCAGAAAATGCGTCGCCCTCACTTTTAGGTGTACAAAGACAAGAGACGCCGTTTGGGACAGAAGAGACATTTTCCAATGCCAAGTAAGTTCCATTCACCCAAGTCCCATATACTCTTTGTTTAGTCCAAGTCAAAATTCTTGATGGTCCCATTGAAGCATTTTGATGGTTTATGTTGGTTTCAATGCGATTCAAGATGGTCCAACATCATTCGATGGCCACCATCATCCAACATTTTCCATTCTGCGTTCATGGTATTTGATATGCGAGCAAACTTCCAACATCCCATGATGGAAAATGCTACTTTAATACTATGATGGTTAACCCACAAGAGAAGTTTGATTTTCATGAACCAATAATCCGTGATGGTCCATGGTGGTTCCAACTATACATTTTTACTATGGTTTAAGGAGAATTCTTGTTGGTTCTCAGGAATATACCATCAAAACAATTTTTTTTGTAGGACCATCAGTCCGGATTCTTACATTGGGGTGATGGTAGTTCACGTTGATTTCGAAGAAATTTTGATGGAAATTTCTGATGGTTTAACTTGAACAAACCATCAAAGCAAACAGCTATTCTTATGTTGGATCATCATAAATCAGTCCGAATTCCTACATTTGGGTGATGGTTACTTATGTTGGATACCATCAAAAATTTAATGATTCATGATGGAATTATTGATGGTCACCATCAAGATTATGTTAGTCCATCAGTGGAAAACCATCAAAAATTTTGACTTGGGAGGCGTGTCAAGGTTACGTTTTCCCCTTCTCTCCGTTACCATGGTAATAGCTAATCTTGCTTTTTTCCTTCACATATTTATTCCAAGTTCTTACTGCAACTTAGAGTCGTGGGAAAAAGGAAGATTTTCCGGAATCAAGGAAGTGGTGAGGGTGAAAAATATGGAGAGTGGGGAAATCGTGCAACCTTGAGACGCCTAATCTGCGTTACAATTGAAAGAACAAACACACTGTTTCACGATCGATTTTGAGAGAATTGGCTTGGCAACTATTTTCCTCTCACAACATTAAAATAGAATTTCAAAAAACTAGTGAAAGCACCTTAAAAGCGTAACTGGCACACTAGACACCTGAATATAATAAATCGTAATTTTATAGGCACACTAAACACCAGAATATAATAAGACAGTCTTAACCCAGTCCCGCCCCCGTGGGGGGCATTCAGGGGCTACTAGTGACTCTGTGCGCATTCGTGACTGCTTCAGTAGAGAGATGGACACTTAAAGGTGTGGCTTAGCAACGACGAATGGCAACACTGGCGAAGATGGGCAGCCAGTGATTTGGGCGGCACTCAAGTCAAGTGAAGCACGGGAAATAATCAAAACAAAGGATACTTATAATGAGAGTTTTTAGTCTGATACCAAGTCTGGTTGCTGCACGCGCAAAGCAGCTTCGCAACCCATTGAAGCCCTGCCCCCGTCCTAGAAGGCGTAAAGATTTATTAAAGAAACAATAAAAATTTACCAAGTTTACAAAAATACAATAAGAACAAAAAACCAATACAAGAACTAGGTAGCAAAAAAAATAAAAATCTAGAAACAGATGAAAAGATGATCGTTACATAAGGAAAAAGCACTCCCCATATTGAAAGAATGGTTGGTGGTGCGGCTCATAGTAGTAAAGTGGAAATTCACCAGAATATAAGCAAGACTTGACCCTGCCCCGCCCTCGTAGATGGCATCCAGGAATTACTGGAGATTATCGTTGGTGCAATCCTCGAATCAGTCGGAGGACCCAGTGGTGCATAGACACGAGGATCCATGGCCCCGAGTCACACACGACATAGAGCAACACAATCTTCGATGAGCAGAGGAGGCCGAATGGGACGAACCCGAGTCGGTTCCATACTCAGCTGCAGACGACTCACTAGCAGTGTGGCACCGAGAGACAACCGCCACGCCACGACCCCTCGAGGCATCCTCTGACTGGAAAGTTCCCAAAACCACTTTGAACTTTATTAAAATACAAACAGAAAAGGGGCCACCAGCTCGGTGGCCTAACAAAATTCGATATAACAATTATTACAATGTAAGCACCTAGGAAAGAGGTGGAGGACGCCATTTGTCGGCTTACAAAAACGTGGGGCTAGTATTTAATCTTCCTTTGAAGACTGGAGATTGCTCGCTGGTAAGAAGGGCTATTTCTTTTAAAAGCTGGATGGTTTGAGCTTAGTTTAGAACCGAATTTTTGGTTTACCGCTTCGCAGTTTACACACTTGCTCTTGTTTTTACAGGTGCTCGTTTTGTGCCCTTCCTCCCCGCAGTTGACACAACATTCTTTATTTGTGCAGTCCCGTGCCGTGTGTCCAAAGACGTTGCATCTATAGCACCGTAATGGTCGTAGGTACTCTTTCAGTCGAATGACCGACCATCCAGAATATAATAAATCGTAATTTAACTGGCACACTAGACACCAGAATATAATAAATCGTAATTTAACTGGCACACTAGACACCTGCATATAATAAATCGTAATTTTACAGGCACACTAGACACCTGAATATAATAAATCGTAATTTAACTGGCACACTAATCGAAAAAGCTTCGCCATTTCTGTTCTTAAGGATTTCAGAGAATTGCTATTGAAACGTTCTTGACCATTTCTATTTCAGGAGTATCCGATGACCATGGCCGCTAGTCTTCGCTCCTCCTCCCTTACCTGGAAGAAGTCTTTCAGGAAGACAGATTCGAGTGAGAAATCTCGAAGGAACAATACACCCACGAGTGCCACTCTGGATTCAGGAGTATCGATCATCAGAGACTAAATAACATTTAATGAATTTTATAGGACGACTCATGAGTCAATCTACCTGTTGCATACTCATGGTATTTGAGTGATTTTCAAATTTAAGGCATTTTTGAAACTGAAATGACTTGAAAAATAAAAATCATTCTTGCTGATTGATTCTTGTATATTTCCTGGCACATGTTTCAACAGTCAGCAACAAGAATGAATAAAAATTTAGATCAGTGGGAATTTTATAAATCATCACTACACTAAAAGTACATTAACAAGTAGCATACCGGCCAATTTTGTAAAATTGAATTCTTTTTTACTACCACGAGTAGACTTTTTAAACTTCGGACATTATGAATCAAATATAGTACACAGCCTTATTTTGTATATGATATATAGTAAGAGTCTCATTAATTAACTTTAAAAAGTTGGTAACAGACTGGACAATATTAAAAAAAAATACTCACCTTTAGAAAATCCAAAAATCTTGAAAAGTAATCTTTCATCTCAAGATCGCTTTTGAAAATGATTATTCTCACATACTACATCATGAATGCAATCTTAAAAAGTGTACTGAGTAATTTTAAAAAGAATTATCTTTGGTAACAAACCGGACACTTTTCTTGGACAGCACAAAACAATTAATGTGTACCAGGAATAATTAAATTGAAGATATTTACTAGATCTAAAAAAATTTATAACTACTAATAGAAAAATAAACGTTAGGCAACTTCTAATACTGTATATAATAACTCTTATTCGTTTGTATTTTTGGGAACCACAAACATCTAAGACAAAAAGCTATTACATTCTAGAATAAAAAATATTTTTTTGTCGGACATCAAAAATGCCTCAATCTTGAAACCCACCCAACTATAACAAACAACATTGTGATGATTGATGTTTGTAAATCTTGAGAGAAGACAAATTCGAATTGAGTGAAAGATCTCGAAGAAATAATAAAATCTAGATTCAAGAATATCGACCAACAAAGACTAAATGAGATCAGTGAATTTTATAAAGGCGATTCTCAGTATTTGTCTATCTACGACTTACTTTTGAAAATGTTGTTCGCAAAATTGGATGAGAAACTATTTTACCCTTGTTAATCTTTCGTTACGAGAGATTTGAATAACTCCATAATTCGCTGGCAGAAGTTTGTTCCAAACTCAATTCATGTCTAGAGAAAAACAAGGACTAAATAAGATTAGTGAACTTCCTAAAAGCAACTTATAAGTCTTTGTTAAAATTTTATCTAAAATAAACAGCATTGAAATGAAGTTTTTAAAGCTTGTTAGTCGTCAAATAACTCGAGAGAGAGAGAAATCGCTGGAACAATACACCAAAGAAGGATTGAAAGTCGATTACTATTAACATCTACAACGATCATAAATTTGACATCAAACTGGTGTTTTCCCTCCCTTCTTTCTCATTAGTTATTCAACAGATTTCGATGGCGTGTTTGTTTCTTCATTAGCAACCTCACATGCGAACACCTCTTGACTTGATTTTTTTATATAAAGAATGTAAAAACACATACAGAACAACCCTGCATAATACATATATTCAACATTTGTGTGCTTAAAGAGCCAACTCAAATTATTAATGGTGATAAAATTTGGGAAGCTTAGCTGAGCGCATGAACATTAATTTTCTTTCAACCGAGGACAGATCTCGACCAGCTTCTTCTTTCATCAAGTCATCTCAACTCTATGGTAAACATTATTATGGTATCTCACCACAGCACATCGACATTTGTAAACATTTTTCATTACTGTAGAACTGAGTGTAATATGATAATATTCTGAAATGGAATAATAAAAACTACCGGAGTTTCCCTCTGCTTATGAGACATGTGAACGGGCTTGATATTCTATGCTATGTTGCAAGCTTAAAAAAAAAATTGTGGTGTAGGATTTAAGTAATCATTCACAACTGCATATAATTCCTTTATCAAATTATACAAAAATGCTTTCAAAATAGTAAAAGCTTTTAAAAGTTAAACACATCAGACAGAAATTTAACTCGCACTGTCTTATACGATATATATCATAGAATTATTAAAAAAAAGTTTATGATTTTGTAGCCTTACTGGAATCCAAGATTTGGCGACGTATTTCGATAAACAAGGAAAACGTTCGTTCTTGAAAAAGACACAACTAGATGACGTTGCAAGAGTATTGGATTTGATTGGACCACTAAAAAAGGCGTGCCATCGCTGACATGCTTTGAACAAATCAAATGCAAAATAAATAATTTTCACTTTTGTTTCGTTGTAGGAGAAAATCATATTTATTAAGCAAGAAACAATATTAATTATTCGTTCATCAGTTTCTTTAAATGCGAACAGAAAGCTGTGTATTTGTTACGATTTTTAGGTAGCATTTTTATTAATTCTTATTTCTTGCTAATTGTTGTTGTTAATTTACGTCGCACTAGAGCTGCACAATGGGCTATTGGCGACGGTCTGGGAAACATCCCGGAGGATGATCCGAAGACATGCCATCACAATTTTGATCCTCTGCGGAGGGGATGGCACCCCTGCTTCGGTAGCCCGACGACCTGCGCGAAGTCGAGCACTTTACGGTAGCACAGTTTAACGAGGACCAATACCGCACACCCTCGGTCCCTACGCAGACTGATCCAAGTGGTCACCCACCCGCACACTGACAGTAGCCAGTGATGCTTGACTTCGGTGATCTGCTGGGAACCGTGTCTTAACGATCAGTCCACTGCGGGACTCTTGCTAATTGATTAATGTTGTTAATAAGAAAGCAAGCAAAAAGTAGACTGTGCAACGTCGTTTCAAGAGTTGGCGATGTTGATATACGCTCGCGCTGGGAGCTTGGTTTGGCGTGCACTTCGATGCAAACAGGCTCACTCTATATGGATGTCTATTTTTTTTTTTTTACTTACAATATTTTTATTATTGAAATTCGTACTTTAATTTGAACGTAATTTTACTATAAGATTTTTTTGTTCTTTATAAATTCTAAAAGGTGGCGAGCAGTAAATGGAATTAAGGAAATTAATATCACGATACATATAAAAGTGTAGAGGTTGCCATGTTTTGAGTGTTACATTCAGTTTTTCATGTCTTCAATGTGTTAACACATTGAATGGTAAATGGCGCAAGCCATAATGTATACAGTACAAGTGCAGTAAAAATATAGGATGGCATATTTTTAAGCTAAGGCGTAAAAATAAATAGGAAGTAGAAACCCGGAAGTCTCATTATTAATTTAATAGTTAGTGCCATCTACTCTGAACTTTATATGTTTCTCTATCATTAATTTTCAATTATTTGCGAATGTTTTTAATTTACAGCATTGTTTTATCACATTGATAACCAGGTATGTCAGAAAAGCGGTGAATCATTATTTAAACAAAATCTACACACGATATTCAAATATCATTTTATTTACAATGTATAATACAAGTTAATAACAATATGATAGGAAACTAATATATAACTAACACAACTTAAAGTTTAGTGTCTAAAAGAAGGCATATATTCAGCTTTAATTCTATCTCTGTCAGCTGGTTGAGGGACGTGTGGTTCCAATCCTTTACGCTTTCGATCTTTCCTTACATAAGCCTAGAAATAAAACATTTCTCAAAATGTATTAAACTAGTTGATTTCGAGCAGAATCGTAAATGCATAGTATAGATATTAATTAATGTTGAGCAGTCATGTAACAAACTGAACGGCATATACTTAGTCGTTTATAATAATTAAAATTTTAAATATTATTTGCTGTTCCTTCCGGTGCCTTTACATTATTACATTTGGAATATGTTTTAAGAAGTTAAAGTCAGCAAAAGAGAGATAAACTATACTCAATATCAATCTGTACCAAAAGTAATGATATTGATCAATCTAGATTTATATAACCACTTATTAAGATTTTCCACAATCAAACAATTTTAGTTTTAAACTTAACTTATCTTTAACATTTTTGCATTATTTTTCTGTTAAATAGAAACACGTTTCAAAAGCCATTTACGTTAGTTTTTCGTTAATAAAAAATCAAAGATATATTTAAATACAGTTAACATATAAAAGTGCTAATTCCTGGTAAAACTGACCTTAATGCTATTAGTTAGCAGAAATTGATGTCATCTTTTAAATAACTGAAGAAAAAAGAAAGAAAGAAGCCAGAAGATTTAATTGTAACAATGCATAATACTAAACTTAGGCGCAGTGGTCGGAAAAACTACATTTTCTTTGTAGTAAACTATAATTACTTTATTACAATTGTAGTTAACTACAAATACTTTTTTCTAAATGTAGAGACTACAAATTACTTTCAAAATGTAGTCAATACTTCGCTGCTTTTAGACGACAAGCTTAACTGGAGAACTTAACTTTCACCAATATTCAAAATGATTTTGAATAAAAAAATTGGCTCGGTTAAACATGTGGAAATATTAAGAAGTTTTAATTCGTGTTTACATGAAACAGTTTTTAATACTAAAGCACTTTTTACGAATTTGTTCTTTAAACTTTCTAATTCTATACTTTTCTCAATAGTGATTTATGAAATTCTAGGAAAATATTTGTGATTTAAGTGATCAGTGCTTTTTTATATCCTCCAAGAATTTAAGTACAGTGCGAAAAAGAAAAAGCGGATCACCCTGAATAACTTTTGATCTAATGATCGGATCTTCACGTTCTAGGACACAATCTTAATGGTTTCAGTGGGTGGCCGCAAATATGTTAATTAATTAATGCAAACTATATTTTAAGTTACGAAATTAGACACAAAAACGTACTCTATAGTTCCTGTGAAATCGAATTTTAAGAATGTCAGATATTTAAAATTCGACCGATTTTTCCTAGCATCAGATGTAGATTTTATTAACACTCGGCCACAGAGGCATTCTTATTGCGTACGTTGAAGAGTCCACGAAGGATTTGCACCAATCAGATTCTGAAAAATTTTTGCATTTGAGCTTTGTTTCTTCATTTAAATCGCTGAAAGTAATCGCTACAAACTACTGTTTTTTGTATCGCACTGCTCACTACACTTCTAACTACGAAAAAAAGTAGCGGCTACAGTAGCTTCTCTACTTGCAGTGCGATACTTCCTTCCGCTGCTTATGCGACATTAAACTTTTTGTATGTCCCTCCCAAGCGGACAGATTAAATTTTTAAAACATTTTTTAGGTTTGGAGACTAAAACTTCCCCTGACACCAGCTGTCCAAGCACAAATTGTTCTGGAGTTATAAAAGCCACACGTAAAATCTTCCTTTTAATATCATAGATACAGTTAATTGGAAGCGCGATCGCAGATACTAATACGAAGCTGCGATAATACAAAATCAAGAGATCATGTTTATTCTGCCCTCTTTTTTTAAGGAGTCATTTAGAAAAAAAATTTAATGCTAAAAGAAAGATATCTGTGTGTTATATTTTAAAGAATCATGGTGCAGAAAATTTATTAACCTCTGCCCCAAATACTAAGCTTTATTATAAAAAAAAAATAGTTTATTTAAAAGATATACTTTTTTCAAAAATAATAGGTGCCCCTCTCTTTCTCTCTCCGTTATCATGGTTTCGGAAAATTTTACTTTTCTTCCACACCAACTTCTTACGCACAATATGGTAAAAAATTAAGATTTGCCGAACGGGGTGGTGAAAAGTATGGAAATCGCATCCCGTTGACTGACTTAACCAATGATATTGTTTATCATAAAATATTAAAGAAAATTATAAAACAAATACCGAATATCCCGTTGTACAAGTCTGCTCTCTATTTTTAATTGCGAGATTGCAAAGTTCTATACTCTGTTGCAATCTAAGAAAAAACCATTATCCCTATGGAGAGAATCTGTTTGCATTTAAGTGCACGCCAAATGGATGCCAAGCTCCCAGCGGGCACGTATATCAACATTACCAACTCTTAAAATGACGTTGCACTTCCTCTTTTCGTTTGCTTTCTTATTAAGATTCAATTAACAAGTATTAAGAATTAATAATGATAACTAAAAATCGTAACAAATATATGTCTTTCTATTCATATTTAAAGACACTGATGAAAGAATAATAAACATTGTTTCTTGCAGATGATTTTCTTCAACAAATTTCTGCCTGACATGTTTAACTTATAAAAGCTTTTATATTGTTTTGAAAGCCTATTTGTATAATTTGAAAACGAAATGCAGTCGCTGATGCTCACTTACATCCTATATCACGATGGTCTTTTTCTTAACTTGCAACGGAGTATAATACTATGACGGATGTATAATTAGAACGCTAGAAAAAACCAAATAAAAATATTTAAAATTATAAAACATAAACAAAATTATTAAGTTTACAAAATTTTCCAAAATTAGAAATATTTCACATTGTTCCCTCTGGATATGATACATTCGATCTCAAATAAAGACGCATAAACAAATGTTGCGTCTGCGCTGGTCTTATAAACGTCAAGTGTCAAATGATACTGGTCACATGGTTTCAAATGTAAAATCTCTTAAAAAGTGAGGAACTTCAAAGATTGGAGGAGAAGAAGCTTTTTTTGTAAGTCTTAGGAGATGGGGATGAAGTAGAATGCATTTCTAAGTGGGATCCGTATGACGATAGTATTGATTCGGACGCAACTGATGTTTCAAAATCTCGTAATTTGTAGCTCTATGGTATGTTTTAAGAGTTTCCATTGTGTTATAATTTTTGAAATATTTTCAAATAAATAATCTTAAATTTTCGCATTCTTAATTTTTTGTGATGTATTTTTAAGTATTGTCTCTAAAAAAATAACATTTATACGTTAATATAGTTTAGTGTGTGTTTACAAACAAGAAATTAACAGCTTGTAAACAAACTAATCCCATTCATAATTATCTCGATTATTATCCATGTGTATATATATATATATATATATTGGTGAAGTGATCGTGTTGTTAAACGTGGTGATGAACACGATCTGGAGCTTTTGACTTATGGGCATGGCTTAATGACTCCTGCAATTATTATTGATTAAATACTAATTGTTAATTAAAAAGCGTATTTCTCTTGCTAATTTATGGTCTCATTAATTTATTTAAATTATTATTTAAAAATGAACACGATCACTTGGAATAAAAATGCTTACCCAAAATTCTTTGCATGTCTTATAATTCTTAAAAGCTGCTTCACATTTTGATCGATCATAGTAATTATGATCTAAACAAGTTAAGGACATCTTGTGTTCCTAAAAGAGAGCAGTATTTTCATAGAATTATTAATAAATCTAAATTATTATTTTTTTTTTCTAATCATCGGATTTTTATATACTGAACAGCAATCTTAAGAGGACGTTATAACGCGAGGAAAAACTTTTCATGGCAAATATAACTTCACATTCATAATTAATTTAGAATTTAAAGTAAAAAGAAAAAGTGAGAAGTTCCAATTGCTGAATTTTTTTTTTCTTTCAAAATATCGAAAAGCACACAAATTATTGGAAGAGAACTTCCCCATTGCGTAATTCTATGTTATCCTCACACTTCATTACGATATTTTGAAAATTTCTCGTCTACTCACTAAGTTTAGCTGAACTCCCTTTTTCCATATTTTAAATTTTAGATTACGTATGAGAATTTGTGATGAAAAATTTCTCCCGTGTAAAGGATCCTCTTAAGTGGACGCTATACCGTGGAATAAATTTATACTATATGGAAAGTAAATAATATCATTTTATACCGACAGATGGCGGTCGGTGAGATTCAATTATATTCTGTTCTTGTTAAGAACTCCTCAAGCCTTTCTCCAGGAGCAGTGATGGCGACAATGGATTTGAGGTTTAACTATTCCAAGTAAGGGTTGTTAGAACTATATTTAAAGCAGTTTTTGGCTCAGGTGTGCAAGAAAAGGGGAATCGGAGAGAGAAACTCCTCTCTTTGAAATGCGCTATTTCTTGTTTCCATAGCAACAGAGTGCCTTAAACTTAGTGGCGGGCGAGGGGAGTTCTATCTATAGACACACTATAAACAATTCTATAATTCATTAATTTATTTACATACTAAGCGAATATTTATTTCTCATCTTTTACCACTTTAGCTTAGGAAAAAATAAACAATGATTTTTAATTTCAGATCGGAATATAAATATTTATATTGACCTGGCCGTGGGAGAAACGTTGACTCACCTAATAGGGGGCCCCTGAAAGAGTGGCGAACTGCCCTACTGTTAACTGAATGACGAGTGTTAATCGGCTGGGAATTGGGAAGAAAAAAATTATATTATTATCTAATACATAAGGGCAGATAGGAGTATCTTGTTTTTGCTGAATAAATCCTAATAACGACTACTTTTTTTTTTACGAAAAGGAACCGTCCTTTTTTAAGTCTAAACCATACTAATTAATTAGTGCTGTAGATAATAATTTAAGTTAAGAAATCGAACATAGAAACATACTCTTTTTTGAATAAACGTGAGAATCAATACAAGGGTACTACTTGCAATTAAATTGATTAATTTTTGAGCATCGATTATCCCGCGATGCTTCTGTAAACTATTAATAAGCGATTTTACAGAAGAAAACAAAAGACAGAAATGCGTAATGCTAGTTGAAGATTAAAGGTACAGATAGATGAGATTAAAAAATCATGATTAAAAGTAAAATTGCCTGTTTCTGATCTAAACTGAGATCTAAATCTTTTTTTTCATTCTCTCAAAATCAGAGCTCAAAATTTAAGTAAAAGCAAATGATAATAACAAAACAATGATTTTTTGTTGTAAAACAAAGCTTAAAATAATTAAATATTACACAAAAACGCTCTAAAAATACACATTTTTTTAAAAAAATTAAAATTTTTCTATACAATTGATATCATTAATAGTATTTGTTTTAAGTTGAAAATGTCTTTTTTAAAAAAAAAATGGATCAAGGATCTTAAAGAGCTTTACGAACTCGATTAACTCAACTGATTAATTTAGTAGTCCGACTTAAAGAGTGTCACTACGTTCTCGGAGTGGTGGTATATACGAAAGATGTCATTGTGTTTGGACTGCTAAAGGATCAAATTTCTTGCTTATGGTAGCCCGTATGGTAGTAAATAATTTTAAAAAAAATCGAGAATTTTTTTTCCCTCAAAATTCCCTGATTTTCCCAGGTTTATATCCAAATTCCCCGATTTTTTCAGTCGACCTGAATCACTCTGCTTGAGCCGTGGTAGCTCAGATGATAAAACACTTGTCTCCTAATGAAGCGACCCAGGTTCAAATCCCAACGATGGCTTGCCGATGCGAATTCTACCCCATAGTGCTAATGATAAAAATCGTCAGAGGTAGACGGACTACGTGTTAGAGTTTCCTTGAGGTCAGACTAACCGTGGAAGGTTTTGTGGTTTTCCTTTTCATGTAATGCAAATGCGAGTTAGTTCCACCAAAAAGACTACGCTGAATGCAAATTTCTTCCAATAGTTCCCTTGTCTTCTGGATTGGGTCAAAATTACAAGGTTGCAGAGATGAAAACTGGTAGGTAGTCATTAACTCAAAACTGGGTCGGCTGCTCAACGACGATTATAAAATAAAATCACTCTGCTTCACAACTGTAGTGATGAACTCAAAAACCTTGTGGGGACAACATTAGACTTGGAATTACTTCCCAACGTGCTTATAAGGGTCAATGGTACAGAATAAATATACCATGTGTGATATTTAGTTGCCTATATTAGAAACTGAGAATCAAAAACATAGACCAGTGTTTGCTAAAATTTATATTTTCACTTTCAACTCCACACTACTCTCCCTCCATTTTGCTGTGATATTCTCAGAAAGTAAATGTTTGTAAAGTTTGTCTATTGTGAGAAAAGAGAGGTCGTTTGTTGCTATGGAAACAAGAATAGCGCATTTCAGGAAATGTAGCTTCTCTTCACTCTAGGGTTAACATAATAGACCGAAAAAAAGATTCCCTTTCTCTCGCCGACCGGAGCTTACAACCTGTCCTAAACAATGACCCCTACTTGAAAAAGTTATACCTCGTTACCATAGTCACAGCCACGGGTCCAGACGAATGGCTAGGGGAGTTCTTACTTTAGACAAACTATAATTCGTTTACTACGAAAGGAAGAAAATAGTAAAATAAGAATAATGAAATTTAAAAAAATAATAAAGATAGAAAATATTAAAGTGTTTTGTGAAATTATAAAAACTTAACATTACTATTAGATTTCGTCAAGAGTATATGCAATCAAAAAATGTAATTTCATTTTTAAAAAAATATGACAGGATGGTGTTTTGGTTACCACAAAAGTGAAGAAATCGCTTATTCTGCAGATGCAGTTGCCTTATTCTACAGATTCTAGTGTACAGATCAACTAAAGTAATCTGTTAAAGTTCACAAAAAATAGTTCCATTTCTCAAATTAAGTAATCTGCAAACTACTTAGATAAACAAACCGCATATTACGTACCAAGCACTCGTTAAAATTCAAAATAAGATTTTTGCTGTTACAACAGCAACGTTTCTGCATGCTTACACACTATCAATCCTATTTAATTTTTGCTGTCCATAAAATCAAGTGAGTACAGTCAATCAACATATTAGTTGATATAATCAATCACTTTAAAAACTGTAATACAAAGAAACAAATGGTTCAAATGTTATTACAATTAAGAAATATTAACTTGTGTCATTTTTCGACAAATAAAAAAATAATTCAAAATTGCCAACAAATTCGTAAATAGAATAAGAGAAATAAACTTTAATGATACTGTAGTCGTCAATGTGCACATTCAGTGGGAGCAACCAAATCTTTCAACAAAAAAAGAACCTTTTAAGCAATCAAAAAATATTTTTAAGCACAATATATATATTAACACAATGCGAAATAATTTTCAAAGATTTTACGCGATCATGATAAAATAACTAGTTTCTGACAAAGAACTCCTCTTGATAATATTAGCCGCTATAAAATGATCAAGAGATTTTTCGGTTTGATATCAAAGGATGGAAAATGAAGTCTGAAATTGAGAATATCTTGCAAAATGCTGCAGAGTCACACACGAGAGTGCAAGTTAGACGGAAACGTAGTTGTTTAGACTCGAGTAAATATATTACTAATTTTTACTTTATAATCTTAACTTTTTCTTTTTAAAAAAGAGGTTTTAGTTTAATTTGCTTCTAATTATGACGAATTGAAGGGTAAGTATCAAAGCAATTAAGAGAGGTTAAGCCAATTAGCTCGTTGCAAAACTAGCTATCTATAAGACCCTAAATTTCTATTTTTTAACTGCGATTATATTTTCTTGCCATATAATATTACCCAAACTATAAAGAAATATTTATAGTTCTTTCTAAATAGCAGGTATTAGATGTAGCATAGTTCTGAAAGTATTGAATCATACTTAAAAATTACACTCTTAAAATTTTAACAAAGACACATCCAAAAAAAGCAAATTTAATTTTTCACCTCATTTAAATTATGTTTGCCACATGACTTTCTAGTTGTTGCACCTTACAACCACACTACTGTAAATCATGGATTAATATAGAGGATGCAGGAAGAAAGAGGATACACATAAAACGGTATTTTAAGAGCCCATGATATTCAAGGCTCCTAAATTTTTTAACAATAAAAATATAACAACTAAAAATTTATTTCAAACAAAGTGTTATAAGCATTCTAAAAATTAGTTTAGAAAACTGCGGTATTCTCGCATTCTAAAAATTTTCTGTGTTCTAATTTAATATTGTAATAATAAGGACGGCACTGTAGCGATTAAGCACGCCAATAAGTGAAAACTCAAATTAAAGTTTAAATGTCATAATAATATTTAAAAAAAGAAAAAGAATGGAATTTTAAAAATCATACGAAAAGAATCCTAAAGGAGAAAAATAGCTGTCAATCCGAAAGTCCCAGAGTCCAAAAATATTTAAAACAGTAGCAAATAATAACCTAATAACAATTTAAATCATAATTAATTTATTTAATTTTACCCACTGTCTTCTTTGCACAATTAGGTTTATATATATATAGGATTCACGCCAGTATGGCTACAATTGATGCAAAATGTTCCACAAATGTCGCTAAAATCACACACATAGGCGACAAATTTGGTGTTTTGAAGTATGTTCTGAATTTGCAAAATAGTATAAAAATTATTTTTTTCATTGAATTACATTTAAAAAAAATTTTTATTGTACTATCATATTTGTTCAATGCAAGGTTGTAATTCAAATGCATGGTATTTAAAAGGAATAACAGAGAGTGTCTCAACAAAAATTTTTAAACTTAAATGGCAAAATTTCAAATTTAGATGTTGTGCAGCGCTTCGGAATCGCTTACTGACATTATAATTGTTCATCAATAAAATAATATTTTTTACCCTTTCAAAATTGACTTTATTTAAAATTTAACAATATTTAGATAATTAATTTTTTAAGTAATATTTTGTCTGTTCTTACTTTCTTGTGGACCACTTACCTTATGGACCACTAAATTTGCATTGCTGGTGTGAATACTATATATGTTTAAGTTTAGCAGAAAAATCCTTTTAATTTTAAATTATTAAATCAATAACAAAATATTAAATTTAAAGCCATTCAAAATAATCAATTATTAATGTTCCAATAATTCAAAACAAGATAGGTATGTAAAACGATAGAAAAGAAAAGACACAGATTTGGGATGAAATTATCTTGAACGGCATGCTCCAAGAAGGGATAACTATCATTCAAGACTCGTGAATATTTTCATCTTGAAAGAAACATTAGAGTTTAGAACACTATGAGAAAGTAAATAAATAAAATAATTTAAAAACCAAACTATAAGAATTTGCAAACAATTTTTGCTACAGGTTCTTTTTTCTTTTGTTACTGGCATCTGATTTTTCAGATAGCAATTTGCTAGCCGATGAAATTGTGCCCTGTATATATCAATACATCACTGAGGTGACAAAAGTAATCGGATGACAATAGGCAAATATACAGATTGCAGCAGTATTGCATAAAAAATGTATACACGAGTAGCGCATTCGCAGAATTTTTGCGTTCAAGTTATTTATCTGAGAATGTTTCTGATATAATTAAGACTACAAGACGAGAATTAACAGACTTTGAACACCTGTACTTAATGACTGACACCGTCAGTACATGTAGAAGTGTCATTGCTAACAGACAAGTAATATTGCATGAAATAACCAAAAGCATCAATGCGGGTCAGCAAATAAAATGAGATTTGGCAGTGGTAGACCAATTCGGGTGCCTTTAAAAACATCTTGATCAACAATTTTATTGTGATAGTACTATTAAAGCATAACATAAATATATCATTTTACAGTATTTTATTACTCGATTTACTAATTTTTATTACTTCTCTAATTATTTTTCTATGTACCGAAATATTTTATGTTCTTGAATATTTTTAAAGAATTCACTATATTCTCCAGAATCGCTTTGTCAACCTCATCATCAGTCGTATTTTATTTATTTCGCACTAGAGTTGCACAATGGGCTATTTACCACAGTCTGGGAGATGCCCCCGAGGATTCTCCGAAGACATGCTATCACAATTTTCATCCTCTGCAGAGGGGATGGTTCCTCCGCTTTAGTAGTCTGACGACCTGCAATTGAAGTCCAGCACTTAACGATAGAACATTTTAATGAAAACCGATACTGCACACCGTTGGTCTCCATGTAGGCTGATCAAAGTAGTCACCCACCCGTTTACTGACCACAGGCAGTGATGATTAATTTCGGTGTTCTACTGGGTCTTTACAATCAGTCCACTGCAGGACTACTTATTAGTGATTAATTCTTTTATTTATTATGATTACAATGAATTTTTTATATTATGTATTTCATGAAATTCTTCCCAATTACTTCTCAAATCTAGTTATTAATGATTAATTCTCTTACTTATTATCATTAAAATTAATTTTTTTAGTTATGGCTTTGAATTGATAGCCTATTTTCACCTAATCACTACATATTATATACATATTATAAAAGACTGAAACTGATTAACAAATTTAGAAAAAGACAAAATATAGGGCACTGTCAGTGCTGGCAGGCAGTGTGTCCCCTGATGAAATGTTGAATCTTATAAAAAATTTTCGTTCTCTGCTAGAATAGTATTTCTGATTTTATACATATATATTTCATATAAATATTTATAGGCTTTTATATAATATTTCATGAATTCAATAGGAAAAAAAACGTCTATCAGCGAATGTTATTTGCATTTACATTATCAGTGTTTTCACAACAGCGCGAGAACGCGAGAATCTCGCATATTTTTTTCTTTTCTCGCATTAAAAAATGATTACCGCGAGAAATTCGCGCATTCGATAAATCAATTTCAAAATTCGCGAATTTCTTGCATTTTGGAAAAAGCTTCGAATTACGCCATTTAGAAAAAAATCCGTTTCACTTTTCTTCCTAGATCTTTCATTATTTTCATCATCTGCCCCATTATCTAGCTTCCCTATTTACCAGTATTGTTTAGAACCTTTTCGAACAACAGAACACAACCACGGAACCCCTTTCAGAGCACATTTCTCTACAATCACATGTTCACCGTAGGTAAGGTTTCTTCATGTAAGACGTTCAAATTTTTTATGCACTTATGTAAGATGGACAAATACCTTGTAAAGGCAAAATCTTCTATGATGATGCACCAAAAATATTCAATGCCTTAAAAAATAGAAGACGTTAAAAATTTATTATAATTAAAAAAATAATTTTTTTAAAGAGTTTTTGTGTTTTTTTAGTTTTTAGAAATCTCACTTAACTTTTTGAAATCTCACCCTGCTTTTGAGAAAGGGTGAGAAATTCTCACCCATTTTTTTTCTATGATGAAAACACTGATCATTGTATTTTATTGAATGATATTTAATATAATTGTTCACCTTATAACAAGGATTTGTCACTTCTGCTCTGTTTGAAGAATGTTTTTTGATTTCATTACTTGTCATAATTAAAAGCTTAAAAAATTATAAATATTTTAAATTTTTATTAAGTTATTTTTACTTGCAACTGGAAAGGCATTGTTTACCAACAAATAACCAGCTCAGCTTAATAAAGTTACAGTTATGTAAGTGGCACCTGAAATTGGTGTCTTCAATATTAAAGCAATGTAAGCTAAAAGCTAAAAAAACTATTGAACAACGATTTTAAAATGTCCCTCGGTTCAATTCTTGTTTGTTTTGCTTTCACTACTTCATGGGTTTTCTATAGTAATCATAACGCACATAATTTGTGTGCAAGTGTAACAATAAATATATAACTATCGTTATTCAAAGATTTTAAATGTACTGTTAACCTCTACTGAATAAATATTACAACTTAAAATATGCCTCCTAAGCGAAATATTTCATTTACCAAACCTCCTGAACCAGCTTTTATCAAGAGAATGAAAGATTCAATTGGTTATCAAGAACCTCCCACTATTGAAACAAAAGTAAGTTTTATGGTCAAAGTTCTGTTTGTGTCTAATTCCTTCACAAAGGCATCAAAAGGTTTTTAACTTGCAAAATGTAAAAGAAAAAAATGTGTGGTTTTTTATTTATTTCTCGGCTGCGTAGTGAACTGATAGCAAAGACACGGGTCCCAATAGAACACTGAAGTTAAGCATCACTGGGTGTGGGTGGTTGACCACTTTAATCAGCCTGCGTAGGAACCAAGGGTGTGCGGTATCGGTCCTCGTCAATCTGTTCTACCGTGAAATGCTGGCAGGTTGTGGGGCTACCAAAGCAAGGGAGCCATTCCCTCTGCAGAGGATCCAAATAGCGATGGCATGTCATTGGATCATCCTCAGGGATTTTACCCAGACCATCACCAATATCCCATTGTGTAGCTCTAGTGTAACGTAAATAAAGAACCTACCTCCCTTTATTTCTCACCAGCCACAGCCCGAAACTCGCCATAACTTGACGATTATGTTGTTGCAGACGCCGATTTGAAAATCTTTCTTCAAAATGTTAAATTAAATACTTTTGTATTTTTTGTGTAGATTTATGTATTTTTATCAGTGCCACAATAGTCGCCAAGTAGTGGTTACAACGGTGCAGTGGTATGCAAGACGGGATGTTTCCATATTGTGATCTGTTATGCCAACTACAATCTCCATGACTCAAAAGTGATTTTAAACAGAAATTTTTTTAAAAAACATGCCACAGTGATGGTAACGAGTAATACCCAATGAGTTGGTCACTTGTTTTTTGTTTATAATTATTTATAAATTCAAAAAGCTTACATTAGTGATATTTTGCATTACCAAGTTCAGGTACAGGAAGTTTGTTAAACTTTATGGGTGCATAATTTTTTTCTTCTCAATTTTGAGAAAATTATTTTGAGTGATAACTTCTTTTGTATTTATTTTTAGCATAAAAATTGAATTTAAATTATTTTTATCCACTATAAGCAAAAATAATTTCAACATATATCTATAAAATTTTTATTTTTTTAATTAATTTTATTCTAGCAATTAAAAACAACAGTACTTCAAATGTTATTTTATTTAATTTACAATTGTTTAATTCAAAAATTCTTATTTTTTACAGATATGGGGGGAAAAAATGGTTGTTCCATAATGTTAATACTACACTAAACAAACAAAGAAGCCACTGAAAATTTGTTTCCTACTGGTTTTAACTTGTGCTCAGTTTATAAATTCCCACAGGTTTGCATTAGCATGGGCTTGTGATAGTCCAAACTTTAGAAAATTCTGTGCCTCTCAGCCCTGCACTGTCCAACAAGTTTTAGCTTACTTGTAAGAAAGTAGCTCAGCAAATAGTTTTGAATAATTTGTACCAGATCTATTAATTAATTTATTTTTTTTCCCTAGACAGTAGTAAAAAGTGGTTGTAATCATAAAAACTAGATAAGTGAAATAATATGTAAAAAAAAAATTACGCAATACCCATCTATTGCTGGATTAAATATATTAATCTAAATAAATAAGTTTTAGTGTCATCTATGTTAATTAAATTCAAAACATTATAGGTGAATATTAAATAATGTATGATAGCTTAAAAAATTTGATTTGATAAACATTTTTTCAAAATTCTTGTTGGATTCCCAGACTCTGTTACAATATTTTTGTATCATGCTTAATAATGATACAATAATAATTAACTCTTTCATTAGTGCTATACTTCGTTGCAAGTTTAGAAAAGACTATTGCGGTATAGAATGTAAGCAATCATCCTCAACTGCATATAGTTCCATTTTATTTTGCTATCAAATTAAAGAAATATGCTTTCAAAACAATATTTTTTTATTTCCAATGAGCTGCACAATCGGTCTTGCCGATGAGCAGACCTAGTGCGTTCTCCAGAGGTGGTATCCACTCTTTCAGGAGCACCACAATGGGTGAGATACCGTTGGTCATGTTAATTTGGACGTCTAGTTTCTGCCACACTAGATGGCAGCACCGAGACTCTATTTGGATGCTAAAGTGCACTAGGAATTTAATTTTGCCGGAAATGCCAAGAGCCAATAAGGCACTCCAGGGATCTTTTACATGCCGCATAATCATACGACATGGCCGCTGAGGATTTTCTGCATCCCGAAAATCCGGTGTCTGGGCCGGGGATCGAACCCGCAGACTTGGGCTCAGAAGGCCGACGACAAACCAACCGCGCCACTTCAAAACAATATAAAAGCATTTAAAAGTTATACAGGTTAGGTAGAAATTTAATTCGTGCTTCCTTTTACAATATATATCATTGAATTGTTAAAAAAAAAATTATTATAGTTTTGTTGCCTTATTGAAATCCTTGACTTAACGACATATTTTGATAAATAAGGAGAATATTTGTTCTTGACTACTATTTGCAAGAACATTGGATTTGATTGGACTACTAAACTGGCACATCTGATGTTGCTATGCCTTTAACAAATCAAATGCGAGATAAAGAATTTTTACTTTTGTTTTGCTGTAGAAGAAAATCGTCAATATTTTTTTTATTTTATATATTTGTTACGATTTTTAGATAATTTTATTAATTCTTGTTGTTTGTTAATTGATTATCGCTGTTAAAATAAGTTATTTGTTATTAATAAGAAGGCTGTGCAACCTCGTTTAGCGGTATTGATGTATGCTCATGTTCGTGCTGGGCGCTTGGCATCCATTTAGTGTGCACTTTGACAGAAACAGTCTCTCGCCATAGGGATGTTTTTTTTCTCAACTTGCAACAGAGAATAGAACAAATTATCTCCTTTTCGGCTTGTGATTCAAGGACACTGAATATTCATAAAAAAAGTAAAGAAACTGGTGGTGTGCACTTTTTTTTTCTCTTTATACAGCTACTCCAAAATGTATTTTAAATTATTATCAAAAGTGACAACAGTAAATATTTTTAATTTTTGGTGAACTTTAAATTATCAGTTTTTTTTTCTGGCTTTTGTTTTATAAACTATCCACTCATCCCACTTTGAAATATACTAAATTATAATACTTAGTATATTGGTCAAAAAGATAAATTCAAGAGATTGATGAAATAGAACAGAGCAGGAGTTTGTCTTCAATTTTTCTTGGGAAATGCAGACATTTTCTAATAAGTTTTTTTTGGTCAGTGAACTTCTATTTATGTTTTCAATTTATTTATGCCATTTTCTTCTGAACTCCTTATTTTCATACATATGTAATGTTGAAAAAATAAATAAAAAGTATATTATAATCATTAAATGCAAATTTCGTTGATGGTGTGTAATTTTTTACTCAAAATAAAAATTTAAAAGACTGATAATTAAATTGCAGCTTAATTAGTTGCTTTAACATTTTTTTAAAAAAATTAATGCACTTTGTTGATAGCTTTTAGCTTAAAGGATATCTGAAGACTTTGTATTACTGCTTGTTCATAACAGCATGAATACCACTAATTATCAATTTTTGTCAAGTATACACTTTATTTTTTTACAAAAATTGGCACAAACTATCCTTTTTTGATCTTAAAAAGTTTTCGGATTTTTATTTGCATATATTTTTTATTTTATTTCAGAAACAAAAATTGGCTCATGAGGATGATGATATTGAGTTAGAAGATGACAAACCTGTTGTGGTAGTTCTTAATTCTGAAAACATTACTAAAGATGAATTGGAAGCATTTACTGAAAATAGTAAGTTATAGTAATATTTTTTTGTTAGAACTGTCTATTCTGTTTTCTCTTCATACATAGTTTGACGTATTCAAAATATTCTTATTTGACTTTGAATTTATTTATAAGACCATTATTTTTATTCAGAAAATATATATTTATGAACCTACATTGCATGTAAATCGTTAGATATCTTTATAGTGTCAGACGCTCTTGAATTTTCATTTGTCTTAATTGAATAATTTCATTTATTCACAATGGGAATCAATATATTTTTCATTTATAATGAACCAAGTAATATTTATTAATTATTAAGAAATATATTTTACAAGATTTATTTAAATTATTCTTAATTAATTTAATTTTAAAAAAAAGAATCCACTCTCCTAGAAAAGCTTATCCTGATAAAGCTTGGTATTTTGTTTGAAAGAAGCCTATTTTATCTAGGACACTGCAAAAAACAGGAGAAACTAAAAAAGACCAACACAATTATTTAGCAACAATTGTTATAAGAATAACTAAAATTTGAGCAAATCAAATTTAATATAGTATAAGAAAACAAAGTTTTTTGTAAGTACTTTTTTCAAAGTATTTAGATTTGGTTTAAGTTTTTGTACTTATTAGCATTTGATTATGAAATTGCTATTTGTAATTATGAATTCGATATGTGATTGGTAGTTGGTGTATTTATTTAATATGTAACTTGTTTATTGAGAGGGATTTGATTATGATATTTTAACAGTTCTTTATATAATTAAAAATTTTACTCTTTTTTTTTTCAAAGTAAAATATGAAAGAACTGCAATTTTTTTTTTTCAGTTCAATTTTTCTTTTTAATTGTTACTTTTATTTAAACTAAATTATGTGCTGTGATGGCCTGATTGCTAAGATGTTGAACTAAGTTTGTGAAAATAGAAGTTTGATTCCAGTTGTCTGTGACTGGTGCACTTTAATCTGTTGGGGTTACAAAGTTGTCTAAGTTCCCATAACAAATCAATACCTCTGGGGGTACTGAATTGGAGGTTGATCGTTCTCTGGTTCAGGTAAAAATTACAAGGTTTGTCTTCTGGATTGAATTGAAATTACAAGGCTTTGGAGTTGAACATTAGTAGTCGTAAACCCAAAAATTAGGTCGGCTGTTAATTGATGGTTATAAAATAAAATGTGGATAGCATTTAAAAAGTCTTTTAAATGGTCAAGTATAAGGTTTTATAAAAAAAATAATAGTGGTTAATCTTTTTTTTTTATATATTATCCTGAAAACAGATACATTTAGATATTTGTACAAAATGTTACATTGCTCTTAATGTTACAAATTATTTTTTCCTGTAGGTAAAAACGAAAAAGTGGTATTTTCTAAACCAGCGAAGAAAAATTTGGAAGAAAAAAGCTCCTTAAACTGTTCTTCTAAAAAACAGTTACTACAAAAAAAAGTTGATGCATTAAAAGATTCCAAAAAAGCTGTTAAAAATTCAAGCCTTTTGTCATTTGATGAGGATGAAGACTATTAATTTACTCAAAATAATTTTTTTATATCATTCATGTGTTTGTACATTTTCATTTCATAAAATATTTAAGTGGACATTAAACTCATAAGTACTGTATCAAAGTAATTATTTTATTCATGTTGTAGCACTGTATCAAATTACATAACAAGGATGTGAAACATCTATTGGGAGTACAAATAAGTTATCCCCTTTTCTATCAAAAATTAGCAGTTTATTGTGCAGAAACGGTACATTATCTTTTATTCAAAGTATTCTCCATTACAAGTCACTACTTTTCCCCATCTTTCACTCTTTATCTTTTGAGGATATCCACAAATCGACCCATTCTTTGGTTTCTTCAAATGATGTGAATTTCTGCTCAGAAAGACCTTGTGCCATTAATCGGAATAAGTGATAATTTGAAGGGGCAAGGGTCTGGCCAATACGGCAGGTGGGGTAGGAGTGTTGAGTGTTTTCAAATAGGTTTTGATCAGCTTTGCAACATGTGGACGAGCATTCTCGTGCAGGAAAATAATTTTGTCATGTCTGGAGTAGTACTGGGCACATTTTTCTTTGAGTGCTTGGCTCAATCTCAGAAATTGTGTTCGGTAGAGAGCTCCAGAAATGGTTTTATTTCGTTTAAGCAACTCATAAAAGACTACGCCAATTTGATCCCACGAAATACGCAGCACCAGTTTTTTTCCATGAATATTTGACTTGGGTGTCGATGTTGTAGTATGGTCATGTGCTTCCCATGATCTACTCTTTGGATTATCGTAGTGAATCTATTTTTCGTCACCAGTGACTATAGGATGCAGAAAACCCTTTTCCTTATGCCTGGCAAGCAGCATTTCACTCATGCAAAATTGACGTTTAATGTCTCTTGCCTTCAGGTCTTATAGAACCCAACTTCTTTGTTTTTGGATCATTCCCAACGATTTTTTTAAACGGTGTGAAATTACTTGCTCTTGCTGAGCAACTTGTAATGTAAGAGCAAGTTCTTTTTGCATTTGGGGCGAATCTTCTTAAACTCACCGTTTTTAAACTTCTGAAACCACTTACGACAACTTCTCTCACTAAAAGCAGCCTCAACATATACTTCTCAAGCAATCTATGCACCTTAGCAGCAGATTTGTCAAATTAAAGAAGTAAATCGAAAGTCCCGGCAAATCAGGCTTATTGGGCAAAAAAAAACTTGACATTTTTACTCGAAAACAATTACAGAATGCTAATACAGAAGCACTAATACTTTAAGGTTATGTTGTTACATGATGAACAAACTTACAATAAGATATTTAACACCAGTTAATTTCTACATAACCTTCTGGTAGTGCCATCTTGTGAACAATGGTGTAGACTTATTTGTACACCCAATATACAGGTTCTTTAATCTAGTGGCCAACATATAAGAAGCGACCTTTATTGACCAACTAAATTAATGGCCAAAAGGTTACCCCTTTGGAAACACTTCAGTTGTATAAGTAACTTTTCCTTCCTCATTAGGTAGTATTATATACTTAAAAAACTTTAATAGAATCTTGATTATGTGAGCTGAAAACTTTTGTTAACAAAGGCCGATTCTAAAATGTTATTTATTTTTGTAAGTAACAAACATTAATTTAGTTAGAAGTTATTTGCTTGGTTTTGGGAAAAAAATCTAGATGTTGTAACTTTCATTCTTTGTTGCTGGTACATTGTAGTCAGGGGTCAAAGAATCCTGAAAATGTTCATAACCAACAAATATTTTTGTTAGCCGGAAGATAAATTAGCACCTCCCCCTTTTTCTAGTATTTTTTCCTGCCAACTTAGAAATCTTGTTGAATACATTCATGCATAAAAATCAAATACTTACATTTGGAATGTTTATTACAAATGAATGAAATATATGTTTTTATAATTAAATATGTATATTTTCTGAGAATTTGCAATTAATCACTTATTTGCAGTTAATCAAGTCTATTATTGAGATTTTTTAACACAAATTTATAAATTAGAATGAAACGTCCCCAAAACTTAAAAATTTGCAGAAAGCACGAACCTTGCTCACATTTTATGTAATTGCTATGAATGTGTGTACATATGTTTCTTATTATTTTAATTAAATAAAATTTAATTAAATGTCTTTTTTCTTGACAAATATGCCCAAAAATTCAAACCAACTTTACCTCCTGGGGTTAACAGCTTAAATTCTCGGTCCATCATTACTACCACAGCTGAGATGCTCATAAGGGGTAACTAGATTGTGGGAAGTAGCATGCCTTGGTGATAATTATTTATTTCCTAACTTAACAACCATGGGAATATTGTTTCAACCATTAAGTATCTATTTTTTGTACATTTTAAGAAATGATATAAAGAAAAAAATTAAGTAAAAATTAATTATAAAAAATTAAAGTTAAAATTTATTCTAATGTATAAAGTAAAAATTAAATAAGATTAAAAACAGATTGTTTTTTAAAAAAACTATAGTTTTTGTATTTTTATTTATTTTTGCAAAGATATTTCTTGTAAGCAAAATTATCCCTTTTTTAAAAAAAAATATTACTAAGAAAAGTGTTTTTTTTTCTTTTTTAATTTCAAATAGTCATATAAAGTAATAAAAATAAATGCTGCATTTGAAATGCTTCAAAAGAAAAGTTTAAATTTGTTAGCAGTAAAATGGTGATATAAAGATTAATATGACATGATTAAATAATAAAATAAGATTAGAAACAAATTGCTTGTCATTAAAAAAAAAATACTTTCCAGAGGCAAAACTTTTCAATTTCTTTTTTTGCTTTCTTTCCATATTTTGAATATTATTGGGAAAGGCATTCATGTTCATCTGCCTTTCTTGAAGAAAAAAAATGTACATATAAAACTATCATGAAAAGCAATAAAATAAATGTTATATTTAAAATGCTTCCCAAAAAAAGTTTTAGTTTAGAGTCGGTTTAAATTTCTGATTCAATGTCCTGCAAAAATATAATCTGAATAAAATAGTAATATTTCCCTGGATATTTCAATGCAGTAGTGCTTTATAATTAGTATTTTACCCCTTAGACTTCTGACAATCAAAATAAATTTTAAATTTAGCGATTTTAACTACACAATAATAAGCAAAGAATGTTTATTTACATGTTCATAAATATGAGATAACATTTTAAATGAGATAATATCTTTTCTCAATGTAAATACTTCATTATAGAAAGCTAGCAACATATACATATTGATTTTTGTTAACCATTTATAAGTACAGTATAGCATTGTAGTTATGACACATAAATTATAATGAAGAATTTAATAGTTGACAGTTAGTCATCTCATTATTTACATGCTTTTTCATATACATATGGTATCTTATTTGGTTACAAAATAATAAATAGAACAATGTGATTCATAAAAAATATAAGTAACAAAAATAAGTGATTAATCGCCAAGTGTGTGGCCTCGGCCCCAATTATAACCCCCAGCTCTAGGGGGTTGTCTGGTAGCAGGTGGTACTCCTCTTCCCGATCTTACATTAGAAGGAAAATAATTATACCTGTAAAGAATTTAAGGTAATATGTATAATTTTCAATAAGATAGATCAATGAATTAATTTATCTTTAAATTCAAATCTTCTTAATGTAAAGGGCTCTACCATTTTTTGTATTTACTGTAATTTATAGATTAAAGTAGATTACAGCAGCAAATATTTTAGGTTTTTTATACTTAGGTTCTCACTTTGTTGGTTTTGTTTTCAAACTATCTTAATATTTTTAAATTTTAAAAAAGTAGTCCCTTCAATTTAGCAGAATTGAGTATATAAATTTGCAATAAAAAAATTAATTTTCTTATTTTGTATGCATAATAGATACATACGTCTGATTGCATACAAACACAAAATTCACTTTCAAGACAAATTAAAGCACTTAAATATTTTAGGATCCAATTAATTTGAGTGACTAAAAAACTAACTTAAAATAAAGGAATTGTTAAATTAATTAGGTAGTAATTAAGTTTACAGAGAACAAACAATTCCTTTATATCATAATTCTGAGTAACTGGTTTCTCAAGGATTGGATGAGGTTGCAGAAAAAATCTTTGAAAATATATTTTGACTGAAAAGCTTATTGAGTAATAATGGCAAAACATGAACATTAATAAGGTAGATCTAGCGTTACTGACACTTTTATGTTGGATAGTATTTGCCAAAAAAGGAGCGATTTGCATTTAAAGATATTAAAGCAAATTTGAATTTATTAAAAAAATGTAAGGACTTCTTATCAAAGGTGCAAACATTCCAAACTAGCAATTGGTAATCATAAATACAATACAGGGTTTCCACTTAATTTCAGAAAGAAAAATTCCCCAACTTTTCCAGGTAAATTTCAATGGAAATCCATACCATATTTTATCTATATCATGCAATTTCATCAAAAAAAAATTTATTTTTAAAATCAAATATTAGATTTTGTGAGAATACAACATAAATTAAGAATAAAAACATGGGAAAGCAATTTTATAAAATAATTACAGTAGATGTTAGAACTTTTTAACTCTAATCTTAATAACTGATTACAGTTACCGACAATTCTAAGACTTGTAATTTTCCAGGTATGACACAGGAATTTTTGTAAAAAATTGCATATTTCCCTGACTATTCCCCTGATTGGTTAAAATAAAATTCCCTGATCCCAGGTTTTAACTGACCAGTGGGAGTCCTGCAATAACACAGAAATAAAGTTGGTATTCACAAAATTCAAATTCTAAAGTTTATGTATTACTTAATTTAATATAGGTACAGTACAGAACCTTCTATCTGGTATAAAAAAAAGAGGAAAATTTTGTGCAGTTGCCTGCCAAAATGAACTAGAACAATATACGCAAAATGAGGAAATTCCAGTTATCCTTGAAGTTTAGTAGGGGGAAAAGAGGATTTCTTCTATCCACCCATCATGTGTTTTTTTTTTATCCCCCAAAAGAAATTTTAATAGAGTAATCCCCACTTAATTGCATATAGGATAATCAAATAACCTGCTTACATGAATAAAATTTAATAGAACCAAATCATTTTATATGAAACTTATGCTAAATTTCCTAATTTAAAGGGTTATTTGTTTTTTCCAGTCTGTAGAGGCAAGCTGATTTCAAGGGGTGAATGCATTACATGTGCTTATCAGTAAACAGAATGTGGAGGGGCAATAAAAATAAGGGAAGTGGAAATAAATTTTTTTAATTGGAATACAAAAATGGCTAAAATAAGATTTCTATTTCTCATTTAGTAATTAAGTAGAAATATAGTTAGGAGTACAGTACAAAACTTTTTATGCAGTTCCCAAAAAAAGTGAGTAAAACTTTGTTCCCTTTTCCCGCCATTTTGAACTAGAACAACCAAGTAATCTTTGAAACTGGGTAGATTGAAAAGTGGTAGGAATTGTTTTCTTCCTGTTCAATCAAATGTAATAGAGCGGCAGACTTAGATAAAATGAAGTGACCCCCTCCAAAAAAAATAAACAGTTTCTGCCAGAATAACCCCTTAATAGTGACATATATTTCAGAAAAATGGAAATTTTCTTTGACTGTTTAATTCTGTTCTTTATATTATTATAAGAGTTAGGAATTTATTTCTATTAATTATTGCTTTTTATTAAAAAAATAAAATTTTAAATGCAATAACTACTGAATTTATAAATTTTACATACACATGAAAAAGTAATGGATTACATATACATCTTATTCAATTAGAGCAAATTAACCAAAATTTTGAAGCTACATATAATATAACTAGTATAATGTAATATGAAAATTCAACAATATGATTTTCAATACATAAATTTTACAAATCTTTTACAGTATGGTATATCCCAAAATCCCCACCCACATTTCACTCCCAAATAATAAGTGATAAACTAGGACCACTAATGCCATCTATTAGAAAAATAGTGAATTAAGTATCCTAAAGTCGAAACAAACTCAGCTCGGGCTTCACAAAATAGAAATGTTAATTTTTTTTCCTGGCATTACAAATACTGCTCACAGTAGTTGCCAGAACAGAATTCGGGAGACACAGGGGTAGAATTTATTGCGGGGTAGAAATTTGATTGCTTTTATTTTGTTTTATCCATGTATTTTTTTTTTTTTTTTTTTTCAAAAATTAAAGCAGCATCTTGTAAGCGAAATCAGATGAAGGATTGAAACTTTATAATTCATTATAAAAATGATACAATTAAATTGAATACTTGAAATTAATGTTCTTGTTTTTTATTAAATTAGAATTAGCCTTGATTTATTTTTTATCATCCAGAATTTGAACCACTAAAAATTTTAGCTCACAGCATTTCAGATTTGAATTAATTTCATTTTGCTTTTCAATTAGGAGAGAAGATTAAGTTTCAGAATAGCTTGTTGGATGAGATTTCATTGCCTTTTTTTCTTGCTTTAATCAAATCGTTTTTGCTTAGAGAATTATTTTAGGAGAGTAAAAAAAACATCATAAATCTTTATAGTTAATTGAAAAAAACTTATTTTAACAGAGTATTGTGGAAATTCTCCACAAAAAAAAAAACAACTTTTATTACTCAACCATAATCTTGACTATGAAATCATAATAATCACATATAAATCGTAACATTTGGCACCTCTGTTTTATAAAAAATACACAAAACAGAAATTCTAAGCATCTTACTAAGTATCAGGTAAGAAAATATGACCAACTATCTGAACTATTGACGAATTTAAATTTCAGAAATTCTAAATTCATAATTGATGTTAAATAAAATTAATAATCAAAAACAATTATCATTTAGGATTAGATATTTTAGTAACTTACAGAAATTGTGGAGTTTCAAGAATGCTGCGGCCACCGTTTGACTGAGGATACGTATATTTCAAGAAATAGTACAAGTGCCCAACCAAAATGCCAAGTAATTCTTCAAACCCTCTGAAAGAATATTAAAATGTTAATAACTTAAAGTAAAAGCATAATAAATAACTATGCAATATTGTATATTATATAAAACAAAGATGCACAGTAAAATTTTATTTGCAATAATTGATTTGACAAAAAAAATTTTTTTGTTGCATATTTTTAGAATTGGTTGATTCTGTTCGTAGATGTAAATAATGATATTGCAAATAATTTTAAAAATATTTTTAGAATTCAGTAAATAATTCTAAAAATATGCAAATTCTTCTTGTTGCATAGCTTTAGGATTGGTAGATTCCGTCCGTAGATGTTATTTAATTTTTACTAAAATTTGTATGCATTGTTTTGTTAGCATTTCTAACAAAAATAATAAAGAAAGATAACATTTAAGAATTGTTTAACAAACAATTATCATTAATTATCACAATAATCATTATTAAAAATTGTTAACAACAATTATTATTAAATCTTGATTTAAAATTAACACAAATTGTATAATTTGTTGATGATAAAATTATTAGCTATACTACTTATCAATATTTTATTTTTAAACCCTTGTATTTCGAACCCAAGACAAGAGAACTCCTGGTTCAAACATTTTGACAAACTAGTCTTTGTGGAAGATTTTTGATAGAATTAACCTGCATTAGCATTATATGAAAAGGAAAATTTCCTACAATTAGCCTGACCGCTGAAGGATTCTAATCCAGATGAAGACATGTTACATCAGAATGTGATTAGTGCGAGACCGGAGCAGAAATCGTATCAGCCAGTCATAGGTTTGAGTCTAAGCCTAAACATTGATAGAGGCTGTAAGAGTCTTGATATCTCAGGGGATAGAGCGCTCGCCTTCCAATGAGGTGAACCGGGTTCGAATCCCAGTGATGGCTGGTTGATACGAATTTCGCATCCGGCTGGCACCAACCACAGTGCTGTTGTGAAATATCCTCACTGATGGACGGATCATGGGTTAGATTACTACAGTTATAATATATAAAATAAAATATAGAGGCTGTAAAAATGCAAATAAATTTACTAACATAAAATAAAGAGAAATAAATATAACTTAACAAAAAATAACAGAGACATTTTTATAAAAGTACAGATAAGCTTTCAGTCATACATACCCTCCTTGTAAAATGAAGTTAAAACCAAATAACACCCAAGGTAGATACATAGCCTTAAAATAAAAATATTTATTAATGAAACTAAAAAAATTTATCATTTTTTAATCAAAAATAAAACAACTAATAACTCATTATGATTCTTAAAATACAAAACGAAATCAAAACTTTTTTTCAAACTAATATTACAAACTTTTTTATCTAACTTAAAACTCATATATTAATTTTTATAGATGGTGATCACACGAAAAGTTCACATTTAACTTCTTATCTTTTGAATATCTGCAACTAAAAGTTAAAAATTACACTGCTTTAAACATCAGAAGAAGTGAGTTACACAATTTTCTCATTAATTTAACATAAATAAACACTTTGAGAACATTTATTAATGCTAAGAAAAGAATGCTTAAAATACACATTTGAATACTGTGGTGTGAAAAAGAGTACAGTACGTAAAAAAAAAAGGAACACCTTGAAAAAATACTTTGATCAAATGATCGGAATATCACATACTAAGTTTCAATCTTAATGGTTAACCATTAAGATTGAGCCTAAGTATGTGATATTTCAATCATTAAAGTCATTCAGGATGTTTATCCCTTTTTTCTGGGCAATGCACTTTTCTAAAATTTTGTCTAATTAAAAAATAAGTTACCTTGTGATAACAAGTTTTTCTTTCCTTTTGACTCGTCACAATGTAAGAAATAACTAACAAAAAAATTTATGTTTGAAGCGTTTATTCCCATTAAATAGTATAACTTTATAGTTCTCTTTTAACTCTCATCTCATATCATTTTCGACACATAAATGTCATATCATTTTCGACAGATTACAATTTTTCACCAGGCTGCACCAAAAGTGGTCCCACCTTGTAATGCCTAACCACTTTTCTATACCAGACACTATTTTTATAACTATAGCTGCTGCCCATCAGCAGTTAGCAGGATGGATGCAGACTTCAGTGGGAACCATATATAATACATGATTTTTACATGAACATGATGAACAGAAGTTGTGTAGCGCAAAAAGAAAAAATTTTTACATGATGAATAGAAATTGAGAAATATAATAAAAAGTGTAGGTAATAGAAAATAAAAGCATCGTTTTTAATCTTTGTTATACAATGCCACAAATCTTAGTTTCCTATATTACCGTACTTATGAAAAAAAGCTGATAAAAAACAAATGATTTTTAGAATGTAGGCATTTAGCAAAATAAATATAAAAGAAAATGAGAGTATAATAATGATCATAAAAATGAGACCATCCATGAGAAACATTAACAAAAATAAATGAAAGATTGAACCGAGATATAAAATATAAAACTGAAAATGCAAAAAATTGAAAAAGTAAAAGAAAAATTAGTTCTTAATTCTTAAAACAAAACTTTAAAGCCTAAAATCTCACCTTTCTCTATTATCGCATTTTTTTAAAAAAAAGTGACAGTAAAAAGAAAAATATCAATCATAAAAAATACAGTGCCATTATAAAATCGCTGACAAAAAAAATTTAAAAAAGCAACAGAAAAAACTTGTTTACCTTTAAAAAATTATTTAAAACTGAATCACCTCTTCACATGTTATTCTTTCAAGAAAAAATTACTTAAAAAGTATTAGAAATGCTATGACACACAATAAAATCACAAACAAAATCAAATGTTAATAAAATAAAAAAAAAGGAAACAAAAGAAATGTTCTTAGTTCTTAAAACAAAATGTTAAAGTTGAAAATCTTTTTATCTTTCATATGACTGTATTTTTAGGAAAAAGCCAAGAGACAAGAAAAAAAAGTCTTATCAGAAATCCTCTTAAAAAAAGTGGAACCATAATAAAAACAAATCTATGAACAAGTCTATGAAAAAACATGAGAGAAGTAGAGCAAAAAAAAAGAGAACTGTTCTTCAATTGAACTTAAATGCTGAAAATGTGTCCATAATTCAGGAAAAAGTGACAGAGATCAGAATCACTCTTAAAAAAATGCAGTGATTAAATCAAAGCGCTGATGATAAAAAAATACTTCATTTTTTTTAAGGGTAAATTGAAATTGCAAAGTGGAAGAAATGCAAAAATAGAAAAATCCCTTTTTTTTTAATAACAATTTTGGACCCTCTCATTTTTTATTGCTCTGTAATTTAAAAAATAACTTACTGAAAGTATTGAATATTAGTGACTTTTCATAATTCAATCTAATTTATGTGCCTATTTAATCAATCATGTGTTAGCCTTATAGGATCGTATATATAAAACCTTATACCCAAAATGACCCCTAAGATATCATGGTAAGTACCCCATAAACCCAGGTAGATTTGGGTATAAGATGTCCCAGTTCCTTTACTTTTAAAAAAAAAATCGACTGTAATTCATTTTAAATAAATCATGATTATATTTTAAGATTTTGGATGCCTAACTGATCTACATACAAACAATCAAAAAAGGGCCATACTTTTTAGTGTTAATCCCAATAAACTTAATATTCATCATTCTTATTAATAAACAAGATATAAGTGTTTGTAAGATAATAATTCAAAGAAATTTTTAATAAGCACAAATCAAATCACCTTAATTACCAATTCTAATAATTTTTATTTTTCTTTCACTTTGTTCTAGACAATAATATTATCTCTGTCTCATTTTCTTCCATTTATGAAAGAGGTCAGGAAAATTTCACATTCTCTTGAAATTGAAACTTATCCCAGATGTATATTAGAACTTATAAAAATTGCTTTAACAATAAGGCTCTTCTCATATTTAGTGCCTGCTTATATTTGAATTGCATTCCGAAAAGGTTGGGGAGGGGGCATTTATCAGCAATCGATTGGTATTTTACTGTAGGTTCTTTTATATTCCAATCGATCTTTTGTAAAAATAATAATAATGTATTCTTAAAGACATTTTTCTTATAAACTTTTTAAACATTCACATTATTTAAGTAGTTCATAGATCTATAATATATTTCCTATAATTAACTTAAGTACACATTCATGATTAAATATAATCATTCTGCAGGAACAAAAACATACAAAATATTTGTATATTATTAAAAAAAAAGTTAATTACCAACCATACCTTATAATACTATATTACGTATAAATAAATCTAACTCTATCCTTTTTCTAATTTCAGTAGAATTTCTACATAAGATTCTAAGATATGATACAGAGCTCTAAAATATTGACAAAGAATCAGAGATACAATATAATTTTGTAAAAGAATGGAAGAAATATAAGAGACAACTCACTTTAAATCTTGTACCAAACCAAAAACTAACGATAGTATCTTTGTTTACTTGACACCAAAGGTACAGCATGCTCAGAATCATGGGCTCCATCAAAAGCTAATAAACAAAATTCACACATTTAGTTAAAACAGTTTAGAAGCAATTATGTTACTTTTTATTATAATTATGAACAAAACTTCATAAACTGAGTGCACATTTTGAAAACACTGCCAAAACCAGGAGAAATATCTTACAGAAATTTAAAAAATAATATTGTTACAAAATAATATACTTCTTCTTAGGTTAATTACAAGAAGTACTAATGACTCAAAATATATTAATATTCATTGCAGAAATTAAAATAATTTATGAGATTTTAATTAATGTTTAATAAAGGTAATGAAATTTAACCAGTGACACAAACCACTTAAAAAACACTTTGGTATTTTTGTGATGTCCTCAGATATTTTCTCTACCTTTAAATTTATTATTAGTTTTACTTATATTTTAATTACGTTGCATTTCTAATAAAAATTTTATGGTTTATTCATACTAGTTTCTTTATGCAAGATAAAAACCAATTTTATTTGGATATCATTTGGAAATCTGTACAAATCTTTCCTGACAATTCTGGAGGTAATCAAACAAAATCCTATTCTTGTTTTAGATTTTTTTTTCAAGCATTAACTATATAAACGTATGACGATGTCCTTACCATTATCAGTTCTAATTTCAATAACACTTAATTTATATAATTAAATGAAGTTCATTTTTATAATTCTTTATCTTTATATTTCTTTATTGCATTTGTAGATAATTTAATTATTACAAAATAATTTGGAACAATAAAGCTTTAATATCATGTAAAACAGTAATGACACAACTACAAATATGTGCAAGATTGTATGACTTAGTTTAGTTATTAAGTTATTAGAGGTTGATCACCTTTTCAGTGTTATGTTATACAACATAGTCATATTGTCTTTTTAATATGTGTCAAATAAGAATACTTACCATAACATTAAGTGCTAAACCAGCACACTAAATATACATTAAGGAATATCACACTTCAGAAATGTTACACAACTAAAAGAAAGAGTTTTACTCAGGATACAAAGTAATAAGTATGCACAGACACCTGATTATTTGAAAGGGTTGAGATTACCAATTGATATAATTTTAACAAAGTCATTTTATGAACAGAGAATATCAATTTTTTGGTCAAAAATGACTAAGAAATTTTCAATTTTAGTAAAGCTAAAAAGAATCTTATCTAAAAGGAAGCTATAGAAAAGTACTCACAAAACCAATGTCATGTCATAAACTCAGAGGCATTTATTACAAAATTGTCTAATATGATTGACAACTTGGCCAATGTCAACTTGAAAGCCAAAATGACATTAGTTTGAGATAAAGACAAATTTAGCTGTTGGAATATATTCTTTTTGGATAATCTTAGGTGGTAGGATTGCTAAGCGTACAGAATAATTTTGAATCCTCAACAATAAGAACTTAATAGTACAGTTAAAATAATTGTAGTATAAATTAATGCTACAAAGTTTTTTCGTTTTAATAAAGCCAGATGGTTCTCTATTCTGTAGAATAACCTGGGCTTCATAACAAACAAATAACTTAAATCTTTTAAAAGTTATTAAACTTTTTTAAAAATAGCCAATTTGACGACATTTTTCCAACTCGATAAAAATTATCAAAATCACTGCGTTATTCTCAGTTTTTGCAAATTTTTATGAGTTTATGATAATGCAGTATTGCAGTAAGTTTTTAAATACTAAAAATTAGGCCATAAACGCTTTTCATTTTCACAAAACTGGGGCTTTTCCTAATATTGACGTTCTGTGCCATTTTCAAAATGAGCATAGATAACACTGACTTTAGATAGGCTAAATTTGACCTAACAGTCTCGAGTAACTGTTGCTAACTCACAGCAGTTAAGAAAATAGCATATTATTCACAAAAAAGCATCATTTAATGTGACGATAAGGTCTTTGAAAAACAGCCTTGATAGCATTATCTGTTAAACTTGATTTGTGTTAAATTTTTTTATATTAAAACTGCTAATTTATATGAAGATATAGAAGAAACAGTTTATAAGAAAACTCCACCAGATTATGAAGAAGAATGAGGAAAGAACAAAGTTTATAAATTAAATTGTATCAGATGTGGTCCCTAACCAGGGATACCCTAATCTGGAAGAAATTAGCATAAATTAAAAAAAGAACTGTATAAGATTAGCCTCAATCAATTTTTTAGCTATTTGTATTTACACAGATGACTTTAAAAAAAATTCTAACAATTCTAAACTATGTGAGGATATAATCTTTAAGCTTAAGCAAAATTAAATGAAACTATTTAAAATTCTAAATTTTTAGGTATAGAAATTTTGAAACACAAAAATGGAGTTAGTTCATCCCAAACTCAATATATTAGTTTATCCCAAACTAAATATACTGAATTATTAATTAACAAATATGGCCTAATAGTTTGGTCAAAAGAAAATAGTTTGGTCTAAAGTTTGGATACATTATAGTTAATTATATTTTTTGCATATTTCACCATATCTCAAGAGCTTTTTTAGCTTTTAAAAATAAGACTTTTTTAAAATTTGATATTTCAGATATTATTTGACCGATTTTGCTCAACCTGATCATCAATCAAATTGTAGTCCTACAGCACGAAGATCAAAAATTTCTCAATTTTTTTCATACTATGTATAAAAATATCAACAACAGAAATCTAAGCAATTATTTAAAATTAATCAATTCTTAGCACAACGAAGACTGGATATAGTTAAACCACCCTCCAGCAAAACAATCCTCCACATAAATTTTTTTAAATTTGAACTGGAAAATCTAACAGTTTCCTGTGTTTTTTTGCAGCATTTTTGGGCACTATATTCAGAGACTGACCAGAATTCTTCATAAATATTTTCCACAGTTGCTGAATCTGGTCATTAAAATAAATTTTTTATGCTATAAAAGGATACAACAAGTGTGGCCCAGTTAAAAAGCAAAAGAAAGCAATAATCTGCAGGTCTTCCAGCAAAAAGTCCTGGAACAATATAAAGTTATAAAAATTAGCAACAATTTAGTTACCTTGGTAGTAATGCTTTTTCTAGATTTTTCCCCAGAAAAAGACTTTCAAAGTCCTTTTCCTAGGAAAACACTTGCCTGGATTTAACAAATAACAAATTTTTGATAATAACTATACTACTGACATGAGTGTCACAATAACCCTTTTAAAAAAGCATTGTCAATTGCGTTATTATCTTCAAATTGACCAAATTAAGTGATAAACACAGTGGCTAAATCCGATCCTTGAGTGGTCAATGATTTAATTTTCAACCAAAAAATTAATTAGAAAATTAGCATAGGCAAATTTTATTTATTACTACATTTCAAAACTAATTTCAGTAAACTTCGAAATAACACATAAATTATAACATTACAATTCTGAAATGAATAAGTAACCTAATAACTCTAGGTGTCAAAAAATTTAAACATTTTGATATTTCAACTTTTTTTAATAAAATTTCATTTTGACTGAAGAAATCTTTGTGTACCAAACAGATCTAAAACATTTTCAGGTTATTTTATTGGAACAAGTTGTTCGATCTCGTTTTCCTGAGTGTTTGGAAGATAAAATTCAGATTTCTTTTTCGGCAGGGGTGTAGTTTCAAAAATGAACAAGAACAAAAATCCTTTAAATATTTGACAGCTTGGTTAAAGAGGAAACTCGTATAATCGGGGATTGGAGATTGGATAATTGGGACTTTACTGATTATATACATGGATTATTTACTAATCAAAGCTGCAAGTAATTTAAATTGAGTAAAAAATAATAAAATTAATTGTTCTAGAGAGAAAGCTGAAAACTGCCATAATTTAATTTTACTATAACATAACATTATACTTAATTTAATTTAACAAACCTATTTGGTATTATTATTTTTACATATTCAAATTAATAACTCATTATTTGACTTTTCATGCCAGTGATATTTTAATTTTATAAAAGACAATGTGAATAGAACTTAAATTGAACATAATATATATACTTTGGTGGAAAAAAAAATTTTAAGAGAAGAAAACTTTTACTATACAATTTTTAACAAAAAAAACTTTATTTAAAAAAAATATAGCACCATTGAGGTACATAAAACTTAAAATAACATCCTCTTCTCAGATCTCTCTATATCATTTCAATTAAATATTCAGTATAATTAAAGATTGTAGAAAATTGAAAATCATTATTTACCAATCCCGTAACACCTGTCATTTCAAGCCTTTAATATTTTAAAAAATAATGAAAGACTTCAAATCAGTTGCTCAGAAAAAATATAATAAACAAATATTTTCAATCTTTTCTTACCTGTTTCTAGTTGAAGTGAATAGTTGTATAAAAAATAGAGATTAAGAAGATATGAAAATGCTCTGTTGGGGGTCAGGGGGAAATAGAAAACAGCAGTGAGAGGTCTCCAAATCTAAAAAAAATAAAAAGGTAGGTATATATCACCTGAATTAACTAAAACCTTGTCAATTCCATCAATTCAAATCAACACAACAATTTCTTTTTAATAATTTTTTAAAGAGCTTTTCTCTCTGCTTGTTCGCAAAGAACAACTCCTAGAATTTTATCATTATTCTGCATCATCCGAGGTGGAGTCGATAAATTCCAGGAATGGTCGTCTACATTCACACAGGCAATCGTTGGACAGGTTAATATTTTTTTAGAGGTTGGCAGCATTAATAATGAAAACACATAACCATCTGGAATTTACTTCTGGTAATGTCAGCGTTAGCAGTAGACCATTTCTGACATTGTCAGACTTTGAAATGTCGTTTTCAAACAAGTGTGCAAACATTAAATTCTGTGGGGTTTTTTTGGGGGGGAGGGGGCGAAATCACCTTCTAATACACTTGAAATACTGAAGAAAGCATAAGAAAACGATGACATTAAAAAAACGGGTGGGTACGAGTGGCATAAGTGTTTTCATGAAGATCGCACAAACATCAAAGATAATCCTCAGACTGGGCATCCCCTCTCTTCAACCCGCAGATGAATTATATTTTGTTATTCTTTGAGATTTTATCTTTTTTATCGCAGTTTATCGCATCCCCTCTCTTCCACCCGCAGATGAATTATATTTTGCTATTCTTTGAGATTTTATCTCTTTTATCGCAGTTTAAATTTTTGAATTATTTTTAAGAATATTGATATAATTATTCTTATTAGGCCATTAAATGATTAACAAACATTGAACGAAAAATGATAAACTTCTTAAAAGTTGAAGAAATTTGGAACAGGCTTCAAAAGCTCTGTGGAAAGACCCAATGACAATTCTACCAACTCTTAATTTAAAACCAACTTTGAAACCACATTTCATCTAAATGTTACAGGTATATTTTTTAATCTTAAAAGATTATGGTACAATATCAAAAGGAAACTCTTCTAATGTATCATTCGAGAAGAAAATTGTAAATGGACAAATTAAGATTGCCTTTTGTTATGGACAAATACACATTTAATACACACCAAAGAGTGATCACCATTCATGGAAAATTTGCTATCGCAATATATGTATATATATATATATAAAAAGTCGAAATTCTCCTATTCTATCTCGTAGTTTATATTTTCCTATAAAACTATTCAAGGAAATTCTACATTATTTATTGAAAATCCAAAAGAGAAAATGAAAAAAATTGAACTTATTGATGAGGATATAAAAAGGTTTGAGAAGAAATTAGGAGACATTCAATCACAGCAGAATGATTTAAAGTTACAACATAAAAGAAGATTTTGATATGATAAGATTTGTTATACATTTTCAATCTAGGCAATAATTTTTTATCCAACTTCCATTTCAAATAAAACTACTAAATTTTAAGAAATATATGCTGGCATGTACAATATTCAATATAGTGCATTATAAAAATTTTAAATCTTCAAAAAAATCAATGATTTCTGAGCAAATTTCGTCAAAATCAGTAAGCGACGAAAGGGTTAGAACTAGTTATAAGACAAAATAAATTGCACGCAGAAAGCTTTTTTTATTAAGACTGTGTGTTCGCAGAAGGTTTTCATTTAATGTAAGTCTGGTTATGGAATGATTTATTATTTGAAATGAATGGATAATTTGCGTTAATCTATAAAAATATATTTGTCTGATAGCAATTAAGTTTAATGTCTATTTATATAAGACAACACTATTTCTTTATAGTATCATATAAAAAGTTAAAAAAAGGGATTCATAAAGTTTGATGATTGTTTATTTATGCGGAATGAATATGCTAAAAATGAAGATCTCCGTAATATTTTTTTTTAAAAAAAATATGTATACGACAGCCCGGAGGTGAATTTATACATTTCAAGTTGGTCCCCTTCTGTTTTTATCTTTCTTTTAGTTTTTTGAGGGCCGAAGCCCGGCAATTGCCATAACTTGGAGATAATTGTTCCACGGATCACGATAAGGAAAACTGCCCGAAGCAATTAAAATGAATAGATGATTAATTATTACTTGAAATTTAATGTGGGAGCATACTGCCGCTTTTGGTCTCCTTTCTAGAAGGGAACACAAAAAGCGAAGTATATATATATAGAAATGCAAGTATTAATGTTTTTAAAGCAAGTAGAATGATAAAAGATTACCTGAAACTGTTTGAAAAATGCATTGTACTCTAGTATAAGATAATAAGGGTTTAATAATCCAAATCTTGCCAATAAGGGAAACGCTAATGATAATGCAAACCAATATCTAGTGAAGAAAGGAAGAGAATTAAAAAAACTTCCAACACCAAGATCACTCATGTTAGTTATTTTTCACTGATGACACCTTTTTAATTTAATTAATCACATGCATTTTAACACTTTTCTTAAACAGACGTGTCTTTACGAGAAAAATTATTTGTTATGTTTGTGTCAATGATGATGATGATGATGACTGACGGACATTTTGGAGCTCTTTGCTGTTTATCGCTTATAGCTCGCTTTTCAATTATGTTTGAGCGGTTTCATGATGGTTGACCATGTAACGCTGCACAGATGGCGCTAGGGGCTACTACTAGGGTTACTTCTGGGTTACTACTTTCGATTGATCTTTACGGCTATGCTTGAAAAGCACGTAATCCAATATTATTACCCAGTAAACACAATAAGTTTTATTTTCACTTAAAAAAACCTTTAAATGTAAACCTAAAAAGATTTTAGTGTGATTTATAAGTAAATCTTCTAACCTTAATACGAGATCGGTGACGATCTGCTCCATTCGACGCATATTACTCTACTCTAAAACATTGGCGATCACAACCCTCGAATACGCTATCTGGGGAGAGACCGATATCATGCTTTTGGCCCTTCCCTTTCCTCCGCTTTTCAGTTGTATAGGAATGTACTAAGGTATTTTCCCTTTTCTTAATATTTTTCCTTATTATTTAATAAAAATATATTTTAAAATTTCCGTGATGCTTTTCTTTAGAACAATGTTTAATGTAGTTTTCTGTTCCACATAGTTTTCCAACTTAAAAGATTTTAATCTATGTGAAAATCAAGAGAGAAACTAACGTACTTCCTTCCTCTATGATTCTCCACACGCTGATGGGGAAAGCATGCGAAGTGTTGCCATAAGTAGAGAGTTCTGCTCTAGGCCATCTGCAGCCCATTTCAATCGCCAATTGGAAAACAAACATTTATATAAAAACATTAAATCGTGGTTATTTTAGGGCTCTCAAGCGGAGAAAAAAGTCTTTGAATAAAGTTAATCTATTACGGGGAGAATATTCTTAAATCCAGGTAATCAAAAGATTTCTTTTCGCAACGTCCTGTATACTCAGCTAAAATCCACCCCCAGAAAGCATGTAACCTTACGACAACCTTGAGTTTTAACTTTACTTTCATTGTTACGAAAAGGTTTGCGGTAAAAACCTTTTTTCAATGACGTAAAAATATAGCAATTTCCAACCTTTCCTCCTAAAAGGAAAACAAAATGATTCTTAAATCGTTTTTTAAAAATATTGTTATTTAGGTTAAAAAACAAGCAAATTGTAAACCTTATATTTTGCATTTTTGTTTGCTGACATGATTAGATTAGCAGAAATATTAAGCGAAAACCTTTTTCAAAGGAAACGAAATAAAGCAAATATTAATCTCTTCAGCGAAAATATTAATAAATAATAAGAAAATATTTTGTTGTTGTTGTTGTTGTTAATTTACGTCGCACTAGAGCTGCCTGCACAGTGGGCTATTGGCGACGGTCTGGGAAACATCCCGGAGGATGATCCGAAGACATGCCATCACAATTTTGATCCTCTGCGGAGGGGATGGCACCCCCGCTTCGGTAGCCCGACGACCTGCGCGCGAAGTCGAGCACTTTACGGTAGCACAGTTTAACGAGGACCAATACCGCACACCCTCGGTCCCTACGCAGACTGATCCAAGTGGTCACCCACCCGCACACTGACCGTAGCCAGAAAATATTTTGCAAAGGGCTTCATTTAAAGGAAAGCAAATAAACGAGAATAAGACCATGACTTTGGATTGTTTTTTTTTTTAAAGTCTGCGAAAGTACAATACGAAAACTTTCTTTGAAAGGTTTCTCGACACAAGTATAAAAAATAGTTCTTTTTTAGAAACTTTTCATTCGAACAATCTCATTAAAATAATAAATAAAATTTGAATCTGGAGTTTAAAATTGACTCTTCAATATTTTGTTACATATTTTTTTTCCTTCTCGAATTTGGCTTTAGGGGTCCTATGCGTTGCGGATCCTTTATAATGAGGGGCCATCTCTCGTTCATTTTACCTTATTGCAAACCTAATTATGGTATAGCAATAAAATATTCGAGCAAAGAGAGTTTTATTTAAAATATTTATGTGCAGAAAAAATTCGCCCAACAGTCTATTGTGAGCTAGAGGGTCATCGATATTAAGACTCCACGATTTATGACTAACGAGGAGAGGTGGGGAAAATATAATCAGCATTGTGCACCTACCACCTTTATTTTCCTGACAAACTGGTACCCGCTCTACAGCAGGGTGGATTCAAAACCTAGACCCACAGTTTTTTTCATCATATCTTTGGAGTGAATTTAAGAACATTTTGTACACAGAACTCGATGTATAGTGTACAAAATAAAAGCCAGACCACCCTGAATAGATTTTGATCTAATGATTGAATTTTCACGTTTTATAAATCAATCTTAATATACCAAACAATCGTACCAAAGGGAATTTTTATACACTATTTAGGGGGCACATAAAAAACCAAAATAGATTTTGTTAATTAACCGAAAGGAAGTTTTTTAAGCTATATAGTATTCGTGGAAGCAACGTGTGAGTCGTGGTGTGGTTGTTAGCGCCATGGGTAAAGAAGTTTTTAGACTCGGTGGTCAGGGGTTCGGTCCTGGTCACGGATTAATTTTTAATTTTTTTTCTATTTACTTTATTTTATTTTTTAAAATTTATTTTTTGATATTTCAACGCGAATAAAGTGTTATATATATAAAAATAATTATTTTTCTTTGGAAAAGAGGGAATAATAGCTGAAAAACGGATAAATTTCGACTCCGGAGTTTAGCACACGACTGACTACACAACTCCCTTTAATATTAACTTATAATTTTCAAACTCTGCCAGAAATTAGAGTTTAATATACCAAACAATCGTACCAAAGGGAATTTTTATACACTATTTAGGGGACACATAAAAAACCAAAATAGATTTTGTTAATTTACCGACAGGAAGTTTTTTAAGCTATATATTCGTGGAAGCAACGTGTGAGTCGTGGTGTGGTTGTTAGCGCCATGGGTAAGGAAGTTTTTAGACTCGGTGGTCAGGGGTTCGGTCCTGGTCACGGATTAATTTTTAATTTTTTTTCTATTTACTTTATTTTATTTTTTGAAATTTATTTTTTGATATTTCAACGTGAATAAAGTGTTATATTTATAAAAATAATTATTTTTCTTTGGAAAAGAGGGAATAATAGCTGAAAAACGGATAAATTTCGACTCCGGAGCTGCGCACATGACTCACTCCGTAACTCCCTTTAATATTAACTTATAATTTTCAAACTCTGCCAGAAATTAGAGTTTTATATACCAAACAATCGTACCAAAGGAAATTTTTATACACTAATTAGAGGGCACATAATGGGCCAAAATAGATTTTGTTAATTAACCTGAAGGAAGTTCTTTAAGATATATATTCGTGGGAGCGACGTGTGAGTCGTGGTGTGGTTGTCAGCGCCATGGGTAAAGAAGTTTGTTGAATCGGTGATCAGGGGTTCGGTATTGGTCGCGGATTAATTTTTAATTTTTTTTCTATTTACTTTATTTTATTTTTTAAAATTTATTTTTCGATATTTTAACGTGAATAAAGTGTTATATATATATAAATAATTATTTTTCTTTGGGAAAGAGAGAATAATAGCTGAAAAACGGATAAATTTCGACACCGGAGTTACGCATACGACTCACTACGCAACTCCCTTTAATATTAACTTATAATTTTCAAACTCTGCCAGAAATTAGAGTTTAATATACCAAACAATCGTACCAAAGGGAATTTTTATACACTATTTAGGGGGCACATAAAAAACCAAAATAGATTTTGTTAATTTACCGACAGGAAGTTTTTTAAGCTATATATTCGTGGAAGCAACGTGTGAGTCGTGGTGTGGTTGTTAGCGCCATGGGTAAAGAAGTTTTTAGACTCGGTGGTCAGGGGTTCGGTCCTGGTCACGGATTAATTTTTAATTTTTTTTCTATTTACTTTATTTTATTTTTTGATATTTCAGCGTGAATAAAGTGTTATATATATAAAAATAATTATTTTTCTTTGGAAAAGAGGGAATAATAGCTGAAAAACGGATAAATTTCGACTCCGGAGCTGCGCACATGACTCACTCCGTAACTCCCTTTAATATAAACTTATAATTTTCAAACTCTGCCAGAAATTAGAGTTTTATATACCAAACAATCGTGCCAAAGGAAATTTTTATACACTAATTAGGGGGCACATAATGGGCCAAAATAGATTTTGTTATTTAACCGGAAGGAAGTTCTTTAAGCTATATATTCGTGGGAGCAACATGTGAGTCGTGGTGTGGTTGTCAGCGCCATGGGTAAAGAAATTTGTTGAATCGGTGATCAGGGGTTCGGTCCTGGTCGCGGAATGATTTTTAATTTTTTTCTATTTACTTTATTTTATTTTTTAAAATTTATTTTTTGATATTTCAACGTGAATAAAGTGTTATATACATAAAAATAATTATTTTTCTTTGGAAAAGAGGGAATAATAGCTGAAAAACGGACAAATTTCGACTCCGGAGCTGCGCACATGACTCACTCCGTAACTCCCTTTAATATTAACTTATAATTTTCAAACTCTGCCAGAAATTAGAGTTTTATATACCAAACAATCGTACCAAAGGAAATTTTTATACACTAATTAGGGGGCACATAATGGGCCAAAAGAGATTTTGTTAATTAACCTGAAGAAAGTTCTTTAAGATATATATTCGTGGGAGCAACGTGTGAGTCGTGGTGTGGTTGTCAGCGCCATGGGTAAAGAAGTTTGTTGAATCGGTGATCAGGGGTTCGGTCTTGGTCGCGAATTGATTTTTAATTTTTTTTCTATTTACTTTATTTTATTTTTTAAAATTTATTTTTCGATATTTTAACGTGAATAAAGTGTTATATATATAAAAATAATTATTTTTCTTTGGGAAAGAGAGAATAATAGCTGAAAAACGGATAAATTTCGACTCCGGAGTTACGCAGACGACTCACTACGCAACCCCCTTTAATATTAACTTATAATTTTCAAACTCTGCCAGAAATTAGAGTTTTATATACCAAACAATCGTAATAAAGGAAATTTTTATACACTAATTAGGGGGCATATAGTGGGCCAAAATAGATTTTGTTAATTAACGGGAAGGAAGTTCTTTGAGCTATATATTCGTGGAAGCAACGTGTGAGTCGTGGTGTGGTTGTTAGCGCCATGGGTAAAGAAGTTTGTTGAATCGGTGATGAGGGGTTAGGTCCTGGTCACGGATTAATTTTTAATTTTTTTTTCTTTTTACTGTATTTTACTTTTTAAAATTTATTTTTCGATATTTCAACGTGAATAAAGTGTTATATATATAAAAATAATTATTTTTCTTTGGGAAAGAGGAATAATAGCCGAAAAACGGATAAATTTCGACTCCGGAGTTACGCATACGACTCACTACGCAACTCCCTTTAACATTAACTTATAATTTTCAAACTCTGCCAGAAATTAGAGTTTAATATACCAAACAATCGTACCAAAGGGAATTTTTATACACTATTTAGGGGGCACATAAAAAACCAAAATAGATTTTGTTAATTTACCGACAGGAAGTTTTTTAAGCTATATATTCGTGGAAGCAACGTGTGAGTCGTGGTGTGGTTGTTAGTGCCATGGGTAAAGAAGTTTTTAGACTCGGTGGTCAGGGGTTCGGTCCTGGTCACGGATTAATTTTTAATTTTTTTTCTATTTACTTTATTTTATTTTTTGAAATTTATTTTTTGATATTTCAACGTGAATAAAGTGTTATATATATAAAAATAATTATTTTTCTTTGGAAAAGAGGGAATAATAGCTGAAAAACGGATAAATTTCGACTCCGGAGCTGCGCACATGACTCACTCCGTAACTCCCTTTAATATAAACTTATAATTTTCAAACTCTGCCAGAAATTAGAGTTTTATATACCAAACAATCGTGCCAAAGGAAATTTTTATACACTAATTAGGGGGCAGATAATGGGCCAAAATAGATTTTGTTAATTAACCGGAAGGAAGTTCTTTAAGCTATATATTCGTGGGAGCAACGTGTGAGTCCTGGTGTGGTTGTCAGCGCCATGGGTAAAGAAGTTTGTTGAATCCGTGATCAGGGGTTCGGTCCTGGTCGCGGATTGATTTTTAATTTTTTTTCTATTTACTTTATTTGATTTTTTAAAATTCATTTTTCGATATTTCAACGTGAATAAAGTGTTATATATATAAAAATAATTATTTTTCTTTGGGAAAGAGGGAATAATAGCTGAAAAACGGATAAATTTCGACTCCGGAGTTACGCACACAACTCACTACGTAACTCCCTTTAATATTAACTTATAATTTTCAAACTCTGCCAGAAATTAGAGTTTTATATACCAAACAATCGTGCCAAAGGAAATTTTTATACACTAATTAGGGGGCACATAATGGGCCAAAATAGATTTTGTTAATTAACCGGAAGGAAGTTCTTTAAGCTATATATTCGTGGAAGCATCGTGTGAGTCGTGGTGTGGTTGTTAGCGCCATGGGTAAGGAAGTTTTTAGACTCGGTGGTCAGGGGTTCGGTCCTGGTCACGGATTAATTTTTAATTTTTTTTCTATTTACTTTATTTTATTTTTTGAAATTTATTTTTTGATATTTCAACGTGAATAAAGTGTTATATTTATAAAAATAATTATTTTTCTTTGGAAAAGAGGGAATAATAGCTGAAAAACGGACAAATTTCGACTCCGGAGCTGCGCACATGACTCACTCCGTAACTCCCTTTAATATTAACGTATAATTTTCAAACTCTGCCAGAAATTAGAGTTTTATATACCAAACAATCGTACCAAAGGAAATTTTTATACACTAATTAGGGGGCACATAATGGGCCAAAAGAGATTTTGTTAATTAACCTGAAGGAAGTTCTTTAAGATATATATTCGTGGGAGCAACGTGTGAGTCGTGGTGTGGTTGTCAGCGCCATGGGTAAAGAAGTTTGTTGAATCGGTGATCAGGGGTTCGGTCTTGGTCGCGAATTGATTTTTAATTTTTTTTCTATTTACTTTATTTTATTTTTTAAAATTTATTTTTCGATATTTTAACGTGAATAAAGTGTTATATATATAAAAATAATTATTTTTCTTTGGGAAAGAGAGAATAATAGCTGAAAAACGGATAAATTTCGACTCCGGAGCTGCGCACATGACTCACTCCGTAACTCCCTTTAATATAAACTTATAATTTTCAAACTCTGCCAGAAATTAGAGTTTTATATACCAAACAATCGTGCCAAAGGAAATTTTTATACACTAATTAGGGGGCACATAATGTGCCAAAATAGATTTTGTTAATTAACCGGAAGGAAGTTCTTTAAGCTATATATTCGTGGGAGCAACGTGTGAGTCGTGGTGTGGTTGTCAGCGCCATGGGTAAAGAAGTTTGTTGAATCGGTGATCAGGGGTTCGGTCCTGGTGGCGGATTGATTTTTAATTTTTTTTCTATTTACTTTATTTGATTTTTTAAAATTTATTTTTCGATATTTCAACGTGAATAAAGTGTTATATATATAAAAATAATTATTTTTCTTTGGGAAAGAGGGAATAATAGCTGAAAAACGGATAAATTTCGACTCCGGAGTTACGCACACAACTCACTACGTAACTCCCTTTAATATTAACTTATAATTTTCAAACTCTGCCAGAAATTAAAGTTTAGTATACCAAACAATCGTACCAAAGGAAATTTTTATACACTAATTAGGGTGTACATAATGGGCCAAAATAGATTTTGTTAATTAACCGGAAGGAAGTTCTTTAATCTATATATTCGTGGGAGCAACATGTGAGTCGTGGTGTGGTTGTCAGCGCCATGGGCAAAGAAGTTTGTTGAATCGGTGATCAGGGGTTCGGTCCTGGTCGCGGATTGATTTTTAATTTTTTTTCTATTTACTTTATTTGATTTTTTAAAATTTATTTTTCGATATTTTAACGTGAATAAAGTGTTATATATATAAAAATAATTATTTTTCTTTGGGAAAGAGGGAATAATAGCTGAAAAACGGATAAATTTCGACTCCGGAGTTACGCATACGACTCACTACGCAACTCCCTTTAATATTAACTTATAATTTTCAAACTCTGCCAGAAATTAGAGTTTAATATACCAAACAATCGTACCAAAGGGAATTTTTATACACTATTTAGGGGGCACATAAAAAACCAAAATAGATTTTGTTAATTTACCGACAGGAAGTTTTTTAAGCTATATATTCGTGGAAGCAACGTGTGAGTCGTGGTGTGGTTGTTAGTGCCATGGGTAAAGAAGTTTTTAAAGTCGGTGGTCAGGGGTTCGGTCCTGGTCACGGATTAATTTTTAATTTTTTTTCTATTTACTTTATTTTATTTTTTGAAATTTATTTTTTGATATTTCAACGTGAATAAAGTGTTATATATATAAAAATAATTATTTTTCTTTGGAAAAGAGGGAATAATAGCTGAAAAACGGATAAATTTCGACTCCGGAGCTGCGCACATGACTCACTCCGTAACTCCCTTTAATATTAACTTATAATTTTCAAACTCTGCCAGAAATTAGAGTTTTATATACCAAACAATCGTGCCAAAGGAAATTTTTATACACTAATTAGGGGGCACATAATGGGCCAAAATAGATTTTGTTAATTAACCGGAAGGAAGTTCTTTAAGCTATATATTCGTGGAAGCAACGTGTGAGTCGTGGTGTGGTTGTTAGCGCCATGGGTAAGGAAGTTTTTAGACTCGGTGGTCAGGTGTTCGGTCCTGGTCACGGATTAATTTTTAATTTTTTTTCTATTTACTTTATTTTATTTTTTGAAATTTATTTTTTGAGATTTCAACGTGAATAAAGTGTTATATTTATAAAAATAATTATTTTTCTTTGGAAAAGAGGGAATAATAGCTGAAAAACGGATAAATTTCGACTCCGGAGCTGCGCACATGACTCACTCCGTAACTCCCTTTAATATTAACTTATAATTTTCAAACTCTGCCAGAAATTAGAGTTTTATATACCAAACAATCGTACCAAAGGAAATTTTTATGCACTAATTAGGGGGCATATAGTGGGCCAAAATAGATTTTGTTAATTAACGGGAAGGAAGTTCTTTGAGCTATATATTCGTGGAAGCAACGTGTGAGTCGTGGTGTGGTTGTTAGCGCCATGGGTAAAGAAGTTTGTTGAATCGGTGATGAGGGGTTAGGTCCTTGTCACGGATTAATTTTTAATTTTTTTTTCTTTTTACTGTATTTTACTTTTTAAAATTTATTTTTCGAAATTTCAACGTGAATAAAGTGTTATATATATAAAAATAATTATTTTTCTTTGGGAAAGAGGGAATAATAGCTGAAAAACGGATAAATTTCGACTCCGGAGTTACGCATACGACTCACTACGCAACTCCCTGTAATATTAACTTATAATTTTCAAACTCTGCCAGAAATTAGAGTTTAATATACCAAACAATCGTGCCAAAGGAAATTTTTATACACTAATTAGGGGGCACATAATGGGCCAAAATAGATTTTGTTATTTAACCGGAAGGAAGTTCTTTAAGCTATATATTCGTGGGAGCAACATGTGAGTCGTGGTGTGGTTGTCAGCGCCATGGGTAAAGAAATTTGTTGAATCGGTGATCAGGGGTTCGGTCCTGGTCGCGGAATGATTTTTAATTTTTTTCTATTTACTTTATTTTATTTTTTAAAATTTATTTTTTGATATTTCAACGTGAATAAAGTGTTATATATATAAAAATAATTATTTTTCTTTGGAAAAGAGGGAATAATAGCTGAAAAACGGATAAATTTCGACTCCGGAGCTGCGCACATGACTCACTCCGTAACTCCCTTTAATATTAACTTATAATTTTCAAACTCTGCCAGAAAATAGAGTTTTATATACCAAACAATCGTGCCAAAGGAAATTTTTATACACTAATTAGGGGGCACATAATGGGCCAAAATAGATTTTGTTAATTAACCGGAAGGAAGTTCTTTAAGCTATATATTCGTGGAAGCATCGTGTGAGTCGTGGTGTGGTTGTTAGCGCCATGGGTAAGGAAGTTTTTAGACTCGGTGGTCAGGGGTTCGGTCCTGGTCACGGATTAATTTTTAATTTTTTTTCTATTTACTTTATTTTATTTTTTGAAATTTATTTTTTGATATTTCAACGTGAATAAAGTGTTATATTTATAAAAATAATTATTTTTCTTTGGAAAAGAGGGAATAATAGCTGAAAAACGGACAAATTTCGACTCCGGAGCTGCGCACATGACTCACTCCGTAACTCCCTTTAATATTAACTTATAATTTTCAAACTCTGCCAGAAATTAGAGTTTTATATACCAAACAATCGTACCAAAGGAAATTTTTATACACTAATTAGGGGGCACATAATGGGCCAAAAGAGATTTTGTTAATTAACCCGAAGGAAGTTCTTTAAGATATATATTCGTGGGAGCAACGTGTGAGTCGTGGTGTGGTTGTCAGTGCCATGGGTAAAGAAGTTTGTTGAATCGGTGATCAGGGGTTCGGTCTTGGTCGCGAATTGATTTTTAATTTTTTTTCTATTTACTTTATTTTATTTTTTAAAATTTATTTTTCGATATTTTAACGTGAATAAAGTGTTATATATATAAAAATAATTATTTTTCTTTGGAAAAGAGGGAATAATAGCTGAAAAACGGATAAATTTCGACTCCGGAGCTGCGCACATGACTCACTCTGTAACTCCCTTTAATATAAACTTATAATTTTCAAACTCTGCCAGAAATTAGAGTTTTATATACCAAACAATCGTGCCAAAGGAAATTTTTATACACTAATTAGGGGGCACATAATGGGCCAAAATAGATTTTGTTAATTAACCGGAAGGAAGTTCTTTAAGCTATATATTCGTGGGAGCAACGTGTGAGTCGTGGTGTGGTTGTCAGCGCCATGGGTAAAGAAGTTTGTTGAATCGGTGATCAGGGGTTCGGTCCTGGTCACGGAATGATTTTTAATTTTTTTCTATTTACTTTATTTTATTTTTTAAAATTTATTTTTTGATATTTCAACGTGAATAAAGTGTTATATATATAAAAATAATTATTTTTCTTTGGAAAAGAGGGAATAATAGCTGAAAAACGGATAAATTTCGACTCCGGAGCTGCGCACATGACTCACTCCGTAACTCCCTTTAATATTAACTTATAATTTTCAAACTCTGCCAGAAATTAGAGTTTTATATACCAAACAATCGTGCCAAAGGAAATTTTTATACACTAATTAGGGGGCACATAATGGGCCAAAATAGATTTTGTTAATTAACCGGAAGGAAGTTCTTTAAGCTATATATTCGTGGGAGCAACGTGTGAGTCCTGGTGTGGTTGTCAGCGCCATGGGTAAAGAAGTTTGTTGAATCCGTGATCAGGGGTTCGGTCCTGGTCGCGGATTGATTTTTAATTTTTTTTCTATTTACTTTATTTGATTTTTTAAAATTCATTTATCGATATTTCAACGTGAATAAAGTGTTATATATATAAAAATAATTATTTTTCTTTGGGAAAGAGGGAATAATAGCTGAAAAACGGATAAATTTCGACTCCGGAGTTACGCACACGACTCACTACGTAACTCCCTTTAATATTAACTTATAATTTTCAAACTCTGTCAGAAATTAGAGTTTAATATACCAAACAATCGTACCAAAGGAAATTTTTATACACTAATTAGGGGGCACATAATGGGCCAAAATAGATTTTGTTAATTAACCGGAAGGAAGTTCTTTAAGCTATATATTCGTGGGAGCAACGTGTGAGTCGTGGTGTGGTTGTCAGCGCCATGGGTAAAGAAGTTTGTTGAATCGGTGATCAGGGGTTCGGTCCTGGTCACGGAATGATTTTTAATTTTTTTCTATTTACTTTATTTTATTTTTTAAAATTTATTTTTTGATATTTCAACGTGAATAAAGTGTTATATATATAAAAATAATTATTTTTCTTTGGAAAAGAGGGAATAATAGCTGAAAAACGGATAAATTTCGACTCCGGAGCTGCGCACATGACTCACTCCGTAACTCCCTTTAATATTAACTTATAATTTTCAAACTCTGCCAGAAATTAGAGTTTTATATACCAAACAATCGTGCCAAAGGAAATTTTTATACACTAATTAGGGGGCACATAATGGGCCAAAATAGATTTTGTTAATTAACCGGAAGGAAGTTCTTTAAGCTATATATTCGTGGGAGCAACGTGTGAGTCCTGGTGTGGTTGTCAGCGCCATGGGTAAAGAAGTTTGTTGAATCCGTGATCAGGGGTTCGGTCCTGGTCGCGGATTGATTTTTAATTTTTTTTCTATTTACTTTATTTGATTTTTTAAAATTCATTTATCGATATTTCAACGTGAATAAAGTGTTATATATATAAAAATAATTATTTTTCTTTGGGAAAGAGGGAATAATAGCTGAAAAACGGATAAATTTCGACTCCGGAGTTACGCACACGACTCACTACGTAACTCCCTTTAATATTAACTTATAATTTTCAAACTCTGTCAGAAATTAGAGTTTAATATACCAAACAATCGTACCAAAGGAAATTTTTATACACTAATTAGGGGGCACATAATGGGCCAAAATAGATTTTGTTAATTAACCGGAAGGAAGTTCTTTAAGCTATATATTCGTGGGAGCAACGTGTGAGTCGTGGTGTGGTTGTCAGCGCCATGGGTAAAGAAGTTTGTTGAATCGGTGATCAGGGGTTCGGTCCTGGTCGCGGACTGATTTTTAATTTTTTTTCTATTTACTTTATTTGATTTTTTAAAATTTATTTTTAGATATTTCAACGTGAATAAAGTGTTATATATATATAAAAATAATTATTTTTCTTTGGGAAAGAGGGAATAATAGCTGAAAAACGGATAAATTTCGACACCGGAGTTACGCACACAACTCACTACGTAACTCCCTTTAATATTAACTTATAATTTTCAAACTCTGCCAGAAATTAGAGTTTAGTATACCAAACAATCGTACCAAAGGAAATTTTTATACACTAATTAGGGGGAACATAATGGGCCAAAATAGATTTTGTTAATTAACCTTAAGGAAGTTCTTTAATCTATATATTCGTGGGAGCAACGTGTGAGTCGTGGTGTGGTTGTTAGCGCCATGGGTAAGGAAGTTTTTAGACTCGGTGGTCAGGGGTTCGGTCCTGGTCACGGATTAATTTTTAATTTTTTTTCTATTTACTTTATTTTATTTTTTGAAATTTATTTTTTGAGATTTCAACGTGAATAAAGTGTTATATTTATAAAAATAATTATTTTTCTTTGGAAAAGAGGGAATAATAGCTGAAAAACGGATAAATTTCGACTCCGGAGTTACGCATACGACTCACTACGCAACTCCCTTTAATATTAACTTATAATTTTCAAACTCTGCCAGAAATTAGAGTTTTATATACCAAACAATCGTAATAAAGGAAATTTTTATACACTAATTAGGGGGCATATAGTGGGCCAAAATAGATTTTGTTAATTAACGGGAAGGAAGTTCTTTGAGCTATATATTAGTGGAAGCAACGTGTGAGTCGTGGTGTGGTTGTCAGCGCCATGGGTAAAGAAGTTTGTTGAATCGGTGATCAGGGGTTCGGTCCTGGTCGCGGAATGATTTTTAATTTTTTTCTATTTACTTTATTTTATTTTTTAAAATTTATTTTTCGATATTTTAACGTGAATAAAGTGTTATATATATAAAAATAATTATTTTTCTTTGGGAAAGAGAGAATAATAGCTGAAAAACGGATAAATTTCGACTCCGGAGTTACGCAGACGACTCACTACGCAACTCCCTTTAATATTAACTTATAATTTTCAAACTCTGCCAGAAATTAGAGTTTTATATACCAAACAATCGTAATAAAGGAAATTTTTATACACTAATTAGGGGGCATATAGTGGGCCAAAATAGATTTTGTTAATTAACGGGAAGGAAGTTCTTTGAGCTATATATTAGTGGAAGCAACGTGTGAGTCGTGGTGTGGTTGTTAGCGCCATGGGTAAAGAAGTTTGTTGAATCTGTGATGAGGGGTTAGGTCCTTGTCACGGATTAATTTTTAATTTTTTTTTCTTTTTACTGTATTTTACTTTTTAAAATTTATTTTTCGAAATTTCAACGTGAATAAAGTGTTATATATATAAAAATAATTATTTTTCTTTGGGAAAGAGGGAATAATAGCTGAAAAACGGATAAATTTCGACTCCGGAGTTACGCATACGACTCACTACGCAACTCCCTTTAATATTAACTTATAATTTTCAAACTCTGCCAGAAATTAGAGTTTAATATACCAAACAATCGTACCAAAGGGAATTTTTATACACTATTTAGGGGGCACATAAAAAACCAAAATAGATTTTGTTAATTTACCGACAGGAAGTTTTTTAAGCTATATATTCGTGGAAGCAACGTGTGAGTCGTGGTGTGGTTGTTAGTGCCATGGGTAAAGAAGTTTTTAGACTCGGTGGTCAGGGGTTCGGTCCTGGTCACGGATTAATTTTAAATTTTTTTTCTATTTACTTTATTTTATTTTTTGAAATTTATTTTTTGATATTTCAACGTGAATAAAGTGTTATATATATAAAAATAATTATTTTTCTTTGGAAAAGAGGGAATAATAGCTGAAAAACGGATAAATTTCGACTCCGGAGTTACGCAGACGACTCACTACGCAACTCCCTTTAATATTAACTTATAATTTTCAAACTCTGCCAGAAATTAGAGTTTTATATACCAAACAATCGTGCCAAAGGAAATTTTTATACACTAATTAGGGGGCACATAATGGGCCAAAATAGATTTCGTTAATTAACCGGAAGGAAGTTCTTTAAGCTATATATTCGTGGGAGCAACGTGTGAGTCGTGGTGTGATTGTCAGCGCCATGGGTAAAGAAGTTTGTTGAATCGGTGATCAGGGGTTCGGTCCTGGTCGCGGAATGATTTTTAATTTTTTTCTATTTACTTTATTTTATTTTTTAAAATTTATTTTTTGATATTTCAACGTGAATAAAGTGTTATATATATAAAAATAATTATTTTTCTTTGGAAAAGAGGGAATAATAGCTGAAAAACGGATAAATTTCGACTCCGGAGCTGCGCACATGACTCACTCCGTAACTCCCTTTAATATTAACTTATAATTTTCAAACTCTGCCAGAAATTAGAGTTTTATATACCAAACAATCGTGCCAAAGGAAATTTTTATACACTAATTAGGGGGTACATAATGGGCCAAAATAGATTTTGTTAATTAACGGGAAGGAAGTTCTTTGAGCTATATATTCGTGGAAGCAACGTGTGAGTCGTGGTGTGGTTGTTAGCGCCATGGGTAAAGAAGTTTGTTGAATCGGTGATGAGGGGTTAGGTCCTGGTCACGGATTAATTTTTAATTTTTTTTTCTTTTTACTGTATTTTACTTTTTAAAATTTATTTTTCGAAATTTCAACGTGAATAAAGTGTTATATATATAAAAATAATTATTTTTCTTTGGGAAAGAGGGAATAATAGCTGAAAGACGGATAAATTTCGACTCCGGAGTTACGCATATGACTCACTACGCAACTCCCTTTAATATTAACTTATAATTTTCAAACTCTGCCAGAAATTAGAGTTTAATATACCAAACAATCGTACCAAAGGGAATTTTTATACACTATTTAGGGGGCACATAAAAAACCAAAATAGATTTTGTTAATTTACCGACAGGAAGTTTTTTAAGCTGTATATTCGTGGAAGCAACGTGTGAGTAGTGGTGTGGTTGTTAGTGCCATGGGTAAAGAAGTTTTTAGACTCGGTGGTCAGGGGTTCGGTCCTGGTCACGGATTAATTTTTAATTTTTTTTCTATTTACTTTATTTTATTTTTTGAAATTTATTTTTTGATATTTCAACGTGAATAAAGTGTTATATATATAAAAATAATTATTTTTCTTTGGAAAAGAGGGAATAATAGCTGAAAAACGGATAAATTTCGACTCCGGAGCTGCGCACATGACTCACTCCGTAACTCCCTTTAATATAAACTTATAATTTTCAAACTCTGCCAGAAATTAGAGTTTTATATACCAAACAATCGTGCCAAAGGAAATTTTTATACACTAATTAGGGGGCACATAATGGGCCAAAATAGATTTTGTTAATTAACCGGAAGGAAGTTCTTTAAGCTATATATTCGTGGGAGCAACGTGTGAGTCGTGGTGTGGTTGTCAGCGCCATGGGTAAAGAAGTTTGTTGAATCGGTGATCAGGGGTTCGGTCCTGGTCGCGGAATGATTTTTAATTTTTTTCTATTTACTTTATTTTATTTTTTAAAATTTATTTTTTGATATTTCAACGTGAATAAAGTGTTATATATATAAAAATAATTATTTTTCTTTGGGAAAGAGGGAATAATAGCTGAAAAACGGATAAATTTCGACTCCGGAGCTGCGCACACGACTCACTACGTAACTCCCTTTAATATAAACTTATAATTTTCAAACTCTGTCAGAAATTAGAGTTTAATATACCAAACAATCGTACCAAAGGAAATTTTTATACACTAATTAGGGGGCACATAATGGGCCAAAATAGATTTTGTTAATTAACCGGAAGGAAGTTCTTTAAGCTATATATTCGTGGGAGCAACGTGTGAGTCCTGGTGTGGTTGTCAGCGCCATGGGTAAAGAAGTTTGTTGAATCCGTGATCAGGGGTTCGGACCTGGTCGCGGGTTGATTTTTAATTTTTTTTCTATTTACTTTATTTGATTTTTTAAAATTCATTTTTCGATATTTCAACGTGAATAAAGTGTTATATATATAAAAATAATTATTTTTCTTTGGGAAAGAGGGAATAATAGCTGAAAAACGGATAAATTTCGACTCCGGAGTTACGCACACGACTCACTACGTAACTCCCTTTAATATTAACTTATAATTTTCAAACTCTGTCAGAAATTAGAGTTTAATATACCAAACAATCGTACCAAAGGAAATTTTTATACACTAATTAGGGGGCACATAATGGGCCAAAATAGATTTTGTTAATTACGCGGAAGGAAGTTCTTTAAGCTATATATTCGTGGGAGCAACGTGTGAGTCGTGGTGTGGTTGTCAGCGCCATGGGTAAAGAAGTTTGTTGAATCGGTGATCAGGGGTTCGGTCCGGGTCGCGGATTGATTTTTAATTTTTTTTCTATTTACTTTATTTGATTTTTTAAAATTTATTTTTCGATATTTCAACGTGAATAAAGTGTTATATATATAAAAATAATTATTTTTCTTTGGGAAAGATGGAATAATAGCTGAAAAACGGATAAATTTCGACTCCGGAGTTACGCATACCACTCACTACGCAACTCCCTTTAATATGAACTTATAATTTTCAAACTCTGCCAGAAATTAGAGTTTTATATACCAAACAATCGTACCAAAGGAAATTTTTATACACTAATTAGGGGGCACATAATGGGCCAAAATAGATTTTGTTAATTAACCGGAAGGAAGTTCTTTAAGCTATATATTCGTGAAAGCAACGTGTGAGTCGTGGTGTGGTTGTTAGCGCCATGGGAAAAGACGTTTGTGGACTCGGTGGTCACGAGTTCGGTCCTGGTCACGGTTTAAGTTTTAATTTAGTGACTCAAATATGTGATCTCAAATATGCTAATTAGTTAGTGTTTGCGATATTTTAATTTACGAAATTAAACACAAAAATGTGTGCTTTCTCTGAATAAACATATCTTTTTTCCGACGGATTCAGATTTTGAACCCCCAAAAATATAGGGGGTAGCCACAATCTGGGGAATATTGTCCCTATAGTTTGATCATGAGGGGGATCCAAAGTTTGGAATCCTCTATCTTAATTTTACATTTTGCTTACTTCACCATACATAGAGACCTTTTTAAGCGAGTTAAAAAAATTTTGAACATAATTTTAAAATTCGTTTATCCAAAGATAATGGCATGCAGAAAATAAACTTTAGTAAATATTTATTATTTTTTATTACGCTGTCTAATAATAGCTGGAAAATTTTTGAATTATAAGGCAGACAACTTTTTATACAATTTTTATGTACGTAATTTTACATGGCAAAATACAAAATCGAGCTAAATCTATCGAATTGTTCCTGTGTATATTTAAAATTCGATTTCTCAGAAACTATTCAACCGATTATGCTCAAATTTTGCATTTTGTCATGTGAAATTACACATTTTAAAAGGATGTTAAAATTTTATACCTCTCAATTTAAATTTTGTCACTGCTGTAATAGATTTTCTCGAAAAAGTTCATAAGTAAGCAGGTATGTTAATGTTCAACCATTCCTGAAATTTTGCAGCAGTTTTTTCGTGTCACGAATTTTTTCTATACATTATCGGCAAAACATTGTTGAAAGAAAAAATTTAAAATAAAAAAAAAATGTAAAAGGAACTAATAAAAAGAAAAACAAGTTTTTCTAAAGGTCTGTTTAATATACGTGTTTAATATTCGTCTGTTTAATATAAGTCTGTTTAATATACAAATATACGTCTAAAATACATAAAATTAAAATTGAAATGCGATAAATAAAATTTTAAACGTAGTTCTTTTAAAAACTAGAAAAACTTCTATTAGCCTTATTGTACTGAAACTTTGAGGCAGTGCTTAATGTTTAAAATTCAATATTCTTATTCAGTTAAAAATAATAACAAAAATAAAAAAAAATAAAAAAAATAAAAGAAAATAAAAAAATAAAAGAAAATAAAAAAATAATCTCACTAAATTTAACTTTTGAAAATTATTGTAAACCCCAGATTCTCCTCTCTCTCAAAATACTGTCTTAAAACTGCTGCTTACGTCATGCGCAACTTCGCACTAATATTACGGCTTCTGATCATTTACACTTTTAGAGTTTACTTGCTTGATAATAGTTTAAAATTGAAATTTCTTAATGATATTCTGTTTTATTGTTCCACGTTTAAGATATTTCCTTGTTTTGATATAGAAAGTAGGTGCACGGTTTAATTGCATTTCATTTGCCTTATTAAGTATTTAATTTACGCATTGTTATTTGTTTTTTTAAGATTATCAATTCGCGATCGCAACGCTCGAGTACGCCGTCTAGCGGGAGCCTGTAAATATCGGACATTAATTTATCACGTTTTCATTTAGTTCCATCAAAGTCGTTGACTGAATCAGACGCCATTTTTTAGCAGCAAATAAGAAACAAAATTTCCCTAAGGAAAAGGCCGAAGAACTTGAAAAAAATCTCCAGAATATTAGTAAATCTTTCAGGAACAGAACACGCCAAACATTTGAAGAAAAATTCCTCAATTATTTTTAATTTCTATTATCAACAAACTTGCAACTGATGACTTCCGATTTCGGATACTGTTACAGATGTGTGTATTAAGGTAAAATGCATTTCTTCTGTCTTCAATTCATTACGAATTAAAGTGAAGTCAACATTGCTTTCGTCATTCCAGTGAATAAATATGAATTCAGAACATACAGAATTGTAATAGTTATAGCATATTCTTCTTCGTTATAGAATAGTATATATTTCTGTATCCATATAATTCGGAAAACAACAATAAAAAATTATCCAAGTTACTTGAAATAGTGCCATTTGTGCTGATTCTTAATTAATTTAAATCGTTTTCTTGGTAAGTTTTTTTTAATTTTGAAAGAATAAGTTCAACTAGAATTCAGCTATTCTGTTTTTAGCTACATATTCAAATTCATATCAATTATAAAATTTTGCTGTGTAGTATGTTATCTAAAAGTAATGAAGGTATAAACTATGTATCTATTATTTGAGAATAAAGTTTTCAAACAAGGAACTTATCATTTTGGAATTCTCCGGGAATCATAAATCAGGTAAGTGCAATGATTTTTACAATAAAAAATTTGCTTGTAAATATTTTTTTTTTTCATTTGATGATGGTTCTCTACAGAATGGTTTTTTACGTCTGATTAAGAACTATAAGAATAATAAAAAAAGAAACAATATGAAAGTTTTTATTTCAATGTTAATAATTCTTAAAATCGTTTTTTTTATCCTAAGAATTCTTTATTTTCCGTTTTTTAGTTTATAATTTTTTGATAAAAATTGTTCTCAAAATACTTTTGAAAAATTAAATGGTATAACATTATGTGTTTATGTATACTTCTTGTATATTCCAATGTTTGAAATAATATGATTCAGAAAAGTATGGAATAAAAATTCGGTACTTACGACGTATTAACGCCACCGCCGCTACAGATTTGGCGGTTTTTAAGTGCCGCCAATCTACACTTAAAATTTTTGCGACAGTTCATAAAATAAAACACTTTATTTAAAATCAAAATAGTTAATTGGATTTCGGTGGAAAATGAGCCGATATAGAGTTTAGCATAGATTCAAAACAATCATATCGCCATATGAACTCTGATGAATAAGATTCCAAATGAAATAACATTTCCAAAACGTACGTTTGCCAAGATAAAGTTTTATGTTGTGGGAATTGGTACATTTTCGTTTTTTCGGTAAAATATTTCCCTCCTGAAAAAATAAAATTGCATCTTGTTTTGTTTTTGGCAAATCCCAAAGACGAATATTCGTAGCACTAAAAATGGCGACAAAAAAGAATTGTTTTTTGTTTTTGTTTCGTCAGCATTCTTTATTTTACGTTTCTTAGTTTCTAAATAATGATTTTTATTGAAACTTGAAATTTTTTGATAAAAATTGTTGTCAAAAAACGTTGTTTACAAAATTAAATTTCATAAAATTATGAGGCTTATGTATACTTTTTGTTCATTTTAATTTTTGAACTAATATGATTCTTAAAACTATAGAATGTAAAGTTTAAATGGGCCTTTCATGTTATATCATTAAATTTAGTAATACTATTTCTCGGGCATTAGGTTTTAACTCTTATAAGAATATACATATTTTTTTCTGTTAATGTACAAATATTTTTCCGATGTGTTTTGGATATTCCTTCTCTAATAAAAAGAGATACCATTTTGTTTTCGGTTGTACAAGAAAGAAGATCAAGCATTTTTCTTTTTTAAATTTAATTAGCCACGATAAAGAAGGAACGTTGCAATGCTACACGCTACATTAACGACGTCTCCAGAGTAACTGAATGACGGTTCATATGGAAATCGCAGGTAAGCGTCTCATACAACAACGCCCCCTATAGTTCGTTGCGATCGCGAATTAATATTAACTCAATTTAAAACTTAAATTTATGCTTGGAACGGCCTTACCCAAAGGACATTAAACGGTTATTATGTTCCCTTCTTAATTTCAGTAAGTTTCAAGTAAACACTGAAACTATAATTTAAATTTAATTATCAATATTTTAATTTATTACTGTTATTACTATTTTACCTTAATTATTATTATTATTATATTTTTGGATGTATGAGTTGCCGATAGATTCAAGTAAATAGCTTTACAATACATTTATAGTTATTATAAAAAATGGAAATTAGCACTAACGTTAGTTAGATTTACATTAATACCAAAATATAGCTCAACAAATAAAAATAATATTTCAGAAATTGAAGATTTTTCCATATTAAAAAGTTTTATGAGGCTCCAGACTACTTATCAAGATTTTAAAATAGAAACTGCGTATTACTATACAGTGGGAGATCGGTTAACGAACAGATCGGTTAACGAACAAATCGGTTAACGAACAAATCGGTTAACGAACACTTTCACGAAAGATTTTTGTGTTCGGTTAACGAACACATATTCGGATAACGAACACTTTCAAGAAAGATTTTTTGTGTTTGGACAACGAACACATATTCGGATAATGAACAAAACGAATTCTAACGAACACTTCTCGGCCTGAAAAAAAAGTACTATTAAACGTTTGTTATCATTTTGCATACAAAATAAGATCACTGAAAGGAGAAATATTTAAAGCATGCTTAGTATTGATAATTACTAAATGAAACTTGAATTAACAATGAATTTAAATTTAAAGGTCATTCAATAATTATTATCATAAAGCTTAAAACACTTCTCGTTTACCACTCTGAGATAATTATCCACCATAATTAACAACAAACTGCCAGTAATGTGGAGATCGAATCAGAGGGCATGGGTCATGCAGTATCTTTTCAAAGAATGGCTATTTGAAGTTTGTGCCCCGAGCATCAAGGACTACCTTGATACCAATGACTTGCCGTCAGGGCCGGATTATACCTTTCGTAGGCCCTAGGCACAGAGCCGGATTATACCTTTCGTAGGCCCTAGGCACAGAGCCGGATTATACCTTTCGTAGGCCCTAGGCATAGCCGTTTTTGCCCCCCCCATTCCTCCCCTCTTTCCCCTCTAAAATTTTCTTGTATATTTTTTTTTTACATTTTTATTAATATGGGTTTTAATTTACGAATTTGTTTATCTAACTTTATCTGCAATACCGACATACTGCCGATATTGCAGTTGATATCGATAATACCATTTTTGGTGAAAATTTACTCTTCCGATTTAGAGGAAAACTTTGTAGATGAATTTTTACTATTTTCAAATTTGTATGAGCATAAATCTGCACAAGAAATGTTGAAGGCTCAAATTAAAGATAAACTTGTGAATACTTTTCCTAACTTTCACATTGCATTAAGAATATATTTGTCGATTCTTGGATCAAATGCAGAAGGAGAAAGATCTTTCTCCAGATTAAAATTTATAAAAAATTATTTGCGTTCAACAATGAATCAAGATCGTTTGGCATCTCTCGCACTTATGTCTATTGAATACGACATTTTGCGTAGTTTGGAATTCGACAGCATAATACAAGATTTCGTTGAATCCAAAAATCGCAAAAAAGTAATATATTAGATCATAAGATTCTGCAAAATAATTTATTACCGAAAAATATTATATTTTTATTTGTATCTTCATAATTTTGTGCAAAATACACTTGTTGTTTTTAAAGCTAAATTATTTTGGTCAATAAATTTTTTTCTCCCAAGTTTTTCGTAGGCCCCTGAATTTCGTAGGCCCTAGGCACGTGCCTAGTGTGCCTATAGGATAATCCGGCCGTGCTTGCCGTTGAAAGCACTGCTGCTATTGGACAATGCACCAGGACATCCAAAGGATCTTGAAGATAATTTGTTGACAGACTTTCACTGGTTGACAGTTCAGTTTTTACCTCCGAATACGACTTCGCTGATTCAGCCGATGGATCAGGAAGTTATTTCGGCTTTCAAGAAATTGTACACTCGCATGCTGTTTCGTCGGTGTTTTGAAGCAAGCCAATTCTTCTCAACAATGACTTCAAAAAAGTTTAGGAAAGAAAAATTTGACTCTCTTGAAGCTATTCGTATCATTCAAAAGGCGTGGTCAGAAGTCACACAGCGGCAGTTGATTTCTGCTTGGCGGAAGCTGTGTCCATCCTTCGTTCAAGGTGACGGAGGTGATCAGGGAGACACCCCTGAAATTATGGATGAAATTTTGACAACTGCTAGAGATCTGGAATTGGAGGTAAACGAGGATGACATAGAAGAGCTCATAAAGGGACATGTAGATTAACTGACGACAGAAGAACTCAAAGAAATTTTGAATGAAGAACACCAAGAAACACAGCGAAATGTGTCTCCTTCTGAACAAAAGGAAGACGAAAGAGGATACCAATGCCGACATCTGCCGTTAAAGATCTTTTGAAAAAGTGGAAGGATGTCAGAGCAATGGTCTTAGAATGGCACCCAAACTAAGCTGATGTCAGTAGGGTTGGGGATTTTTACAACGACAATGCTGTCAATTACTTCCGGAAAATCCTGAAAGAGAGAGAAAAGCAATCGACATTGGACATGTTCTTCAACGCCCCATAAGCAAAAAATGAAAAGGACTGATTAATATGCAAGACTATATGCATGTATTATTTTTTAAAAAACTTAATAAGAAATTATACATTCTTTTAAATTTAATTTTTAGGGTCTCCAGAACGAATTAATCGATTTCACATAGAAGTCTATGGTGAATCGATGATCGGTTAACGAACAATTCGGATAGCGAACATAGTCTTGGAACGGATTATGTTCGTTAACCGATCACCCACTGTAATTTGATTCTGATTTTTACCAAACGTAGCATTTATAATATTTTCTTAACCCACTTTCGAGTGTATCTATGGCTAGAAGATTGTACTTGTAATTTCGGTAACTTTCCGATTAGCTTAAGCAATTTTGATTTCAAGACAGGATAATATATGTTTTATTCGTTTTTTAATCACCATAAGTAGAATTGATTGCTTATAGGAATAATTGTGATTCATTTTGAAATTGGAATTCATTTCAGAAATTTGATCTCTATATTTGATCAAACATCGTCGAATACTGTCAAGTTTCGAATAATGTCCATAAAAATTTTTGTGACAAGTTCTAAGACACCCTAGTTCAGTTTGTTTTAGGCGATAGTTCGGGTTCAACATGGAAGATAACGTGATCGATTGTAGCGGCTCATGGGTACTAATTGATGGATTGCTTCTACGACAAAATTTTCGGAACTTGAATGTAGTTTATCTATTGATTCGACTTCATATTTATGTATAGTGCGAAGCAAAATTACTCGGCTTAAATAACTTTCAATCTAATATGTAAATTTTTTACGTCTTGAGTCTCAATTTTATTTTGTTCGAGGACATAATCTTGTACATGCTAATTAATTTATACAAACGATATTTTAAGTTACAAAACCAGAAAAAAAAAACGATTTTTTCATCTCCGATGGATTTGAATTTTTGATCCTCAACATATGGAAGGTAGTCAATATTTTAAAAGTTTTCCAGCCTGAAAATATTGCCAAAGTTGTTGAGGCAGGAGAGCGATTGAATGCTTGGATCTCTTAATGTTAACAAAACTTTTTGAGCATTTCGCTAGATTTGAAAAACTTTTTTAAGCGAATCATGAAGTTTTTACACACTATTATAAGATTCGTTCATCCAAAGATAATTCTATGCAAAAAATAACCTTAAATAAATATTATTTTTTATTTTATTTGCTAATTGTCGAAAACACTTTTCATTGCAAAATATAGAAAAAAAATTTCATAATTTTTAAGAAAGTAATTTTAAAGGCAAAATGAGAAATTTGAATGAAATCGGACTACTAGTTTCCAATTAGTCCAATTTCAAATAAAAGTTATTTATGTAAAATTCGATTTCTGAAGAACTCTTCGATTGATTTCATTCAAATTTTAAATTTGCTTTAAAAGTTATACAAGGCGAACTTTGCAAAAAGGAATTTTAACATTAAGTGATTCAAACTTTCTACTGTTCTCCTTCATAAACTGTTGATACCATATTTTACAGATGGCAGGTGCTTCTCCTGTTTTAAGAGTCTAGGAGCTGAATTCCTCATAAAGTTAGACATTCAAACAACTAAGATCGAGTTGTAGTATATACATTGAAGTCCGATCAATAGATAAAATATTTTCAGGGGTTTCCCTTTCTTGCGCCCTGTTTATACATAAATGCATACATCGTTATTACATAGCACATGAATACATGCGTACATATATTGAACATAAATTGTGTATATACGTACAAACATACGGGAGTACAAATATACCCACATTTACATAGATACATATATACATTATACAGTATATTCATATAAAGTATGCGTGTCCCGCAGTGGACTGATCGTTAAGACACGGTTCCCAGCAGATCACCGAAGTCAAGCATCACTGGCTACGGTCAATGTGCGGAGGGTGACCACTTGGATCAGACTGCGTAGGGCCCGAGAGTGTGCGGTATTGGTCCTCGTTAAACTGTTCTACCGCAAAGTGCTCGACTTCGAGTGCAGGTCGTCGGGTTACCGAAGCGGGGGTGCCATCCCCTCTGCAGAGGATCAAAATTGTGATGGCATGTCTTCGGATCATCCTCAGGGGTGTTTCCCAGACCGTCTCCAATAGCCCATCTTGCAGCTCTAGTGCGACGTTAATTAACTACAACTACAACAGCAACAATAAAGTATGTGTGTATCTACATATATGTGAATTAACGTACATAAGATTATACATACTTATATGTACTACTTAAAGTATATATACGTATGTACGATACGCATAAAATAAATGGTCCATTCTAAATAATTTTTCATCTAATGATCGTATCTTCACATTTAAGGACTCAATCTTAAAGGTGCGAGAGGATGACATATATGCTAATTGATTTGTGCCCACGATATTTTAAGTTATGAAATGAGACACAAAAACATACTTTCTCTGAACAGACATATCTGTTTTATGGTGTTACTTGGGTTTTTGTCTCTCAAATTATAGGAATGGCCGCAATCTGGAAAAATATAATCCCAATAGTTGTAGTCAGAAGAGTGGTTAAAAGTTTGTACCCCTTAATGTTAATATTTTTTACGTATGAGACCACATCTTGAGAGCATCTTATTTGAATTGAAAAAATTTTTGCACTCAATTAAAAAATTCGTTTGTCAAAAGCTAATTCCATGCAAAATATAAATTTTAGTCAAAATAATCATTTTTTATCATTTTATTCAATGATAGTCTAAAAAATTTTGAATTTAAGTTAAAGAATTTTAAATGGCAAAGCGCAAAATTTGAACGAAATCAATCGAATAGCTCTTAAAAATGCGGGGCCTCCCTGGCCGAGCGGTATCGCCGGTCCAAACGCTCTGTTAAGCGTGGAGGTAGCGGGTTCGAATACCGCCGTAACCCTGGATTTATTCTTTGTGATGTCTTTCTCTGAATTGTTCTATCTGTATTTTCTACTTGACAATGACTTATAAGCCTATATATTGAGCACACAAGTCAGCAAATGTATGTAATTTCAATAAATCAATCTTAAAAATGCGACTTTTTCAAAATTCAATTTTTCAGGAACTATTCGATCCATTTTACTCAAATGTTGTATTTTGCCATTTAAAATTTCCTTCTTTAAAATGTTATAAAAAATTATATACTTAATAATCAAAAAATTTCGGCTATTACAAAATACAATTTAAAAACAGTAAATATTTACTGAAAGTTATATTTTGCAAAGAATTATCTTTGGATAAACAAAATTTATATTTGTATGCAAAATTACTTTAATTCGTTTTAAAAGTTCTCAGGACATGGTGAAATACGCAAAAAGTAAAATTAACATTAAGGAGTCTAAGCTTTGGACTCAGACCTCACTATTGGGACGATTTATTTCGGATTGCGAATACCCGTTGGACGGCTCTTTTGACCAACCTATTATTACGACCATATTTCCCAGAGTGTGGCTATCCCCTATATTTTGTGGGTCAGAAATGTGCATCCGTCGAGAAAAGGTATGTTTTTCAGAGAAAGTACGTTTTATTTTTGTCTAATTTCATAACTTAAAATATGGTTTGCATTAATTAATTAACATATTTGAGGTCCTTTTAACCCTTAAGATTGAGTTCAAAAACGTAAATATCCGATCATTAGATCAACTCGCAGTAGAGTGAACTTCAATATACGGTTCCCAGTAGAACACCGAAGTCAAGGATCACTTGCTACGATCAGTGTGTGGATGGGTGATCAGTTTGATCAACCTACAAAGGAACCAAAGGTGTGCGGTATCTATCCTAATTAAGCTTTTCCACCATTAAGAGCTCGACTTCACGCGCAGGTCGTCAAGGAGAAGATCCATCCCCTCTGCAGAGGATCAAAATTGTGTTGACATGTCTTCGGATCATCCTCAAGAATGTTTCCCAACTCTACACCAATAGCCCATTGTTCATCGTTAGTACGACATAGACCAACAAAAACAACCGATCATTAGATCAAAAATTTTTCGGAGTAGTCGGCTTTTTGTTTTCAACAAGTAATTTATTCATTCTACGTCCATATGACATACAATGTACTCACGTGTGCAAGTACTATATGCATGTACTATCTAATAACAATGTTATTCATACAACGATAGTTAAAGTAACCATAGATATATAATTATATCCTGCGTGTGTATTCATATATTTTTATTTATACGTGTGCATGCACCTGTATACATATAATGTAGGCATGTATTCCTGTACGTACAATATGTATGTACATACAATTCATATGTATATGCATAAAATTTCATTCAATATACGCAAGTACGCATACAAAAATTTCCTCTTATTTTTCAGAGAAAGGAGCATATCTGACGAGGAAGTCATTTATTTGAATGAAGATTGTTTCGCTAATTCCTTCATGTTAAATATGTTACGTATTCACTGGTCGTATTCACTGGTGGTTATTATACCTATAATATCATTTGTTTATGTATTGACGAAATAGTTGATTTAATTATGGTACATCTGTTTTGTATTATTCACTAATGGTTATTATACAGATAATATTTTCATATATTAACAAAATACCTAATATAATTATGGCATATCTGATTTGTACAAATGCACTTGTCATATACTAATTGTTATGATAATCATAATATTTATTTGTTGTTGTGCATTAAAAAATATGTTTGGAATTTCTACATTCATTAAACGATTTTTTTTAAAAAAAATATTTTGTTATCATTAAATTTCCTACATTTATCATATCATGCATATTAAGTAAGAGATAATTAATCAGTTGCATTTTATTTATTTTGACAAGAGAAGATATTTCATGTTAATTTTCTTTGATATACAAAAAACTGAACATTTTTGACTCATCAAAATTTCTCACACCGCATAAATTTCTGAATAAAAAAGAAGAAAATGCGCAGACCCTCTTTGAGTATTACATTGTTTGCTTGTTTGTTTTGTCCATTTACGTCGAATTAGAGCTGCGCAATGGGCTATTGGCGACGGTCTGGGAAACATCCCTGAGGATGATCCGAAGACATACCATAACAATTTTGATCCTCTGCAGAGGGGATGGCACCCCCGCTTCGGTAGCCCAACGACCTGCGCGCGAAGTCGAGCACTTTACGGTAGCACAGTTTAACGAGGACCAATACCGCACACCCTCGATCCCTACGCAGACTGATCCAAGTGGTCACCCACCCGCACACTGACCGCAGCCAGTGATGCTTGACTTCGGTGATCTGCTGGGAACCGTGTCTTAACGATCAGTCCACTGCGGGACTTGAGTATTACATATGTTCTATTTATTTTGTGTTTTTATCAATCAAATCGTTAAATAAAATAAAAAATTTCATATTAAACGATATTTTAACTTGTAAATCATTAAGTTCCTACATCAAAGTAAGTCAGACTGATAAAAAACGACTATTTTCCCCAAAATAATCAAGCAAAATTGATGGAAAGGAGAATTTTCCTCGGACTGGGAAAGCTATAAGAAGTAAAATATAAAACAAATAATGAAACGCGCCGTCATGCAATAGTGGGAGAGATGACATCAAAGATGACATCAGAATGACGTTTTAGCCGACGTACACTAGCAATAGCATTAAATTGCATTGTCAATGAAAATCTTATGACAGGGTAGATTTTAGCTGAGCATACGAAAACGCTGCAAACGGAAACCTTATAATTATGTAGATTTAAGATGATTTTCATCTTAGAACTAGCTTTATTCAAGGTTTTTTTTCCCGCTTGAAAATCCTAAGACAACCTCGTTTTAAGGTTGTTATGTTGAAGGTTGTTTTCCAAGGTTTTGAATTAGGGTAATGTGCGTAGAATAGAGCAGATTGTCGCAGACCTTGTTTTAAGGTTAGAAGGTTTACACGTAAACCGTGTAAAAAACCCTTTTTAGGTTTGCATGAAAAGATTTTTGTTGTGTTGAAAAAACCTTATATTGCTATCTGGGACCATAATTGTCATGAAATTTTAATAGACAATGCAATTTTATCCTATCGCTAGCAAGATGTACGCTAAAACGTCATTATGGACCTAAATGACCATTTCAGATATGTGACAATTGTCGATCGAAGTGGGCTGCAGGTAGCGTAGGGCAGAACTCTTTACCTTTGGCAACACTTCGCATGCTTTCGCCATTAGTTTGTGGAAAGTCATAGAGGAAGGAAGTACGTTAGTTTCTCTCTTGATTTTCATATGGATTAAAATCTTTTAATTTGGTAAACTATATGGAACTAAAAACTGCATTAAACATAGTTGTAAAGCATCACTGAAATTTAAAAAAAATATTCTTATTAAATAAAAAGGAAAAATATTAAGAAAAGGGAAAATATAGTAGTACTTTCCTATGCAACTGAAGAGAGGAGGAGAAGGAAGGGAAAAGGGCCAAAGGCATGAAACCTGTCTCTCCCCAGATGGCGTATTCGAGAGTTGCGATCGCCAATGCCTTTTAAAAAGCTTCAAAAAATTTTTTTATTCCTTTTAGGATGAAAGGTTTAAAACTGCAATATTTTTGCTTTATTGAAAAAAGGTTTTTAGTATAAGCATTTTCGTGACAATTTCGACACAAGTTTGTCGTAAGGTTACATGCTTATTCTGAGATGGCAGTCCGCTCTTTACTACATATACTTTGTGAGTGTAGAAGTGTAGTGGAGAAGATACTCGGGATAGCAACAAACCACCTGATTTTTCAGTAAAACTAATTGGACAAAAATAAATTGGACAATTTTACAGTTTATTATTAATTTGAAATTTTTTTATTTAACAAAGTTTTCTAAACTTTTTCCTAATTGTCAACATAATAACAGAATACTCTTTAAGGAATAATATCTCGCTTTATAGTGCACGAAATTTAAATTTAATGAAAAGAAGCTGTAATTTTAAGGATAGCTTAAAATTCCTTCTGAATATCAAAATGAAACCCTCGACAGAAATTAGCAACTATGAAGAAACAGTCAATTTCAATGGTAAAAAATTAGCCAACAGAAGATCATTTCATCTCAGTACAATCAAATAGTCAAGGTATTCAACCATTCCAATAAACCGACACGAAGATCCAACTATATAATTATATACTTAAGTTATTTTAATTGATCCAAAATCAGCAGGGCTGATGGGAGCTTTCTGTCGACCCAAAATATTCAAATTCTCCATTTAGGAAAATATACGCTATATGCATCTTTTAATAAAATAAGAGTTTTTTCCAGTTATTTCTAATGCAAATATTTCCACACAAGTAATATTTTTATATACTTCACTTTCAAACGACAAAACTGACAGTGAGAAGGAACAATTACTTAAAATGGAATAATTAGTTATTTTTTAATGAAAAAGATTTTCCAATTCACCAACTCATTTCCCCTCTTAAAAAAACAACTAACTCCAATTTCTGTTCAGCAAAATTGCTAGCTATGGATCTCTTTTTATTTTTTGGTAAAAAAAAAAAAAAAAAAAAAAAATCTGTTCATGAAACAATTCATTATGCTGTAAGAATTCATTCAGTAAAATGAATCAGTACATCACTACAAATGTGCCGATAATTAAATTAAAGTTGATTGATGATCCTATTGGATGATCCAAAGACATGCCATCACAATTTTGATCCTTTGCAGAGGGGATGGCACACCCGCTTCGGTTGCCCGATGACCTGCACGTGAAGTCTAGCACTTTACGGTACAACAGTTTAACGAGGACCAATACCGCACACCCTCGGCACCTACACAGACTGATCCAAGTGGTCACCCAACCGCACACTGACCGCAGCCCGTGATGCTTGACTTTGGTGATCTGCTGGGAACCGTGTCTTAACGATTAGTCCACTGCGGGACTTCAGTTTTATTTATATTGGCTGTATAGAGACACAGGCCAATCACGCAAAAAGAGCCAAACCTAAGTAACTCGAACAGTTGATTTTTTGTTGCCAACAGTTGAAAAGTTTTTTCTTTTTTTTTGTTGAACCACTGTATGGTGAATATTTGTTCAAGAAATAAGCACACCACAACGGTCTTATAAAATTCTCTGATTCTAAATTACAACACGAAACTGAAAACAAAGTTATCAGACTGAAATTGACGTTAGAGGGTGTTTCCTGAAGAATATCATTAAAAAATCGTCGTTTTGCTTATTTTTTGCTTTAACAATTAATTTTTTTTATTTCATAAATTTATATTTTGAGCACTTCATTAGTTTAGTTTCTCATAAACACATTAATGGCGATAATGGAAGGTCCTCTTAGTAAATGGACAAATGTGATGAAAGGATGGCAGTATAGATGGTTTGTGCTTGACGACAATGCAGGATTATTATCTTACTATACAGTGCGTTTATATTTGTTAGTTTAATGAGATACGTGATGAGTTAGTTTAATGAGATAAAATTTTTTCGTTTATTGTTTTTTACCATGGGAAAAAGGGTGAAATCTAAAATTATCAAGTATAATTCTTCAAGTATTATTTGTACCTATTAATTAATAATATAATAAGTAATTATTACAATTTCCATTAATATGTTCCCTTTGAAATACGTATTTAGTTTCAATCAATGCCTTTTTTTTTGTAATGTTACAGTAAAGTATATTTAAAAATACTTCCCTGTATTTTATGATTTTTTAAAATCTTTTTCTTTCTAAATATCCATCTCCTTTAAAAGATTTAAAATAAATGCCACTCTTTTCCAGAATGGGTATAAAAGTCACAGTGTATGAAATTTTATTTATTGATATATCATCTGTTATACAGTGATGTATTAGTTTTTATATGACAAACATTTGAATATTGTTTCTTTTGAATTAAAACTACAATCGGAAATCTTAACTAAATCTAAAATTAATAAAAGAATTCTAGTAAAAAAGATTTGTGTATTGTAATCTGTGGCAGAATAATCACCAAGTCTTAGCAACTTCCTGGCAGTGGTCTGCTAGAAACTTTAAAAAAAAAAAAAAAAAAGCACAGAAAGGGACCAACTCAAAAGATATAGCTACTCATAGCCACCCTTAACCTCTACATGTTTCTTTTATTTTTTTCTTTCTAATTTTTCGTATTTAAAATCAATTTAGTGCCTTGGCGATTGTAGTTGGCTTTGGCAGATCACGATACAGAAATATCCCTTAAAAGGGCATGTTAGTTACCAAAATAAAAAAATGCTCTTATAGCATTAATAAAATTTTTAAAATTTTTTTTCTGAATTAATAATTCATATTTTCTGAAATATTTTAAGTTTTCAGTCCTGAGCCTTGAATGAGATTTCAGGAACAGGAAAGTTACATGGTTCAAACATTTAAATTTTAACAGGAAAGTTAAATGTTTGGTATCTATATATTACATATTTTTCTGTTGCAATACAATTAATTTTGGGGAAAGATTTAGAATCTTAATCTAATAGATTCTTTATCTTAATCTAATTTTGGAAACTTAATGTATTGCTATTATTTTTATCTTTTAAGGACAGATTGTTACATAAAAATGTAAACTTATGCTTTTTCTCTCGAAACACATTGAATGCATATTAGTTTTTATATGTTAAGTTAATTTAGCTAATTTATATAGTACTTAGAGCTAAAAATTAAAGTTATGTGCAAATGATAAGAATTTACAATTATTATTACAAATAAAAACACAAACTTTGTTGTAACTTTTGAAAAAATAAAAAAAAAACTGTATATTTATAAAGTTGAAGATGATGATACAATTTTAAAAGAAAAAAAATTTAACTATGTGTATTGAGAAATTTAAAAAAAAAAAAATTAAGAAAGAATGGTTAGAAAAACCATTAATTATAACACTTAAGAACTTAATATATTAAATAATTAAAAAAATATTAATTTTATTTCAAATATTTTTATTAATTTTAGATTGATTAATAGAGGGATATCAAATAAATAAATGTGTTTATATCATTTTAGTCTAAAGAAAAAATGGTTCGAGGAGCTCGGAGAGGCTGTGTGCGTTTAAAGGTACGTTAAATTCTATTAATTTTTACATTTCTCATTTGATAAGCTTAGTGAAATTGAGAATGATTGGAATTTAAACTTAAAATATTTGTACTATGCTCTTTTTCGTTTATTTATTCAGGGTGTGCTATTTTAGTACCATAATTTTCTGCAGATTACAGTTTCACCGCATTGTTTGGCACAGCATGTCCTCATTTGGACCTTGTGCCACTAAACCCTACATTCAATCAATCAATTCTGCAGATAACAGATTATGTGTTAAATATGCAAGGTTCTGCGTCTATTCATTGCGCACAACTCACAATGACGACAACTCGAGGAGTAACTTATCGCAGAGACAATTTCTTGTAGGCACAATCTGACGAATTGACAATTTGTCATGGGCACAACTCTTTATAAAGATAATTTACTGTGGTGCAATTTTTTAATTGATTAAATTTAATAGGGAAAGTTAGCACTGCAGTGATGTAGACATAATATTAAAGCAAAAAACAACCTGAAAAAAAAAACAAAACAATCTAGGATCTTTTGGCAGTTATTCCTACTGATTTCTACACTGTTTTTAAAATCTGATATTTTTTAATGCAATATTTGTTACAACAGGCAAAACTCACAAGACACATTTTAGTAATCCTTTTTTAAAGAGTACCGATTTACTTGATTTTGTCTTGAATTCTCTTCTCACGAATTTCCAAATTTTTAAAATTTTAACCCTGGCTTTATGATGATTACTTGCAAAAGGGAGGTGTATGTGATTGTTTTTTCAAAATGTGAGAATGACATCCTTACATTTTTTTATATGCTGATGAAAAAAATTTATTAGATATTAAATATTTTATCTTTCCCCTTTTAAATTTTTCATGAATTTTTGCTTTGTTGTATAAAAATGATACTGTATTATTTAGTATATTTATACTTAGTTGTGCAGAAATAATCTTATGTGTATAAGAAGTATTTAGTATTAAAAACAAACCACACATTGTGGAAAAATTGTTTTATTTCAGAGCAAAACTATCTAACCATAAAGATTTAAAAAAATATGTGCTAATTTATTTATTCAGCAATCACAGGTTAGAATGTGTATCTTCTTCAAAGTAAAATCAGTGACATTACTTTTGAGGTAATTACCTTAGATAAGTTTTCCCCCCTCAAAAATAGAAAAAAAATTTATCTGTTCCTCTATCAGAATGTTAAAAAAGGAAAATTCTTTATCTGGTTGTATAAATATCAAGAGATAAGAAGTAAGTTTACTTCAGAAAACACATAAAAAAAGTAAATTAAAGGTAATTTTTTAAAGCTTTTTCTTGTGATAAATCACTATTTTATGGAAGTGGAGAAACTGTTTATTAAAATGGTATAAACAAATATAACAAATAGGCATGAAACATATTCTAAAAGTCAAACGAAATTAAGAATGAAAAATATTGAATACCACACAATAAAACAAATTTCAAAGGTAAGAAAAACTTTTTTTTTTATTAATTAAAGCTAGCATTCAGTGGGCTAGTATTTAATTAAATGAAAAATAATTTTAGGAAGTTTACCTGATATTACTTTATTTTTTTCTTTAATATTTAATTGGTGCATTGTTCTTATTAAAGTAAAATATTTCTTCTAGAGTGCAATCATTGGAATTGATGATGAAGATGATAGTACATTTACAATAACAGTTGATGATAAAACCTTTCATTTTCAAGGTCAGTGTGAAGCCACAGTAGGCATTACATATTTCCTAGCTTTTAAAATTTCTTAAATTTATTTCTTTTGATCATTCGTAATCAGCTTTTAATTAAATTAAACCAATTATTTAATTTTTATTACATTTTATGAAAAGCAAAAATAAAATTCTTTTCTTAACAATCAAAGTAACGGTTAACTTTTTATTTCAAAAATGTAAGACTCATTCATTGTCAGGACTAAATCGAAAATAAAAATCTATTTATAACTATTTTTAACTCTTCATTTCTCTTACCACAAAAAATGTTTCAGATATATCGTTATACATATTCTCAGTTTTTTTTGGCGATCAGCTTTCACTTAGTTATTTTCAATTTTAATATTGATGGGGGGGGGGGGGTTATCTTTATTTTTAGCTATGTTATATTTTGATAAATCACCAACCATGGATCTCTTCCCATGCTCCTAACTGTCCGTTGGTAACAATTCATTTACTTTTAAATTTCCAACTATTGGCGATTGGACAGGTGGCTTCGGCATTGCAGTCCCAACTGTTGAATATCTATCTTGAAAGAAATTCTTGATGTTAAGAGAATGATTTTCTTGACCCCTTTAAGGAACTTCTTTTCTTTATTTTTATAATTTTGGAATGTAGCCATGTTCAATTTAAGTTTAACATAATTAATTAATTTTTCCTAAACAATTTTTTTCATTTTTCTGGAATAAATATCCCAACATCATATCTAAATTAAGAAGAATCTAAAATGGCCACAATACTTTAATTCTACAAAGAAACTACACCCCACTAACCACTATGAACTAAAACTGCTACTTCAGTCAGTTCATTATTATTTAAAGTAAAATTTCTTAAAATATTTGTAATCTACTTTACTTCTATTTCATCTATCATTGTTAATAAAATTTGTCATGTATTTTTTCCCCTCCTACATATAGCTAGAGATACTGAAGAACGAGATAAATGGATACATGCTTTGGAAGATACAATTTTGAGACATACTCAGAGCTACAGCTATCAAACAGTTAGTATTGTTCATTCATCATTTCTTATTTTGTACAAAGATTATTTATTGTAATTTCTGGTGAGAGTTTTTTTATAAGAAGTAAATTAGCTAATTAATAATGATTTTCATTTAATAAACTTTATACAATAAGTTCTACAGTGTATGAAAAATAATTTTAGAAATGGGATGGCGTATCAAGCTCACTACAAGATTTTGATAAAAAGTTAACTGAAGCTGATGCTTATCTACAGATGCTGATTGATCAAGTGACGGTTAGTATTATTTTATTAGAATTTTTTTTTTAAATCTCTCTTCTACCTTTTTGCTTCTTTTTGTAAATTTGGGGTCTTAAGAGCCACTATTAGAGGTGGGACCTTTTTTTCTGTCTTTTAAATTTTTCAGACTGAATAATAAAAGATTTTTATGATTTTAATTTCTGGATAATTTTACAAATGCAGATTATTGTTTGTCTGGCTGACAATATGTAGATATGTTTTTTAAAAATTTGTTTTAAATTGGGTAATGCAGTATTTATTTTCATTCTAATGTCTGATAGTTATGACATATTTATCATTGTATTATCTAAAATTCATTTTTATAATTAAAATACTATTTAAGGAAAATATCATTAATTAGTATTTTAATTATATCATTATTCATTACTTTTATTAAATATTTTTTTTATTTTTTTATATTGGAAATCAAAACTTTCTCACAAAAACATAACACTACTTGACTTGAACTAAGTGGCATAGCCCGTTTGCTAAATTTCAGTAGAAGGACTATTTTCGGCATTAAAATACATTTATAATAATTCAGCATCAACTATAAAGGAGGATTTATTAGGTTCAATTCTTTTCTTGAGAATAAACAAATTACTCAAGTGTAAATTAAATCAAATTTTCGTTGATGATTGTGTTAGCTGATGTTTATGTTTTTTTTAATTTTTTATTTTTAATGCTACTTATAATAAAAATTTCAAATTTAATTCTGAAACTCAAAAGTATGCATAAATACATAGGAAACTATTAGAGATTTAGCTTATTAGGAAATGCAGCATTTAAAATATTTTGTCTGCATGTTCCTAGAAGTAAGGTTATTTCTGTTCCATCTTAAAAAATTTCAGAAAATTGTTCAGTTTTCATAATATTTTAAGCATTTTACGTGACCTTTTGATCTTCTTACTTCATCTTTGGTAAAGCATTTTGATTATTAACATTTTTGTTGTAACTTTAGGAAAGTGTTAACTTATTCTTCTGCTAGTTGAACATATAAAATAAGTAAAAATTTTCTGTCAATTATAATTAAAATTCTTATTTTCATTATGTGTTTCAGTTAATGAGCTTCACACATTGTTATAATGTAAAATTCATGTTGTAAATTTTTAAATATAGACCTGTTGCTGCAATCCAGATTGGTGATGCTATTGGGCCATAATTTGGTAACCCCCTGACGTAACGCAATGATTCTTAGTATCATTCACAAAATATCCCAATATGAAATAAGTCCTACTCAAAGTATGATCTACAGAGTTCTCGCAAAGAATAAAAAAAGCATTTCCTCACAGGAAAGGGCACTGATACATTTTAACACTGTTAAAATGAATAATGAAATTTTCTTAAAAAGCAAAATAAAAATTTTACAAAAAATTACTCATGAAAAAGTTTTAAATTGAAAATATAAGCTAAATTCAGAGGAAGAAAAAAATTGAAGGAAAATTTCTTCTAAGAACTTCATATACTTGTATTACTTGAGCTACTTGTATATTTTTTAGTAGTAGTTAGTAGGTCTAATTTTTTTTTTTTGTAATAACGAAACAGAAAAAAATTAGCCACAGCCATTATAGCTTTCTATCAAAAATTTTACTCTGTCAGGATTTTAAATTGAACAGTTTATGCTACCTACAAAACACGACAAGCTAAATATTGTTGAATGATTTTTTGTGTGTGACCTATTTGTGATCTCCTGCATTAAAATCTATTTGTAAATTTATTATAACTTATGCTTATATTCATGAAGTTATGAACATTTCTTCAAAAATTAAACTTATTTTAACTCCTTTTGTTAAAAGATTATTTTTCTAAATAAATGAATATTGGCATAGAAATTGAAATAGAATATTTTTTTTTTTGGGTTTCTTTTTTTTTTTTTAATATCTTTGTATTCTAATATTTATATCACTTTGGAATTCATCTGTAGTATTGGTATTATATCCACTCTAATATTTATTAGGTTGTTGTTGTAGTTTATTTATGTCGCACTAGAGCTATTGGCTATTGGCGACGGTCTGGGAAATACCCCTGAGGATGATCCGAAGACATGCCATCACAATTTTGATCCTCTGCAGAGGGGATTAATATTTATTAAGAAACATGTATGGCTTAATTGGCCAATAGAGTATCTCTTTTCTCCTCACACACTTTTCATAAACCAATGAGAGCAAGGTTCCCATGGGTCAGGGAGAACAAGGAAAACCTGGAATTGTCAGGGAATTTTGTTTAACTCCAAAAATCAGGGAAAGTTGCAATTTTTTTTTGCAAAAACCTAGAATATTCCTATATCATACCTGGAAAATGACCAGTCTTAATATTGTCAGTAACAGTAATCTGTTATTGAGATTCGAGTTATATAATTCTTACATCTATTACAATTATTTGTTGAAAAAAATTCACATTTTAGTCAAACTGAAATGTTTCCATCCTCATTTAATATTCTTATTACATAGAAAATCTAATATTTCACATAATAAATAAAAGAATCAAAGTTTTTTAATGAAAATTTTCATTGAAATTTACCTGGTATGCCTGGAAAAGTCAGGGAATTTTTTTCTGCAAATAGAGTGGGAACCTTGTGAGAGTCAGGCTTACTCTCAGGCTCATGGATAGGAGATGCTATTCTCTATGTCATTTTTTTAAATATATTTTCGTTATTGTTTAAACCTTTTAACTGTCAAATTATTTTTATGTTTTTAGTACATAAATTGTAATTTTTTTTTCTTGCAAAAATCAAATGTTTAGTACAAAATAAAATATACTTAGTTAAAAATTAGTTTTTTTTCATAAAAATTTATATTTTGAATTACATGCATGAAAATTTTAATGCATATTTGCTTGAGGCGGTTGTTACTCAATGTGGCAGTGGTAAAGTTCGCTTGTAGTGGAGCATTATTTTCTAAAAATAAATTAATTTAATTATTTTCTAAAAAAATGAATCATCTAAATAACGTTTCAAGAACTGGATGCCGTTTTGCTGCAAAAAAATGCCTTGCACTTTGGACATAAACCCTTATCCATTGAAACATTCAGTAAAGTGCTGCCATCTATTATTCTAAATTGCATCTAAATTGATGATTCCTGTGATAGATTCCGATTTGACAAGAGATGAAGCAGAAATAAACTTTTCCCGATGTGTATTCGGGTATAATAATACAATGCACCAAAAGAAATTACCCTGAGTAATACTCCGGCGTGACAATTTGGAACACCAGTGCTGTGTCCAAGATTATTTTAGGCATGACAGTTAAATAGTTAAAAAATATTGTTGCATTTGTTTAACTGGAGTGCCTTCTTCGCATCATCAAACCATCTTCCACACAAGTATTAAAAAAATGCTGGTTAACATATTTTTTTTTATTACAGAGATAATAAAGTGCAGTTGTGGAAATCCTGTAGCATTATGATTATACAAAATAGTCTTTAGAGGATGATACAAAAATTGAATTTTCATTTTTATTACTGTTTGATTAAGCCATAGACTGTTACAGGTCAACTGTTTATTATCAGTTTGATTGGGTAATTAAAAGAGAGGCTGAAATTAGAATAACTCTTCTATCCTGAGCCTCTATTAACAATTAAAAATTAATGTACAATTCATGAACTTTAGTACTCTTTTAATAATTTTTTTAGTTTGGTTCATTTAAAAAAAATATTTGTTATAGTAATTGCTTAAAAAGTGATTATTTTTATAAATATTTTTTTTTAAGGATTTAGACAATACAATTAATACTTGTGCATCTGATGAAGACCGTAATCAACTTGTCTCAGTTAGAGATAATGCAAATGTAAGTTTGAGCTTATTATTTTCGCACACTATGTACTTCATATGTTTGCAGATATTTCATGCATTTTTAATATATTTTCTGTTATTAAATTTTAGCTACATCCCTTTTATAGTTTAACGATCAGAAAGTTTTTCTAAAACTTGGGAAAGAAATATAAGAATTTTTTTTTATTTGGCATTATATATTGAATAATAATTTTTATGTTTATCAGAAAATTAAAAGAAATAATGACAATGTTTATGTGATACGAATTTTTATTAATAGTAGGAGAAGAAGTAACTGTCTTGCTTTCTTACTGTTTACGATTTCCATACAATTTACGATATCAAATAGTAAAGTTTATGATATTAATATGAGCTGTATTAGTTATTAGTTCCATGTTTTTACATGATATTACAAAATGATTTATTAATCCTTTCAAGAGAAAGTGGAAAAGAAGAAAGCTTATTACTCTTAGTTAATAAGGACAATAAGTTTTAAACAGTATTTTCATAAGTATTTTTTCCTCAATCTTTACAGAGATTGTAAAAATTTTCTTTTAAATGATATTTCATCCTAATCTCAAGCTCTCAAGTGTTTTTTCAATTTAATTTTTTAAATATTTATGTTAACTTTAATCACATACTTTTTTTTTGTGGGCATAATATTGTGCAATCATACAAATAAGTTTGTTATTGTAAAATCAGTAAAAAATTTACATTTCTCCAAATTTTTTTTTATTTTTCTTGTTCAACTACAATATTTATAATATAAAGTTTTGTAGTTAATAAATAAATAAAATGTACTAACTTTTATATATTTAATCTGATTAAGTTAATTGAACTTCTCAAGAAAAGTGTGATAAATGATAAAATTGAAATTTTTTTTAAAATCTTTTTAAACCTTATTATTCGGCTAGCTTTGATTTTTCATTTTAAAGTTTAAAGTACTGTCTCAGTTTTTAAATTTTTCTATTATCATTTAAATTTTTTTTTTATGTAATAGTTTTGTCTTTGAAATGTAAATAAAATATGCTGTGGGATTTTTATTAAGAGAATATTTCGTTATACTTATGCATAATTAATTAAATATTTTTTTATGTTTCTAGGCTGTATTGGAAGCTGTGAAACATTCCATTGTACTTTTACAAATTGCAAAGGTTAGTGCAAATATTTTTACTCCTTTTTGTGGATGTTGTTATACAAATGAGTTGTTACAACTAGATACAGGTCGTAAGAGGTATTTTCATTATGAATATACTACATTCGAAAATTTTTAGCACAAAAAGTTAACAATTTTAAAATTATATCTTTTAATACGCATTAGAGAACGTGTGATAATGCATTGTGCTAAGCCATCTATTACAGCATTTCACAAAAAGAGTAAAAGACCCAAATAGGCTGGTTGGCGGGGCACTGGACTCCCATTTGTGAGAACGGGAGTTTAAATCCAGCCGACCAAAAGCTCCCCTCTAGTAACTGGTGCACAATTAATCTGTTGAGTCACAAAGTCCTTCATGTTCCCATAGGTCCCTCTGGGGTGCTGAATTGGAAATTGATTGTTCTTTGGTCTAGATCAAAATTACGATCTGCGGATGAATGAATGGATGTATAAATAGGTCTGCCCTATAAATGGGTGTAGCAGAAGTCAAATTATTGGCTATAGATGTCACCACTGGAAAACAAGAACAATCACACTCTGGCCTTTTTGGCGTTTAACAACAACAAAAAGAGTGAATGCAGACGAATTTGAATATATGAATGATTAATTCATTCGCTTTGAAATAAGACAAATGTAAATAAATGCATACAGAAGACTTGGATTTCCCTGCAAGCATGCAATATACACTTGTAGCTGTGAATGATAAAAAATTATCATAATTTCACTCTATTTTTGACCACAGATAACGCCTAGGACCACCGAGAATAAAAGAGGGTCCTGTCACTATCTCTTCATTCATTGAGGTTTCAAGAGTTTTCATGATCATTCAGCAGTAACATCAAAAGAAATAGTTGTGTAAGACTTTTTCTATTAAGACTTTTACTATCCATTGAATTTGTTGTCAATGGAAAAAACGTTTGTTTTGAAAGTGCAGCAGGGTGGCCACCCACCTGGAAAACCTTGAAAACACGGAATCATCAGGGAATTTTTTTCTACTTGAAAAAACCTGGTAAAATCAGGGAAATTTAGATAAAAACCTGGAAAAATCAGGGAATTTTAAAGAAAAGCTGGAAATTTTTTCTTTGATATTTTTTTTAATTTCATTAATTTAAAATATTTATTAATTTTCTTAATTTAAATTATTTCATCCATTATACCCACTTTTTTTAGACGGAAATGTATCTCTCAAACATTTGAAATATTATCAACTTAGGGATACTTTGCATGCATCAAAATTTGCTCCATTCTGTTAAACTAGAATGCCACATAAATTCTCCCACGGTTGCTGAACGAATGTAGAAACCTTTGACCGCTATGGGACTGCAATTTAGGAAAGATTGTGGTGGAGGTGGAAGAAGGGATTAGGATATTAGCTTCTGTTTTTAAATTCTGTCCTTCAGGGATGAGATTTTTCCGTTTTTTAGCGGATTTCCGCTTTTTTCACTTTTATCTCTTAAATTTCAGCTTTTTTATCAAAAATTCAGATTTTCTAAAAATTTCATTTTTTTAAATTAGTATTCTGCTTTTTCAGAAAATTCACCGATTTTCAAAAAGGAACAGAAAATTCAAACTACATAGCTACCAATCCTTTCTCATTTTTACTTATTTTACCTATTTTCTCCCCTTTACACGCAGCAGATAAGATTTTTCGAATTTTTTACCCGCCCTCCAGATGGATCCGATTTTCGTAGTTCAAACGACGCTGCTTCTGACAAGCCTTTCAGCGGTCCCAAGCCTGGAATCTGCTAATATCTCGATTCTTATTCACACGATTTTAATATCAAACATATCTTTTCATATTTGCGTGTTGCGATTTATTTACGAGATTTAAAAATCCGATATTGTGATTCGTATTTACGTCTTTTTAAAAACCTATGTAGCGATTTGTATTGACGCAAGTTTAAAATTCAATGTGTTGATTTGCTCATGCGGTTTATAATATCAAACATTGATTTTCGTATTTATACGTGATTTTAAAATAAGGCATTGAGATTCGCATTCACGCATTCTAAAAGCTATGCATCATAATTCTTATTTATGCAATCTAAAAATTACGCATCATGATTCGTATTTACGCAATCTAAAAATTATGAATCGTGATTTGTATTTACGCGTTTTAAAAATTCTATATCCCAGTTTGTATTTTCTCATTTTCAAAATCGTATATCTAGTTTCATATTCATGTGATTTCAAAATCCATAATTGTTATTTATATTCACGCAATTTTAAGATCAACTATCGCGATTCTTGTAAGAAGTAAATTTTTTTAAAAATTAGTTACTATAAAGGTGACTGTTTTTCTAACGACGATTATTCGTATATGTAAGTGTTACAACATCAGAGAAACTGGAAGGGAATATATTCAAAACTTACATTCTGTGCTTGCAAAGAAGAAGAAAAAAGGATTTGTCACAAGATGTTTGAAGATGGACTAACGACTAAATATAACAAACATAAAAGATACAGCAAACAAAAGCAATCACTTAAAAGGGGATTTAATTAAAAAAAAATTTCGGGGGAAAAAGAGTTAATTAACTCATCATCAAAATTTTATTTATAATTGCTGTTATTTATGCTATAAAATGCGAAATTCTTATCAAATACGAAACAATTATCTAAACAGTTGCTGATTGTCATGTAATTTTTCAAACTAAAATAGCAATTTTTGTATAGAAAGAAAGTATTGAGGAATGATATGGAAGGCGTAGATTGCAGAGATCAAGTGCAATAATAACTGTTAAAGATGTAGTCAAGTTTTTAGTCATGGACAACTTTATGTTGGCCTGTCAAGAGTTAAGTTATTTGACAGCCTTTCAGTAATTGCTCCAAGATGCCAAATCTATAATTGTGTTTTCAAAGAAATTCTAAATGCTTAGTGTTAATTTCTTAGAGCTTTGCAGAAAAAAATGTTTTTTGGAAAAAAATTTAATTGAAAGTTCTATTGGCAGTAGGCAAGGGGAACTGACAAAATCAAAACACCCCGATTAGAAATGCAGCATGGCGACCTCCACGTGGTATTTCTCGGGTGATGCTAACAGCCATGCATTTTAATTTATTGTATGTAAAACATCCTTATTTTGTTCTAAAATGCTATGTACTTTATCACAAATGTTAATTAATATAGAAATTGATTTCAATAATGCTGATCACCAAAAAATATTTCATTTGGCGATAAAACAAATTTTTGTGTTCTTGAAAATGAAAGACTTTTTGAGGGTTATTATCTCAGATAATTTATTTTGCTAATATGTTTCTTATTTAGCTAATGTTTTGATTTTTTCACCATGTATATATATAAGCTAATATACTTTTTTAAAAGCAAATAAGAACATTGATAGAATTCTTCTACATAAGTACAATACTATGTCTTTGATGATAAAATACTATGTCTTTGATGATAATATACTATGTCTTTGTGCTAGAACATTGTGTTCATTGGCAAGCGAGCGCAGAGAGCCATGGTTCACAGCATGAACCACATAGGATTGCGTAGCAATTCTCGGGGGTTGGCGAGCGTTAGCGAGCAGGGGGCGGAGCCTCCTAGTAAAATAAATAAAATTTGATGCAAATAGTATAGAGAGTTTTAACACAATTTTCATACTTCTTTAGCTTAACTTCTCTATTTTTATAATTTATCCTTTTTCTTTCATAGGTATTTAAATTAAACAGAATAAATAATTATTATTAAAATTTGCTAATATTTTAAATTTAAAAAAAAAGTAAAATCGTTATTTTTAATTTAAAAAAATTTATTCGAAAATTGAGTAAAAAATAGCATAAAAACATTCTTAGCAATAAATAAAAGGAAATATTTTTTTTCTCCAATGCCCACCTGGATAATGACATAGGTCATACAGGCACCTGAAGGGCAGATTTGTTGGCCACTCTTTCAGGGACACCATATTAGATTGGCCATTGTTGCTCCCACAGTAAGGGCAGCTAGTTAATGTATATTCTCAGTAGTTTTAATTTGCTAAACCAGGTAGTTTTTCAAGTAATAATTGTCTCTTATGTGAACTGAGGAAAAATATAATTTCCAGCTTTATTTTTTCAATTGGTAATTTTTTTTTTCACTAAATGTTAAGTATCAATGTAATCGTTTTTATAATAATAGATTAGTATAATAGATTATATAATAGATTAGTATAATAGATTATATTTAATTATTGTACACAATAATAATTGTAAAACAGTTATTAAGATTAGACACCTCTTTAAATAACTACTTTATCTTTTTGCTTAAATTTTACATAATAAAATTTAAAAAAATTTTTATGCTGATGACAGCCCAAACTTAATTTTATGCTGATGACAACCCAAACTTTTAGTATTATGCTGATGACAACCCAAAAATAATTTTATGCTGATGACAACCCAAACTTATTAATTTTATGCTGATGACAGCCCAAACTTATTAATATTATGCTGATGACAACCCAAACTTAATTTTATGCTGATGACAACCCAAACTTTTAGTTTTATGCTGATGACAACCCGAAAATAATTTTATGCTGATGACAACCCAAACTTATTAATTTTATGCTGATGACAACCCAGACTTATTAATATTATGCTGATGACAACCCAAACTTATTAATATTATGCTGACGACAACCCAAACTTTTATCATTATGCTGATGACTATTTTTTTGTTCATATACAGCTATAAGTTAGAAATTATCACTGATGTTATCTTTAAAATATGTTATTTTTGATTAAATAATTACAATTTACAATCATATAAAACTAAAATTATTAAATTTATTTAATGAATTAATATTTGAAAATTGAATAAATATTTGAATACGATATTGTGATTCGTATTTACACCTTTTTAAAAACCTATGTAGCGATTCTCGCAAGTTTAAAATTCAATGTCTTGATTTGCTCATGCGGTTTATAATATCAAACATTGATTTTCGTATTTATACGTGATTTTAAAATAAGGCATTGGGATTCTCATTCACGCATTCTAAAAATTATGCATCATAATTCTTATTTATGCAATCTAAAAATTACGCATCATGATTCGTATTTACGCGATCTAAAAATTATGAATCGTGATTTGTATTTACACGTTTTAAAAATTCTATATCCCTGTATGTATTTTCTCATTTTCAAAATCATATATCTAGTTTCATATTCATGTGATTTCAAAACCCATAATTGTTATTCATATTCACGCAATTTTAAGATCAACTATCACGATTCTTGTAAGAAGTACATTTTTTTAAAATTAGTTACTATAAAGGTGACTGTTTTTCTAAGGACGATTATTAGTATATGTAAGTGTTACAACATCAGAGAAACTGGAAGGGAATATATTCAAAACTTACATTCTGTGCTTGCAAAGAAGAAAAAATAGGATTTGTCACAAGATGTTTGAAGATGATTTAATTTAATTTGTTTTTGGGGAAAAAGATTACTGATTATTACTGATATATTTGCTATAAATCACATTACAGTATTTATTAAAAGAAATGAAATATTAATGTATATAGTAGTTTTTCAAGTAATAATTGTCTCTTATGTGAACTGAGGAAAAATATAATTTCCAGCTTTATTTTTTCAATTGGTAATTTTTTTTTCACTAAATGTTAAGTATCAATGTAATCGTTTTTATAATAATAGATTAGTATAATAGATTATATAATAGATTAGTATAATAGATTATATTTAATTATTGTACACAATAATAATTGTAAAACAGTTATTAAGATTAGACACCTCTTTAAATAACTACTTTATCTTTTTGCTTAAATTTTACATAATAAAATTTAAAAAAACAATTCCATTAGACATTCCTGATGACAACCCAAAAATAATTTTATGCTGATGACAACCCAAACTTATTAATTTTATGCTAATGACAACCCAAACTTATTAATATTATGCTGATGACAACCCAAACTTTTAATATTATGCTGATGACAACCCAAAAAAAAATTTATGCTGATGACAACCCAAAAAAACTTTTTTATGCTGATGACAGCCCAAACTTAATTTTATGCTGATGACAACCCAAACTTTTAGTATTATGCTGCTGACAACCCAAAAATAATTTTATGCTGATGACAACCCAAACTTATTAATTTTATGCTGATGACAGCCCAAACTTATTAATATTATGCTGATGACAACCCAAACTTAATTTTATGCTGATGACAACCCAAACTTATTAATTTTATGCTGATGACAACCCAAACTTATTAATATTATGCTGATGACAACCCAAAAAAAATTTTATGCTGATGACAACCCAGACTTACTAATATTATGCTGATGACAACCCAGACTTACTAATATTATGCTGATGACAACCCAAACTTATTGATTTTATGCTGATGACAACCCAAACTTATTAATATTATGCTGATGACAACCCAAAAATAATTTTTATGCTGATGACAGCCCAAACTTAATTTTATGCTGATGACAACCCAAACTTTTAGTATTATGCTGATGACAACCCAAAAATAATTTTATGCTGATGACAACCCAAACTTATTAATTTTATGCTGATGACAGCCCAAACTTATTAATATTATGCTGATGACAACCCAAACTTAATTTTATGCTGATGACAACCCAAACTTTTAGTTTTATGCTGATGACAACCCGAAAATAATTTTATGCTGATGACAACCCAAACTTATTAATTTTATGCTGATGACAACCCAGACTTATTAATATTATGCTGATGACAACCCAAACTTATTAATATTATGCTGACGACAACCCAAACTTTTATCATTATGCTGATGACTATTTTTTTGTTCATATACAGCTATAAGTTAGAAATTATCACTGATGTTATCTTTAAAATATGTTATTTTTGATTAAATAATTACAATTTACAATCATATAAAACTAAAATTATTAAATTTATTTAATGAATTAATATTTGAAAATTGAATAAATATTTGAATACGATATTGTGATTCGTATTTACACCTTTTTAAAAACCTATGTAGCGATTCTTGCAAGTTTAAAATTCAATGTCTTGATTTGCTCATGCGGTCAATATATGATTTTTGATTCAAAATTTTGTACCAAAACATTAAAAAATAAGTAAAAAATCTTGCCAAATTGTCAAAATAAATTATTTTTTTCAAGATGATATGTTAAAAAAAATAAAATTTTGAATAAACTATTTTATAATCTAGACACTTTTCTTGTATACATCCTACACTTTATAAGAAAAAAGAAACAAATACCTGGACATTTTAAGATTTTTATCTGGAAAACCTGGAAAAATCAGGGAAATTTGAAATCTGATTTGAGTGGCCACCCTGTGCAGAAAAAACGCCTATTTTTAGAGTTTGTCAGGAAAACAGTAAATCGAAATTTTGATCACTATATTGGGTTGAATATTTGTATTCTAGAATTCTAAATTTACTATAATCTATTTTACTATGTCAGATTTATTATGTTTTAAATTTGTAAAAATCATTTTTTTCATTAGTAATATGCATATTTAATTTGAAAATTACATGCTTTAGAGAGCCAGAAAGTTATGTGCCTAGAGGCTCTAGCTGGATAATGAAATTTGCTAATTGAAATATTAAATTGAAAATGATCCATTTCAAATTGCATTGTTAAATTTATTATCTAGAAAAAAAAATTATAATTAGCACTGAATCTTTTATTTAATTCCTACAAAAGGGGCAGAGATCCCTTTAGCTGCTGCTCATGAGCCCCCGTAATTACTCAGTGTAAAACGGATTGAATTGAATTGAAAACAGATTGAACAGATGAATCAAGCTGCACTTGAAATGACAGTTTTTATATATAAAAAAAATCATTTATTTTAAGCATCAATCATCTATCAGCAAGCAAAAAAGAAATAGAAATGCCCGTAATGAGTTATTAATTTTTTAAATACATAAAAACTATTCTCAGCAAAAACCAACTCTCTATGTTTCAAGAATTGTCTCATTGAATATTGAGTATGGGATTGAGTATAGTAAAGTGCGGCGTGCTCTCTGCTTTCGTTATGGCACTGTGTTTCAATAGGTAAGGCTTAATTTAGCCTAACAAGATTTATTTGAGCTCTGAGGCTCTTCTTCAAATTCCTTTCAAGTTTATCAATTGTCTCATTCTTTTAATTTTTTGCTTAATCTCGTCCTGTTTTTCAATTCATGCTTGTGTTAACTGGATATTTTTAGGACTTTATAACTGATTAAAAATCTTGTGTCACAAACTTTCTTTTTCAAAGATTTGTTTCAGGATTAATATTGGCATCCCTTCATTAACAAGTAACTTTTCTCTGGTGCAACTTTTGCAAAAATATTTAAATTTTCTGACATTATAAATTTAAGGAATTTTGCTGAAATTGATTGATAATTTTGTTTACTAAAATGCTAAATAGTTTTATCTCATGCATTGTAATTTTATGCATAACGGTAAATGTCTTTTATTATAACATTGACAACGAGCCTGACATATACTTTAATTCGTTTTCTGTTTCCAAAGGGTACCTAAAGTTGTAAGTATAAACATTATAATGTGCTTGTAGTTAAATGTAAATTTACTTTATTATTTTGTTTATTTATATTTAACATACCTCTAATACATTTTTAAGTAGTCCGAATAACATCCTTTTGTAGTTTTAAAGAAAGTATGTTTATTAAAATGAAACTGATTGAGCTCTACCAATTTACACGAGCTGAATAATTTAACAAATAAAGTACAAATAGAGCATTATAGCAGCTTCATGGCATTTAAAAAAACAAAGAGAAAAACAAATTAGAAATTAGAATATGAGTTTACTTTAATATTTAAAGCAAACAAATCTATTTATAACAATCTTAAAGTTTTCACACATTACGCAAATGTTATTTTTATTTCAAAGCCATTGGCACATTAATTAAAAAATATCATATACTATGAAGCCCTTTGTGGTGAATTTAATGTCAAATGGAATTTGAAGCAAACGGGGAAAAAAAATCACTAAATTTACTGTTATAGATTTTTTTAGCAAATTTTTCTAAACTTATATTCTTTCTTTTTTTCTTCTTCATTATCATTTGAAAATATTTAAGTTGTTTTCTACAAAAATTCAAAATAAATAAATAATTAAAATAAAGAAAATAATAGGCAATGCTTGCAAGACATTTAACTGCCCAAACATGGCTAAAAGACAGTTTAAACACTATAAAAAGTATGAAAATAAACTTTTGCATACATAATTGAATCACAATTTTCGTCTAATATTTTGGTACAGGCTTTTGGGAGTAATGTTTTTTTAATAATTGGTATGATTCAGTAGCAGATATAAAATACCTGTTCCAAAAAATACTAGGCATCTGTAGCTTCAACTATAATTTGCAATAAAATAAGCTGATATAAATAAGATGTTTTTAATTATACCGTAAAAAAAATACTTAAAAATTTTTTTTTAAAAAGAGAAAGAAGGAAAGGAATAAAAATGTGTACAAAAACTCTTAATTTAATATTTCCTGTTTCCATCTGTTTTCTGTTGATTGGTCCCAAGACTCTGATTTTGTTGTTAAATTTTGTTTCTAATATGATGTTTCATATTGTTATCAATTGAAAAATCATCTTAGCTGATGTTAAATGGTGTTTCTAATTGTTATCAAAATATCTTGCTTTACATACTGTTATATTGGCATCCATATCTAATTATTGAATACGTTAGTAGCAATTATATATCTTAAATAGTATAAAATAAGTCATTTTAAGTAAAAAAAAGAAATATTTTCTGTTATGTTTTTATTATTTATGCCTATTTTTTATCTTTTAGTTTTTGATACAATTTATTTTATTTTGTTTTGGCATTTATACTTCACTCTTTAAATACTTAAATTTTTACCTTATTACCAATCTTGTTTTTTTAAAAATCTTTTTCCTTTTATAGTGAAAATGTTAAAGATTCAAGATCTCTATTCATTTTTAACCCTAATCTATTGACCAAGCTAAATGCATTTTAAATGGTTTAAAAAATTATTTGAATGCTTTAGCTTTTTTCTTTATTCTAACCTACTCTCTCCCTTTCTTATTTGTCATCCGCTTAACCCTTTTTCGTACCTGTTATAGTTTGCGTTTTTTTCATTGATCAATTTTTTCATGTTATCTTCCTGCTGCTATTATATTGATTCCATAGTAGTCATTTTTCAACTCTTTATTGACAATGGTACTTGCAACAGCTTATTTTTGTTTTATCAATATTATTTTGCTACTAGCACAAAGAGAATCTTACTCTTTTAGGATCCTGTTTAATTTTCTCGTTTATTAAATTTAAATTAAATCTTTTTTAATATAAGATAATTATAATTAAATTTTCTTGTTATATTAACAGAGGTGTCAACTATTATGATTTATCTGTAATAATTGTGATTTTTTGGTCAAAAATAGTCTTACGGTTGAGTAATAAAAATTACATAATAATTAGTTTCAACTTTTTATTTATTTTTTCCTTAATGTTAAGAAATTCTCTTGTTTCTTTTTTTATATTGCTTAAACAATTCAAAAGCAATAAATTAAAGACAAGATTTGATAGAAATAAAATAAATCAAAGAAACTTAAATGTTCTATTATAAAAAGGCATAAGAATTCTGATCTAAAGAAAAAAATATTTTAGTAATACAATTGCAGGATGATAAAAAGTCCATCTAATTCCAATTTAACTAATTCCAACCAAAATTGAAAACATTGATTCCAACTAATTTAATTTTATCATTTTATAATGAAGTATAAAATTTCAGTGATGTATAAATTTTAGCTTATTACCTTCATCTAAGTGTTAGTTTTTTTAAAAATTAAATATTAAATTCATGGCTAACTTTTTTAATATTATATACTGATGTAGAATTAAGACATATGTACACCATAAATTACTCTAATTTAAATTTTGTAAATGCAACTATTTCTTTGTTATTGTACTTCTGATAACTAAGAGCTAGTTTAAAAGTTGGCATCTTTGTATTAAAAAAAATTAGATGTTTTTTTAATTGAATGTAAAATTTTTCATTCCTATTGTATACTAAACAAATTGCATGTTATTTCAGAACACTACACATCCAGTGAACGGTATTTATAATGCTTACAGCAAGTCTAAAAACTCTGAACATGGTTTGAAACATTCCAGTGGGAAAGAATCAAGTATGTTGTTTGATTAATTAACGTTTATTTATAATAGTTCTTACTGAGAAAACATATAAAGAAAATAGTTGAATCAAACATTAAAGCGTTAAATTGTTAATGGTTCCTAAACACAGGCACGAGATTCTTCTGACTTTCTAAACTTTAAAAGAGAGAAAATAATGAAAGAAATTGCTGTGTTAAATGTATATTTTTTCTTATTATTTCCACACTATTTTGCTGTGTTTCTTAATTATTATTTTACTCTCTTTAATCATAATTTGTAAGTAAAGTTTTCTGAACTGTCAATGTTCATACATAGTAAACAAAAACTTTGAATAATCCAGAAAATAATTAAGCTTTTTTTTTTTTTGTGTGTGCAAAATAGTTTTATAAGCTTTAAGTCATGATTAAGTTAGATTTTTTGTGTTTTCAGACTTTTTGTCCTTTCTTCACTCTCATACCTGTAAACAGCCATTATTTTGTTCTTTTTTTTTAAATCCTTTTTTTTTATCCTTTTATTTTTTATATGAATTCTTGCAGTCAGTAGTGATCTGTAATTTCCTTCTCTGCTTCTGAACTTATTATTCATTTTATTCATAATGCTTGAATCAATTTGATGCTTGGTAAAGGGGAAAAACAACTGGCTCTGATGAGAGTTTTTTCGATTAATTAGGGTAATTTATTTCTATGTGTTAAGGGGTAAATTTATCTTATCTATTCTTTATTGTCTGACAAATAAGGACTGTCTTCGTAACTGTTAAGTCTGAATTAAAATTAGAATATTATTAAATTATTATTTTTTATTGAAATTTTTTTTATAATTAAATAATGCTAATTAGTAATACATTTTAAAAAGAACTTAAAAAAGTTCAAATTAAAAAATTAATACTAAATTTAAACAGGGTTATAATTGATAATTACAATGTGCAAATAAAAACATAATTACAATGTGCAAATAAAAACAATTTGTTTTAATATTTTATTTATTTATTTTTTTAAAATATTTTCTACTTTATTTGTTTGCTTTGTTTGTCAAATTTTTTTATAAATATATCCCTAGCTCAATAGACAAGTACGATTAAAAAGAAATTCAATAGTTTAGCCATAATCAAACTTGCCTGATAAATATAAGTGATAACTAAATTATGTAAATTAAATCAAAGTTATCACTATTTGTTTTATGGGCCCTTTTTATTTTGGTCATCTTGTATGATATGAAGTGTGATAAAAATTTCAATATAGGTTATTTGTAATTAAAGAAGACCTTTAAGTAATTTGCATAAAAATTTGGATTTCTTGTTGAAATGAAACATTAAGCATGTCATCATTATCATTCGTTAATTTATTTTCCCTTTGAAACTGTGATAAATAAATACTACTACAACACTACTAATGACAATAACTCCAAAACTTAGCTCTTGATAGAAGGCAACTTTATATTTAAATTGAATTAGCTTTTATATGATTTTTTTTCATGGTGAGAGTAATATGTAATCTTTTTTAAAAGGTGCTGAAAAAAAACCCACACCCGATGCCACACTTTCAGATAATGTTGAATGTGCAGTGGAATGCAGGGAGGACATCAATATTGAAAGTATGCTAATTAATTTGACTCAATCACGTAATCAAAAATTTGCAAATTTTTCAAAATTTTGCAGTGTGTGCAAAAATTGATTACAATTCGAGATTTATTTATTCATTTTATTTTATATAAACTCTTTTGAAACAAGTTATTGATTAATACCAAAAATATACTGGCAGTAAATGCTTTGCTGAAGTTTTAAAATTTATAATATTTGTTCAACGTATTTATAAATAATAATAGTAAACTAGCCATAAAATTAGTTAATGTTGGTGGTAACAAGATGGGTGGCCTTCGTATCTTTTTGGTGAATTATTGACACTGATACCTTTTTCTCTCTGATGTGTAACAGGAATACAAAAGAAACAGGAATACTAAAGAGAAGGAAAACTTAACCTCTTTATGGAAAATTTCCAGTAATTAGAAATAATGTTCACTCAGGTTATTTCACAAGGCAGTGAAATTCTAGTGCCTTTGAATTTAAAAACATGTGAAAATGCTTTTTAACAATTAAATTCGGCATAGCAACTCTTTTTATTCTTTCGATAGATAATAGGAAAGTGTTGCGTGACTCTCATTTACTTCAAAAAGTGTGATATCTTCTCAAAGTTGATCTCGTTTTTTTTCAACCCTGCTTTAGATGAAGTATAACTTAAAAAGTAATCTTCATCTAAAGCTGGCCAGTGAACCTAATGCTATTCAGACAGCATTTAAAAGTTTAAGAAAACCCATATCAAATAACCAGAGCAACATCGTTGTATACTGCTTTCAAAGTTGGTTGGCGTTTTTGCAAAGGCTAATATTCCACCAGACAAGCCAGTTAATACTTAATCCTATATGCATACTTATTCGACACTTAAAGGTATTGATGTCATTCCAAGATCCAGCAACTTACGAAACTATTTCCTGCCTAAAACTTAACAAATTTAATAAAAATCAAGTGTCAGATATTTTTTTAATCTGCCGTGGGTGTAAGCATTGTTAGGGATGAAACTACAGACACTTATATATTAAATGTGCTAGATGTTCCATCAATGGGAATACAGGACGGCAGTTCCGACATTTAATTGTCTGTTCTGCATTTTTCTTAGGAAACATTCCGCTTGAAAATGTCAATTTTAAAACTGTTAGCGAAGCAATTATACAGTGTTGTCAAATTTACTAACTTCATTTTGACGCAACTACATGTTACTTGTCCTACTTAAACAAAGCATTGGGAAAAAAAGTTTAAAAGCAGTATTCTTGAATGCTGTTCATGTTACTGGCAATACTTACCTTTTAAATCTCTTTGGAGAAATGAATGGCAAATTTAATTTGAAAAGGTGAATTATGTAAAGACTGATTTCGAGTTTTTCTCATTAAAATGGACAAAAACTCCTCTTTACCACTGGTTCCTGTGCAAACCATCTGGAATAATTGGTTTGAGGCAGCTTTATTTCATGCAAAAGATTTAGTGGAATATGCAGAATTCTTTGATAAAACAACCAAATACTAGTATCTCTTTGATAAGCACAATTTCTGAGAAATGTTGTGATGCAGAATTGAATAAAGATATAAAAGAAATTGAAAAATATTCATCTGTAATTATAAATCAATTTATCTTATTTGAAAAACAAGGAATAAATTAGTATGTTATCTTTAAATGAGATGTCTGATTTTGCAAAAGATTTACAAAGCAAATATACAGCAAGTAATTTCTCAAAATCTCGAAAAACTCTAAAATTCTGCAAAGTAAGAATTCAGGCATACTTTATCGTACGAAATAATACTGCCCACTGATTTCGCCAACCAACTTCAATCTTTTTTAAAGCAAGCAGAGTTTTCTATCCTTGCCAATTTAAATATTTAGATGTTTTTCATGCAGATGATAATTCTTTTATTTTTAACTTTATTCCGATGTTTGAGGATGAAGAAGAATTGATGAACAAATTCAATGCTTACATAGCAACAATCAATGAATTGTATGTTGAAAGTAAACAATTATTAAATTTTGAAAATCTAAAGAAGAGCATTATCCTTAACTGTCCATAGTGCTAATTTCCAACAACCAATCAGTTCCAATAACCATGTGCCATATTTTGTGTTAAAAATCTCTACATTTAAATAAAAGTATTAATATTCTTGAAAAAATGAAATTTTATAACTTTTTTATGTGTTTCATAAAGAGTTATCATTGTGTTTTCATGCTGATTTTCATCGTATTTCTTATAACATCTATGATTTCGCTAAAATTTCGTAAGTTTTGAGAAAAATTTCTCGCGAATCTATTTCCAGTTATTTTTCTCACGAAAAACTTTTAATTTTAGTTATTAGCTTACAAAAATTTATAGTAATTTCATTTATATTTCTTCTCATCAATGCTATTTTAATAAATAATTTAAATTTATAATTTTGTTATTTCCATTTTCTTTATCAAACAAGCTCTTTCTAAAATTAATTTATACCTATATATATATGCCTTTTTGTAAAATCAATGCTGAATTTATTAAAAATGGCTTAGAATTCTTAATTATTTAATGATTAGAAACTTTTATGTGTGAAACAATTCATAAATTCAGACTGAAAAAAAACAACAATTTTCTACATTTATTTTAAATTCTTAATGCATATATAAATGTCGTGCTAATTTTTGTAGGATTTGTTATCGAGTATTATCCTTGAGGAACCATCCATTTCCTTGTTGGACGGCGGCAGAGTATCTTGAAGGGAAAAGTCCTGGAATTCTCATTTAACTGTTAATTGTTTCTTTAGAACTATCTATAGAACAGTCTTTGTCCAATAATGCTCCATGTAGGCAGCTCTGTGCTGTTGATGTTGCTGTTCTACTTTTTTTCTTTCTTTATTAAATTTGTTGAGTTTAATTGTTAATTTAATTATAGTTCCATTGCCCCACAAACATTTATATTAAAAAAGATGCTTAGAAATTTTAAATTTCTGGGAATTTGGTTTTGTCTGGATAGTGGCCATCTTAAATGTTCTGTTCAATGAAAAACAAAGTACTTGAATCGCTTTATAGCAAACTCTCCCAATTGCTACCATCTCTCTACAAAAAATTTCTTTAATTGGAAAAATTAGTAACATTCAAAATATTTTCATGATTTTTACTGATGTTTATAAGTTTAATTTTGGCTCTGCTATTCATTCTACTCTGTTATTCATTCTAGTGATAACTCATATCAATAGAATTGTATGTGACGAACTCATAACATATGTCTGTATGAGTCATAATTTGCTAAATATTTTTTCTGCAAAAAATTTCTCTCCTCCATGGTCTGGAAGCTTCTTTGTTTAGAAATTTTTCAAATGGATTATATTTTATTGTAGGGAAATTGTATTTTTGTTGTATTTTTGTAACATTCAAAAAAGTATACAGTTAGAGAGAGAGAGAGAGTTTGGAATCCAACACACTTTTCTGTACAACAAATTAACTATTTCGTGTACCCATCTCTGGACATTTTTCTCTCATCATTCATTCTAACGAATTTATTCATTCTCATAATTCAAGAGATTATATTATGAGTCATTATTTTATAAATTTTATAAGTCATTATTTTACTTAAATAACTGCAAAAATCTTTATTCTCCATTCATGGAAGTTTCTTCATTGTGAATTTTTCTATCGGACTTGATTTCATTGTAGTGAGATTTCACAAAAAAATATTCAGTTAGAGTTGGGAAACACAAACTCAATATTTGAGTTTCAAAAACTTTTTTTTGTTAAATGAAGCCTTTAAAAAATAAATGATTTTTTTCCCTCTCCTCTTAGAAGACATACCAAGCAATATGAACCTAGTTGTGCCTGAAACTTCATATTCGAGTAGCGACGAAGAAGACTTTTTTGATGCAAATGAAGAAACAATTGGATCCATCCAGAATACAAGGTGCACTATGTTATTTATTATTAATTAGAATGTTAATTATTGATAATTTTTTTTTATTATCTCCACTTGAATAAGGAAATTAAAATTACATGTGTGTAAATAATGCATATTACTTTGATATAAATACAGTCTGCTTTTTTTAAGATGACAATATTATGTTGGGTATAGTTTGTCTAAAGTAAAAACTCCCCTAGCCATTCGTCTGGACCCGTGGCGGGGATTATGGTAACAAGGTTTAACTATTTCAAGTAGGGGTGTGGGGTCACTGTTTAGGGCAGGTTTTGGCTCTAGTCGGCGAGAGAAAGGGAATCTTTTTCTTTGGTCTATTGTGTCAGCCCCAGAGTGAAGAGAAACTACCCTCCCTGAAATAGGCTATTCTTGCTTCCATAACAGCACAGGGCCTCAGACATTATGGCGGGAGGTGTTCTTACCATAGACAAACTATATGTTAGTCTGACATTTTAACATTTTTCTGACCCAATTATTTAAAAAAATTATGTATTAGAATATTTATTTCTTACAGCATTAATTAATTGTTATTAGTTATGTTTATTAATATTTATTAATTAATGTTTTAACTTCGCAGCTCTGAAACAGTAGTGGAGGAAACTCCTACCCGTAGACCATCAAGTACACACAAACTTACAACTCAAGACTATGATGGTGAATTATTTCTTTTTGATTTTCAGTTAATTTATCTTATTTTTTCAGTTAATTCTTATTTAATGTGGACCTGTATGAATGCCTAGTACAGTAGTACTCATGGAATTTATTTTAATTATTAAATCAATTTCATAGAAATTGATTCCTCCAGTCCTGCAGCATTTTTTGTGCAAAAATAAATTAGATAAAATAGCAGATGTTGAATCCCTTATTGATATAATTAAGTTACTGTAAAACATATTAAAGATAAGGAGAAAACTGGTATTTAGTAAAGAAAAATAAAACTGAAATTGCTACCTAATAACAAATTAAAATTGAAAATTAAAAAAGAAACAATATAAAAAACTTGTTCTTAATTCTATAATCAAAATTTTAAAGTTCTTGATAAAAACATCAAAAAATGTTCTTAAAGAAATTTAAAAAAGAAAAAAAGAACCTTGTAATGAAACATAGATTTCAAACTGATATGTTGTTTAGCTCTTAAAATTTGCTTTGACATATAACTGTATTAAAACATATAGTAAAAGAAATTGAAACTTAAAATTTATGTTAACTGCAGAAATAATAGAATGCTTAAAAAAAAAGAAAACTTTTTTGATACCTATATATATCAGAGAAATGTTATACAAGACAAACCACTTATGCCCAAATAGTTCCAAAAAGCCAGTTGCCGTTACTACACTCCACTGTTGGTGTTAGTAGTTGGTGTAGTCCTATTTTTTGTAGAATTTTCCTATTCTTAACATTGCAATCAAAGACTCACACTCTTTTAATTTTCTTTATTTAAATAGTAAGTAAATAATATTTGAGTTCATTATTCTAAGATATATTCTACCACCAGTATGCCCTTTCTTAAAATACAAGAAATTTTTTTTCACACACTAAAAGAAATTTGAAGTTAATTAAATTCGAGTCTACAAATCTAGAGGTCAGGGGTTCGATCCCCAGCAGTGACGCAGGAACATATATTTCGCACTTTACATTTTAAACTTATAAATCAACTACTACAAACTAATTTTACATTTCTATAGTTTTTTTTTATTTCAAATTTATTAAATTATGCATTTTAATATGCATTTTTAATTTAAATTTTGATATAAATTATAAAAATCTTTTTAAACATTTTTATATGTTAATCATTCAGTACCTGGATGTATTTTAACTTCACATAAACAACTGTAGCTTCTTATTTTTTATTTGATAAAATGAACATTTTTTATTCTAGTTTTCTTTTTGTTAAAAAAAAGTTAGAAGTAAAGCTTTACTAAAAAAGTTTCATTTAAATAATATTCAATTTTAGTAAAAATCTGTCCTTATCAATTGAAGAAAAATATCTATTTCTAAACTAGTAATGACTAGAAACTTCAACTATTTAGCTAATATTAACTATTTAAATTAAAAATGTAATTATTGAAATTGAAATTTTATTCAGTTCTTTAGATTTAAAATTATTTTAATTTAAAATTATTTTAATTTATAATAATTATATATATTTATATCATAATAAAACTTTTTATTTATGAGCTCATATATATGAAGTAAATCTTTACTTTTATATTCTTAAGTTGTTCAGCATTGATTTGATTAACATAGCAATAAAATTAATATGTAAACTTAGAAATATTTTATAGTTTAATACTATTTTAAATCAAAACAGCATTTTATTAACCTCGAAATAAAGTCTCATCCTTACTCTATACAAATAATTTTCAGAAGAAAATTTAGTGACACGTATTACGATGATTTAAATTAGTAAATTATTCTCTTTAAATTTTAGCGTTGACTTCTGTTAGGTTGTTATAGATGAGTAATGCAAAATTTTAAATTAGCAAAAAACTTACTTAATTAAAACAAAAGTTATTTTCAATCTATATACATTGAGACTTCTTCAACAAAAAAAAAGTTACAAAACTTAAACATGCTGGTCGCATTAAAAGCTACTTTCTCAAAATTTATTTTATATGTATTTAGAACTAGATGGCAGCACCTGTCACAAAATTAATACTTATTGATTGCAATTGAAGATTTTGGTCAGTTTATGTAGTATAATTCTATTTTGCTAATATTCTTTTATTTCTATGTTAAGTGAGGTATAAAGAAGAAAAAGAATCACTGTTGAAAGTGGCTAGATTAAAAAACATAATATTCTATTTGAATGTCTGAGGAAACTTCAATTATTAATGATAATCAATTATTTATATATAATAATTATTTATTTATAATAAATAGTAATTATAGTTTCAAATGTTACAACAAAGCTTTCAAATTAATAAATCTTTAGTAATTAATTAATTAATGGTTAAATCTTTTGGTTTGAAGATTTAATGTCAGAGAGGAATTTCATTTTTCTTCATCATGAAGAATTTATTTAACTATTTCTAATTTGAAAGAGAAAAATTAATATTTTGTTCCATTTCTCTTAAAAAAAATAAATATGATGATAAAGAGTATAACAGTTTTGGTTATACCTATTATTTCAATTAATGTTATAAGGCTTTTTTTAATTTATTGTTGTGTTTTTGTCAAAGAAAATACTAAGTCATGAAAAATTCTTGGAATTAGTCATGGAAAGTCATGGATTTGGAAATCTAAAATGTAGCTGATACCCTGTATATATCAGTAGTTCCTAGCCAGAGGGAATTCCCTAGGAAGAAATTTTATGCTTTCATAAGGGAATGAGGTTGGTCTGATTAGCTTGATTTCTGCTGTAGAACCCGTTCTATCTACATAAAATGGTTTTAGAAGAATATTTTATAAAGTAATATTTAGATACCATCCACAATCATCAAAGTTTAAAAAAAAGCATGCGGACAAAATTTTTTTCAAAAAAGTTGTGAATTTTTTGCTGTAAAATCCCCACAGGTAGTTCTAAAAACTCATATCATGATTAATTTTATAAATAATGCTTTAATGCTTGAGTATCTTTATTACCCATTGCCAAAATTGTATTCAAGATTAATAGTAAACAGTGCATGTGTGTCGTCATTGCATGCGTTGCTATGACGACCGCCGCTGTTTGATAATTGTTTTAGAATTCTTCTTTTGCACTATTAATTTTGTTATGCATTAAATTGGCGAGTTTATTTTTGTGATATAGAACCAGAGAGATCCCATAAATACTTCCTGAGTGGTGAATAAAATAGATTTTCATCATTTGAACAATATTTTTGTTTTCATTGTTCTAATTAAGAATCCAGAAATTCTAACCTACAGTTCAAACTGGATCACTTTCAATACTAATTCAGGTGAATATCACAAATAAAAGGGGTAAAAAAAATTGGACAACAACCATTTTGCCAATGGGTAACCTGTGATCACCTTTTGACAATCCTAATTTTTTAGTCTTTTTTTTTTTAATATGGGCTCGCATATATTTTCTTCACAAATGTATGGGGATCACATGTTTAGTTCACTCTTTGATTAAGTATTGGATTTATATGTATTTTTTTATTTACTTTTTTTTATTTTACTATTTATTTAAATTCAAGTTGCGTACTTAATTTATTTATAAAATTTTTTTTTAAAATTTATAAATATGAGTTATGATTTATATTTTTCTTTTTTGAAGATAAGTTAATGCAAAACACATTTTCGAGAAATTTTTAAATTTATTTTTTATTTTATTTTAAGGTTATTTGTGTTGGTTTTTAGAGGCTTTTTTTGCATTTTTACGGGCATTTTATAAGAATAAGATCAGCAAAATCCGAGCCCTGATAATTACTTTTCGTATGTCTTTTGCTATACTATGTATAATACATGTTTAAGCATGACTTCATTTTCTTAATTATTCATTACTCTTAATGTTTGTGAAGAATGCTGATTTTTGTTATTCTATTTTAGCTTTGTATGAAGATGAGGAAGAAGAGTGTGAGTATATCTCTTATTAACCTATAGTTAAAAGTCTCATATTCACATACAACCGAATAAAAACAAATGTATCAATTTCTTTTTAATTAAAAGAAAATGATCTGGTATATTCTTATAATGAGAGTGAAAAAAAAAGGATTTTGTAATTTTTTAAAGTTGTGCCATTTTTGATATATGACTCCACCCATCCAAAAAGGAAAAAAAGAGTGAATGAAAGAAAGAAACAGCACTTGAAAAAATAAACTGTTTTTTAAAATTTGGATCTATATTTTTCTTTACATTTATATCTCTTTATTATCTTTCTTTTAAAAGTAACTGTTTCGTTATTAGTTAAGTTACTCAACAATAAAAAACAATGACTTTTTATTCACTGCAATTTATGGTGGGTAATTTATTAAATACCTGTTTTTACATATCACATATTAACAATTCACAGTTACAATTTAAAAAAGTATAGAATACTTCTTTTTATGGATGGTTCCCAGTAGAACAACAAAGTCAAGCATCACTGGCTGCTATCAGTAAGCGGGTGGGTGACCACTTTGATCAGCCAATGTAGAGACCGGGGGCGTTAGTAACGGTCCTCGTTAAACTGTTCGACAGCAAAAGTGCTTAACTTCACGCAAAGGTCATCAGGCTACCAAAGCAAGAGAGTTACCCCCCTTGCAAAGGATCAAAATTACAATGGGATGTTTTCGGATCATCCTCAGGGATGTTTCCCAGACCGTCACCAATAGCCCATTGTACAGCTCTAGGGTGCCGTAAATGAAGTTCCTACCTACCTACCTTTTATGGGTGACTTTTATAAAGAAAAATTATTATATTTTTATAAATATCATGTATGTATTATGATGAGTAATTAATCTGAGCATAATTCAATAGTAGGATCCCTTGAAGGACAAGGTAGTGTGATAAGCCATTTATTGTCGCAAGTGAAAATTGGAATGGATTTAACAAAAGTTGTTCTCCCTACTTTCATCTTGGAACGACGATCTCTCTTGGAAATGTATGCTGATTTCTTTGCCCACCCAGACATATTCATTAGGCAAGTTCTTCATGTTTATTATTAGTAATATTTGATTTATGTTTAAAGAATCTGAATAAAGTTCATTATAATGCTGCTCAAGAGCTGATAAAATTGTTATAGCGAGCTTGTTGTTGTAAGCAAATACGCCCCGTGGCAGAATCGTGGCGACGCGACGACATTGTCGCCGATTGTTACCGAGTTCTTGCAGAAAGAGTTCTCCTTTGTGGAGTAAAAAATTTTGGTTTTCTTTTCTGCTGAAATTTTCGAAAAATTTTTTCTTTTCTTCAGAATTATATTTAAAAGATGCCTTTCCGCACATCAAAGGAGTGGGGAAAAAATGCTTATTATTTTTCTGTTTTCATTTCAGAATAAGGAAAAATGAAGAGTAATGAAATAAAAAAAAGATTAGTTTTCTATTCTGCAGAAATTTTTTATGCAGTATTACTATTGACTTTCACGTAGCTTTTAAAATCTGATATTTTCAATAGGATATTATTTATTACAACAACTGAATCTCGAATTGAAAACGCGCATTTAGTAACCACTTTTTGAAGAGTCCGATTCGCGTGATTTCGCCGTCGATCTTTTTTGTCGGTAGTTACTGCTAAGGATTTTGCAATTTTTTTAATTTTTATTTTAATGTGATGATGAATAACAAAATTCAAAAAAGGAAATAGTGTGTTATTCCCCTACAAAATGCGAGAATATCGCCCAAAATTTTAGAAAAAAAAATTACATATTTAATTCAAAAAATTCTTTTATTTGATCAAAATATTTTTCTCGAAGTTGACGCTTCTGTTACTTTAAATTAGTAACGTGTATATTTGATATTTTTATAAATATCTTGCAGAAAGATATTAGAATTACATAGTTATGTCACAGAAAGCCAGAAAAAATTCTGCCCCAGAGCAAATACACGCATTTAATGTTGGAAAGTTAATGTCTTCTTAATACCGTATTCTTTTTCCCATATTGAGCTTTAACTAACAACAAATTCTGGAAACATTACATGCTTTTAAGAGAGTCTAGGAAAAGAAGTTAAATACTAGCTCTTAATGTCATTAATGACACTGAATATTGATTTAAATAGTAAAATATCAAGAATAGCTAGTAAATAATAAGCAGTGAATAATAAGCAGTATGATAAAAATGTGGACAACAAAATATGAATTCTTTTGAAATGATCAGCAAGATTTCCAAAAACATTTGAATAATCCTTCTTATAAGGAGGAAGATATCTTCTCTGGTGGCTGCAAACACATGATTTATAAACATTTGGGTTCTAGTTTGTAAGAAAAAATAAAGTGATGTTCGTTTTCCACTTTTCAATATTGATTGTGCTACCACCTGGTTTCAAACTTTGTCTCTTTAATCCATAAAAACAGTTACATATCCATATCAGCCAAACTGTTCACAATGTTAATTCATAAACCTTAATATGAAACTTCTTGCGTGTTTAATTTTTTATTTTGAAAACTTCTGTTTTAAAGGAAATGAAACATCTCTGTGGCAAAAAAAAAAAAAAAAAAAACCGAAAATTAAAAATCCAAAATTGCATACCAATCCTGGTTTATAGAATCAAGGATAATATTTTTCCAGTTCATTTAAAATTTTAATGGTTACAAACTAATGTGCCATCATTAATTTCAAACACTGTTACTCGTATTGATGTAACCTAAGTAAAATCTGCGTCATAAAAACCTATAGTTCAAGCATTCAAATTAAATATTATGATTGCACAACTCTTTTAAGTAGCTGCCATTGAGTAAATATAATTATTATTCAAAATTTTTGTATGTAATGATAATTTTTGTTTTATTTTTTATATAAATCTGAAACCGTTATTTTCAGCATTCCAGATTTTGATGACCCAAAAGATAGATTTGTGCAAGTCATCCGATGGTACTTGTCGGCCTTCCATGCTGGAAGAAAAAGTTCCGTCGCTAAAAAACCTTATAATCCTATACTCGGGGAGATATTCCGCTGCTTTTGGCATATTCCTTCAATTCAAGAATCAGATGTAATTAATAATTTTTACTTTGACAAATTTTGTTCATTTTTTGATGAAATAGCTTGTTTTTCAGAAGTATGCTTTTTGGATTCCACACCCTCAAAAAAATGTTTTTGATTTGTCTATTTGTTAATGTTTGCTTCTTGTATGAAATAGTTCTCTCTGTGCTGAATTAGCCATCTTAAACTTCTCAATAGAATGTTACAAAATATAAATATATGCATTTCAGGCTAATTTTTGGTAATTTTCATCATCAAACTAATCTTAATTAATAAATAACTAGTAAACTAATCTTAGTAATAAAATTAGAATTTTAAAGCCACAATCGACCTTTTTTCTTTTTGCGGAGTAAATTTTTGAGTCTCACATTAAATAATCTTTTAATTATCAGTGAAGTCTAATAATTAATTAATTAGACATATTTTGCATTCCGTTAATTTTGTTTTTAATTTATACTGTTCAGTAAAAATTTGTAACATTAAAGTATAATAAGAGTAAAAAGTTTTCCGCCAAGAGGAGATACTTCTTTGCCAACAGCTGCCGTTCCTGTGGTAGTTAACCTTTCTCTAAACGGTTTTGTGCATTCTAAAGTTGGAACTACACAACTCTGTAATTTGCTTGTCAAAACTTTATTATCTTATGCACCAAAAAAGTGTTTAAAATAGAGCTATCACGTCAACAGATCAGATGGATTACATACTATGAGGTCCGAAATAAACTGAATGCCACAAACTGAGTGCAACTGAATGCCACAAACAAACTGTGTAAAAGTTTAGGTCTCAATACTGTTTCTTATAATACAGTAAAAGTTTGGTTTTGAATGTTTAAAGTTGGGAATTTTGACATTGAAGATAAACCAGGTTGTGGCTACTGTATTGGGGTTGAATGTGACGAGTTAAAGCAAATCATTGATCAAGACAAAAATGTTTCAACACGAACTATTGCGTTAGAGCTTAACATGTATGAATTTATCATTTTACAAGATTCTTTTATTTTGGCGGAAAATTTTTTACTCAACGTAATATTTAAATATTTATTTATGCTTGTATAAAAATTTTTTTTTTTGGTTAATCCTCCAAGCATTTTGAGCCCTTGGGTAAAATTGTACTGAAATTTTCTTTCTACTCACTAATCTTCCTATTAATAGTAGGAGGGAAATGTTGATTGCAGGTAAAAGCTTAGAAAAAGCTGAGACTATCACTTAGAGAGCTAAAAAAAAATGTACATATTAATGTGTTAATAGTTTTCACGTACCACAAAATAGCTTCAAAATTTTGTGGTGCTTATCACAAAAGACGCATAGTTTTAGAAAATATATTCACTGAATACTTGATTTCCTTCCAATGTTCCTACTGATTTAATGTGTCTTGTAAAATAAATAATTCTTATTGGATACGAATTACAAATAAATGTATTAAGAATCTTTATTTCTTAGAACCTATATGAAAATCATAAAAAAAAATTATTGAAATAACAAAACGAAAAGAGTAATGAAAAACTGTTTGAAGGATTAGGACTGAAATTGAAGTTAAAATCATTAGGGATTTAGATTGTCAGAAATGAAACTGTGTTGCCGTAGAAAGTGCTATATGTGGTACAATAATAATGATGGACAATATTGAAAAAAAAAAATTTTTGCATGGTGAATTTTCGCAGATATTTTTCTCTTCACTAAGTTCTTATTATTTCATTTTATTAATTTCATTATTTAATTTTATTTTTTAATTTGTTTTAGGAAACTCCCGTAAAAGTGAAAAACGGTCCAGTTCCTTGGGCAACGAGAGACCACTTAACATTTATTGCCGAACAAGTGTCTCATCACCCACCAAGTAATTCAAATACTAAAGCTTTTTTTTAACTATTAGATTAAGTAAAAACCGTTTTTATGCTGCTAGGTTAAGTAAATGATAAGTTCCCCATGCTCTTTGTTGTTATTTAAGTAAGATACGCTTGCTTTATACTCTGTGCTTCAACTTATTTCATGTCATTTAAGTAATGTCATATTGTTTCAGCCTGAGTTGAGGTGAACTTTTATTAATAAACTTTATTTTTGAACTTTTATTAATGAACTTTTGTTAATAAAAATTTTGCTAAATATTAAGTATTTGCATAAATTACAAATATATTCCTGCATTAACTGGAGATAGGCATTAAATGGTGTTGAATATTTGATCTAACGAAGCTTTTTTGTACTGCACTTAGTTAAACATTTAGGTCTAAACTTTCTGGCTAATATATCCAATATATTTCTTAATGCTTTCACTATATTTCACTAGCATTGCAAAAAGAGCTCTGCTTATTTAAGTTGCATTTGATTTTTAGTTGATTATTATATCTTCTATTTATTAAATATAGTTTCTGCCTTTTATGCTGAGCATGTGAATAAAGGGATCAGTTGTACAGCGCATATTTGGACCAAGTCTAAGTTTTTGGGCCTTTCGATTGGAGTCCAGAATATTGGGCAAGCAACTATCAATGTTATGAAACATAATGAGGAATATATTTTAACCTTCCCAAATGGCTACGGCAGGTGAGATATCTCATCCCAATCTTATTAAATTTACTGAAAATTTTTAATATGTGTTTAGTATATAAAATGAATACTTTTCTTCTTCTCAAATGCCGATCACTCGTTTAGTGGTTATTGTACTGGACTACGAGGTGAGTGGTTGTGGGCTCAAATCCCCCCATAGGCATGGATGTAACTTTCTCTCTCTGTGGGTTCTATGTCCTTTTTTCTGTGTCATTGTGTGAATGTAACCTGCCTATGAATGGATTTGTGGTTGTATGACGTGGGTGGCGCTACTCCACTGCAATGGCTTAGCCACAGGTGCCCACTGGCTAACGATAAGAGAGTAGCAGTTCTGGCATTTCTGAGGCCAATGGGAAATAGACCCAAATGCCTGCCATTATAAAAAATATTTCTTTTTAAATAATTTGCTACCATTTACTTATCTGTCAATTATTTTATTAGGAGCCATATTTTGAACATGAGCATTATGAATTTTTATCGGATGAAACAAATTCTGTTGAATTCTTCTTCTACCGCAAGTTCCATTTTCAAACTGCTGCTTCTCCCAAGTAGTAAATAAAAAGTTGATCAAGGAAGTAAAAAGAGAAATGTCCCCATGTTGAGATAAATCGTATGCAGATTAACCCCTTTTACTAGATTTTAGGTTTGTAATGCTCCAATTTCATGATATGACTATCAAGTTTTAATGAAATATTTTTTAACTCTTAAGATATCAAATAATTCTTTCTCTAACGTACTTGGGCTGTTTTTATTTGTCTTCAAATTTTAAAGATATATCTTATTTGGCTGTTTCTCGATTCTAATATTTGGAGTTTCCTTGCAAACTGCAAATGATGAGCCAGATTGGCTCGGTATAGGCCGAACTAATGAGGTGACTTCTGAAAAGAAATCCTCTCTTTTTACAAAATTATTAAAAAAAAACATACATTAACATACCTGCCAACTCTTCTGGATTTTCCGGAAGATTTTATTTTCATATTTAAAGTGGTAGCAATACTCAGGTTATTCCTATTAACTTTTTGAATTATAATAATAATTATAAATGAGTTTGACCACCACTACATATAAATAATTGCAATAAATATATGAAAGCATAATAATCCTTGCGCAAGCCAATTTCAACGAGATTGAAATATAAATATATTAAAACTGTTTTTAAGTCACTTTTCAAAAATTCACAATCACTTTTTTCACTTCCTTTTTTTACAATGACCTGTGATGAATAATTGAAATTCTAAAAAAAATGAATAATTATATTATTTTATTCCAAATGTTTTTCATTCTTTACACTACAATTTTATGAGTTGTTCACAATATTTCTATCATAGAATGCTAAGTATGCCCTTACTATTTCTTTTCAACTATCTTCCACATGGTTCATTGCTTAAGTTTATTTAAAGAATAATATTTTCAGGTCTATATTGGGTGTACCTTGGATTGAACTTGGAGGGTCCGTAACCGTTACTTGTCCTCAAACTGGTTATCATGCAAATGTCGAATTTCACACGAGGGTATGTGCTTTTCTTATCATTTATATTGAGTGATGCAGGTTATACATAGTCTTTGAATTTTCGGTATTTTTTTTTGTTTTAAAAAGTATGCTCTCGGCTTTACTAGCTTACCTCGATTTACTAAAATTCGGAAACATGTGTTATATTTATTTCCACATTATTTGTTTTGAAAATTAATGATTTATTTATGTTTTACAAACAAAGAATATATTATCAATATTAATTATATTATAAGTTGGACATGTTTGAGAATATATTATGTTTCACAAACAAAGTATATATACTTTGACCTACTTATAGTATATTTAAAGAATGTATTATAAGTAGGACTTCCTTGTTTCTGATATATTATTGTACCCAATCAACACCTAGAAATGCAGGCTTCAGTTCAGAATACTTCAACTGTCAACTCTACTAAATTTACCAGTAGACTCCTGAATTTTGCCTATTTCTACTGGTCTGCAAGAATTCTCCTGATTTTTATTCATTTGTGAACATTCTCCTTATTTTATCACATTTTTGAAAATTCCCTAAATTTAGTGAGTTTCCTAATAAAATCTCTATTGAAATAGTATTTATTGCTTACTTGAATATTAAAATAAGTATTGCTAATACATAATGAAGTAAGCCTCATTGTTAATAATCAGTTTCAAGCTTTTTTTCTTATTTAAAATTTTCATTTCTTTTTTTTTCAGAACTCCTTTTTTAAATTAATAAAAAGGATTTTTAACTAACTTTTTTCTAAACTACTTGTCTATTACTATTAAAAGTGAGTTAACATAATAAAAAATATTTCTAGTTCATTTAACAGGGCTGATTGTGCTCCGGAAAAAATCCGGATTTCCAGATTTTTCGCTAACAGTGATCCGGAAGTTTCCGGAGATCGAAGGTCCAGACGTTTAAAAAAAAACATTGATCACAGAAGTTTCCGGAAATCAAATTTTCAAAGGTGGAACTTAAAAACACAGTTTATTTTATTTGTTTGTAAAGGAGAGCCATACAGATACTTTCTAAGATTCATTCATATTCATGATTAATATTCATTTTTATATCAGTAAATAGTTGTTATAATCATAAACTCAAGGAAGAAAGACATATTTGTAAATTTTAATTACTTCTCCAGGTCATCATAGGTATGTATAAATGGTATAGGTATGTGTAAAATTTTAAATATATTTTAAGTAAACTAAGAAATATTGAGAAAAAGGAAAAAAAAAACCTTGTTTAAATTTTTTTTTTGAAATTTTTCAATTTAACCGTCTTTTTTTTTTTTTTTTAACTTAAGAAATTTTGTGGAATTTTCACTTGGGCTCACAATCACCCCTGATTTAATTTCGATTATAAACGAAAAATATTGTAGACCATTTATGTTAGAATGATAAAGTTTTTGTGTTCTGATGACTAAGATTCCCTATATGTAAAATATTTAGTATATTATGCAACAGTTAACATGAGATTTATTTTATTTCGTAAAATCTACTGGATTTTTTTCCTATCTATGTTGGTAGCTATGCTTGTATCATTCTTGCTCTTCGTCAGATTTAATTAGAAAGCATTTTGATGTCAATTGCTCTTTACAAAGCACTGAGCTTCATTTGTAACAAAATTTATTCTTTATGACCATTTCTCAAGGTCTCTATTTTATTATTATTCCTATAAAAAACATGTTTCAATAAAATTGCAGTAAAATATATTATCAATCTATTGCCGTTTAATATTTTTGTGTGACAAAAATCTTTTTAAATAAACACATTAAAGACTATTTTTTGAGAAGCTTTGTTTAATGTTGATCTTGTGTAATGTTGATGCTTGCAGCCTATATACGGAGGAAAAAAGCACCGCATCTCATCAGAGTTATTTAGTCCAACAGAAAAAAAAGCCTTCTTATCTGTAACTGGTGAATGGAATGGAATTATGGAAGGAAAATGGTCTTTTGGTGTAAATATATTTGACATTTATTTTCATTTTGATGTGTTAGTTCTGTAGTGCATCACAGAAGTTATGAATTTGATGTAGTTTTTATTTTCTCTTTCCATTCTTATAATGATTAATCATCCCTTCAAAATGTATAAAAATTTTGCAACAAAGCATCCTGCCTGGAAGAATAATATAGGTAAGAAAATTTAAGCAAGATGGTAACCAATGGTTTCAAAACTTCCTTGCAGAATTAAAAATTCTCAGAAAATTAAGGAGTTTATTTTTTCGCAAATAAAATTTGCATTCGTAGTATTAGAGCCAACGTCTTACTATATCAGCAGGTAAAGTTACTTTATAATAATGTTTTAATGGTTTGCTAAAACTTAAAATGGTTGACTGTCTATTAAATAAACATGATTTAAATGCAGTAACACCTTTAAATATTGCAAAAAGTTCTAATTTTATGCCGGATAAGTTTCTTTTCATGTTAAGCGATCAGTTTAAAAATATTTTGCTAAGCATGTAAAATAGAACAATAATTGATTGCTAACTCCCAGAACTAAACATGTGTTTCATGTAAAGCAATATTTCATGTTGAGCAATTTTCATGTTAAGGAAGTTTCATGTTTGTTGAACGATACACTCTTAATGTCGGAGAAAAAAAATTATTTGCTGTTTTAAAAAAAAGTATTCACAATGTATAACACATGATGAAAATTGTAATTGGGAATCAACTGTTATTATTTGTATTTTTCTAGATAAACAAACTTTATGGTTATGCTTAAATTTATTATAAATGTCCAATGTAAGTAAAGAAATTGAAAAGCCCAAATAGATAATTTACCTCAACATTATTAATTTTAGATTGAATTGTTGGAAGGTTAATATCGTTAGAAACAATGTTTACTTTCTCAACTGTTTCATCAATATTACAAGTTAAAAAGTTTTTAATTGACAAATTTGAATTATGCATTTTAGAAGACATGAAATTATTAATATTGAAAGTGGATGGATTCGTGGATGAATAGACAGGGCCATCCATTACCGTAAAATTAGTGTTAAGATTACTAGCATTATTTACATCAATTCTCAGATGGAAGGTCTCAGTTTGAACTGTAGGTAATATATTGAACTGTAATAATGTATTTTCTTTCAACTGACTAACAAACCACTCAACATATTATGAAATACCTGAAAATAAACAGGTATACTAAAACTAAATTTACTTGAATTATTTATCCCTGCCTCATTTGGCAAATCAGTTGAGTCAGACATAATTACAGTTAATTGATTAAAATTAAAATTCAGTAATTTAAATTCACTCCCTGTAATAATTATGTTGCCATTACTTCTCATGTATAATCCAAATAAACTTTAAACATTATATAAATACAAAGAAATTACATATTTTCAAAATAATTGCTTTTATACATTTATACAGAAAAATAATGTAAAAAAAGAAGCATATTTGAAACAAATATTGCAAATAGAGCTGAAATCAAAATAATTACTAACTAAGTAATAGTTTAATATATCGAATAAATAAAATAACATGAACTCTTACACAAAGTACCATAAAATATTGAAATAATTTCTATCACCATTACTCAAAAAATCATAAATTACCAAAATGTAATTATCATCAGGTCACTCAGTGACCTGATTTCACAATGTACAGTACCCTTCCAAATTATTAGAGACACTTAAAATTTCTAAAAAATTGTCATTTTTCAAAGTGTCATAATTTTTTCAAAAATGAATCAATTTTCATAACAATTTCAGGATATCATGTTCAGTTTTCTACTTTCACCTAAAAGTTACTAATTTAATTTATCTCAATTTCTTGCAAAAATTTGCACATTTGAACAAAGCAATTTCTTTTTTAAAAAAAATGTCAAATCTGACAAGTTGCTACTTTGTAACAAAATTTTTTGCATAAAAATTATTATTTACACATTAAAGTACAAATCATTAACTTTAAAACGCGCTAAAGTAAATGACTTTACGATTTCCCCCCCCCCCCCCCCCCGAGATATCAAGATATGAGATTTTGAAAATTTTTTGTCATTTATAGTGAAAAGTGAGTTGTGGCAGTATTTTGGCGAAAGAAATCTGGAATAGCCCAGATATTATTTCAAAAGCAAGAGCTTGTATTGAAAGTATGTCGCGAAGAATAAACGCAGTTATACAAGCAAAAGGGCATGTTACAAAATATTAAGATTTTTTTTTATTACATTTGTTTTTGTAAAAAGTTTTTGAATTTTATAATAAAGTTAAATTTCTTGAGTCGTTTTTTAAAATTTTATTGCAAATTTACAAATAATGTTCTTGTTTGTAATAATGTTTTAAATCAAAAACTTAATTAATCTGAATAAGAACGTTGCAAAAAAATAATACTAAATAATTTTCGAATTCACAATAATTTCGTTTTCACTATAAATGACAAAAATTTTTCAAAATCTCATATCTCAGTCACAAAAAATCGTAAAGTCATTTACTTTAGCGCGTTTTAAAGTTAATGACTTGTACTTTAATGTGTAAATAATAATTTTTATGCAAAAAAATTTGTTACAAAGTAGCAACTTGTCAGACTTGAAATTTTTTTTTTAAAGAAAAATTGCTTTGTTCAAATGTGCAAATTTTTGCCAAAAATTGAGATAAATTAAATTAATAATTTTTAGGTGAAAGTAGAAGATAGAAGAAAGAACATGATATCCTGAAATTTTTATGAAAATTGATTCATTTTTGAAAAAGTTATAACACTTTGAAAAATGACAATTTTTTAGAAATTTTAAGTGTCCCTAATAATTTGGAAGGGTACTGTACTATGTATTTTGAAATTATTTATTTCTTGCGTGTATCTTGAGGAATTCAAATTCATTTAAACTAGTCTATTTATGAATTAATGCATTATCCCTTTTCATTTCAGGATACTGAAGTATTTGTTGATACTAGAACCATTCCAATTATAAAGAAACGAGTGAAACCTTTAGTAGAACAAGAGAATTATGAATCTAGAAAGTAAACAAAATTCTGTATTTGTAAATAAAGTTTTTTTTTAAAGTATAGTAATAGATGTTACAAAACCTGACGAACCAATATTTTTATTTGCCCACATATACCATTTTTTAAGAACAAACTAAAGTGAATAAAATCTATTGAATCTAGGGAGCAACTAAATGTTTTTATTTTATTGATTTTCTTTATTTGTAAGCATGTGATCGTCATTAGATGTTTTCTTTTTTATTAAATTTATGCTCAGATTAGGTATCATTTAAATTTAAACAACAAAAGCATTTCACTAGAAGTCGTTAACAAATGGTTTCTTCAAATCCATAAATGTAGTTTATCTGGAGTATCTGAAAAGAGCTGGTATTTTTAACAAACATAACTTGATAAGTCGTGAAATATTTCTATAGGATAAAATTTAAAATAAGTACATTTTTTGAAATCAATTTAGTAAAATACTATGTATCATAAATCAACTATTTGTTATTTATTTCACCCATTGCTGATCTTGAAATTTATTTTTGAAATTTAGTTTTAATTTAATCTTCATAAATTAATTTTAACTTTTTTAGTTTAGCAAAAATGCTCTTTTCTTAGCAAAAAAAAAAAAAAAAAAAAATATGGAGTTTTATTTGGGTATAACTATATAAACATTGCTATATAAACATATTTAACTTCTAAATTTTCAATCTAAGTACATCAACTGATACATTTTAAATGTTCTTAAAAAATTTAAACAATATCCTCTAAATCATTAATAAAGTGGTCTTCCAACTTTTGGAAGAAGTTTAGTTTCCAAACTCTAGAAGTAAATTAAAACAGGAAAATGCTATGTTTAATGTCAATATTTTGATTATATTTTTTTACTGTTTCACTCTTTTTTTTGTTTTCTTTAATCATGATTTATGTATAAAGCTCAACAGTTTGTCAGACTGTCAATATACACACATAGTAAAAAACACTTTAAATAATTATGCTAATAATAATAATTAAATGTTTTTTTTTCAGGAAAATGAAATTGACACTCTTTTCTATTTCTTTTATAATTTGAGTTAATAATTATTTTCAGACCTTTTGTTCTTTTCCCAGTCTCATGCCTGAATAAATCAAAATCTAATAAGTACTGGGCTAATAGTAGAATATGTTGAATGTAATGCAAATTTCACAATTTGTTAGTAAAATTTTTAAATAAAGAGAAAAGTACATTTATCAACTTATCTCTAAATATTTATATAGAAATAATTAACTTATAACTGATATTGAATGTAGAATAAAATAGATAATATAGATTTGTTCTATCTCATGCTGTTTTATTAATTTATGTTCTAGAATGTGGAAAGATGTCACAACAGCATTGCGATTAAGGAATGTTGAAGCTGCTACTGAAGCCAAATTTATTTTGGAGCAAAAACAGAGATTAGAAGCAAAGGAAAGATTAGAAAATAAAAGAAAATGGGAAACTAGGGTAATTATTATAGGTTTTTGCTTTATGAAGAATATCACTTCTCTCAATCATTAATGATTAAAGAATGCTATACAAACTGAAGACATGAAAGTGCTAGTATTTATTCGTGTTATTCATATAAAGTACTGAAAAAATATTGTGACCCAAATGTTTTGAATGTTAAAAAAATACTTTACATTTTATTTTTAAAGGTTAAACAGTATTCTCTCGTAGTTGTTACCATCCCTTTTTATTCATACTGTTAGTTATGTTTTGAAGATCTAGATATTTCACTTTTAAAAAAAAAAATTATTATGTGAATAATTAAACTTGTAATTTGCACTTGTTATGATTTATTATATATAAATTGCCAAATAATAAAGGATTGAGTATTATATTTTTATTATTGTTTTATTCTTAAAAACATTATTCTACGGTTGATTAAGCTAGATTCCTTTTATGTTTTATCCATCTCTTTTTTTAATAGTTTAGTTGCATTATAAAGTAATTTTATTATATTTTATCATTTAATTGAAATACTTGGATATATTTTTACTTTTTCCATATGTAAGTTTTCTTTTATTGCAATTTTTTTTTAATAAATATTTACTTAATTTATTCTATTTAAACCTACTTTATTAGTGATTCAAGATAAAATATTCATGAATAAATAATATTAAATCTTTATTAGTAGATAGAAAATTATAATTTTTTAATTTACCTCTTATTTCCTCATTGTTTCTTGAGTAAAATCCAAGATGCAAAAACTTTTCTAAAAATTGTCCCATTTTTTGTAAAATGGTGTTTGATTTAGTTTTTTAATTACTACTAGGTCGGTAAGTGATATTCTTATTTAATCAGTTGACTTACTTGGCTCTTAAAGTAGATTTAAAAAAAAATAAATAAAATAATAGCATAAATTCATAGTGTTTTTTTTAAAATAATACAATATATAACATCTCACATTGAAATTACCATTTGGAATAGTACAACTGTTTTATGGATTTTTTAAAAATTGGCTTGTTGGTGCAATCTTATCTTTTAACAGCAGAAATTCATAATATTTAAAAAAAAAAAAACATTTTAAAGTAGTTAACCAAAATCTTATACTTTAAAGAATGTGCTGTTGCATGATCAAATACTCTCTATTCATTTCAGTTCATAACTGTATAAATGCTACGTTAGAAATTAAAATTAGATTGACTCGAAACTTTATTTAGATTGACTGAAATTAGAATTAGATTTTACTGTTAGTCTTTGATTCATCTATGACCCAGCTACCTTTTTACGATCTGAGAATTTAATATACAATAGGAGAAATTACTTTTTACTGATTTAAAAAGAAAATATATTATTCCTTTAACAATGTTTTTCAAATAATTTATTTGATACAGCATCATGAATGATTTATGTCAACTCACATAAATTAGTTAAGATGTGCCATAACCAGACATTCCCTCTACCTGAGCTTGACCGAAGGCAAGGCACTTTTTTAGAAGACAGAATACTTTTTAGTTTATTAAAAAGGTGCAACATAGAATCAATTAATAACCATTACCTGCTACTTACTAATTTTTTCATATGCTTAAAATAATGTTAAACCCATGTATTTTGTTACTTATTTAAATTTTTTGATTATGGATTAGGTTGTGATTTTTTTCAAAGCCATTCTTTTAGAAGTTGTGTTATTTTTGAGTTCTCGTTCATTTCTTATCCCTTAGAAATGCTTGCATGTGTTTTTTAAGGTAGTGAATGTATTTATGATATTATTCATGTCTCCAGTTTTTTTAAACTTATTCTTTATTTTTTTGAAAAATATCAAACTTTCTTTGGGAACGGTATGATGTACGATGCGTAAACAGAAGATATTGACTGAATAGCCATTTTTATTCTTAATACTATAAGCAATCTTTTGAGTCATGATGGCTCAGGGGATAGAGAGCATTCGCCTTCCAATCATGTGAACTGGGTTCGAATTTCATCAATAGATAATCTGTATGAATTCCGCACCTGTCTTGCATTAACCACAGTGCTGCCAAATTATCCTCAGTGGATCATGGGTTATAGCCTCCTTGCCGTAAGGCTAACCATAGTAGATTTTCCTCGCCATGTAACACAAATGCGGCTTACTTTCATCAAAAAAGTCCTCCGCGAAGGCAAATGTCTCCTAATACTTGAACCAAGAGTTCCCTTATTGTTAATGCAACTTGGGTCCAAAATTCCAAGCTACAGAGTTGAACATTCCAAAAATTGGGTCGGCTGTTCAACAACAGTTATAAAACTTCCTTTGGGTTGCTTAGAATGCTTAGTTAAGCAATATTTCTCTGTTAGTTTTAATCCATTTTTTAACATTTCATTTTATTCCTGAGACAATTACAATGACTCAAATACTTTTAAATACTCATTTTCTATAAATAACAAAAAATTTTTGAAATGTTACAAAATGTTCTCATTTTTGATACAGTTGGCCATTAACTTACTATCATTGACATTTCGGATAGCCCTACCATCCTCTAAGGAAAAGGTGTGCAATATCATTTAGCCCAATGAACTTTCACTTACAGGTTTTCACCGTGGTTAGTTGCTTTAGTAATATTTGAACAGACCTTTTGAGGCTATGTTTCTTGTCAAAAAACACATTTTTAATGTTATTAAATTTACCTACAGGCAGCACTGCCTTACACTTGAACACAGTCACAAATGAGTTGATGTCACATAGAAAGAATAGTATACTTTATTTAGTGGTGCTGTAATTCATTTTGTCAAACATAATAAGTTTTCACCTATTTGTATTATCTTTTAAAAATTCACTTTACTTTTTATGCACCTTTTTTATTTATAAATAACTAAATATTTTTGTTCTTTTTTTCAGGCTTTTCACGAAATCGGAGAAAATTGGGTTTATGATAAGTCTTTGCAAGTGAGATTGCACGAAAAGGAAAATATTCAGTCATAAATTTCATTCTCTTTACAATATTCAACTTAAATAGACTTTCCTGAAGAAATTTGTAAAAATTTTGCTAAATGGATAAATTTATAAATATTATGCTTATTTTTCTTATTTAATCTATATATATTATTTAAAGCTAGATTGACTCAAACATAACCTGTGTTGCACACTTCTCATAAATTGCAGTAAAAAATTTTTTTTTCACTATAAGAGTACTTATTTTAAATTGAATAATTATAAAATATGTTATAATATATCCTAAATAGAAAGTGACAATAGTTTCTATAAAAAAAATTACAGTGGATAGATGGCATTCAACCCTCTTTGGCTTAAAAAGCAATGCCTCAATAATACTCATTTAAACTGGTTTAACTTAGGTTTAGATTTTATTCTTGCTTTGTCCTTTACATATTTATGTATATATATAAACCAATTTCGATATTAATATTTCAAAAAATAATAATAACTTTTTTCTTTTCTTTTTAAACCATTTTCTGTAATTTAGTATTTTTTTCACTCTTATCTTAAGAAAACATATTTACTCCTTTTTTTTTATACTATTTTTATTATTTTAATATATTATGCGCTAAACACTCATTAATACTGTGGGAAAGAATTTAATATTCCTGTTTTCCCCATAAAATATGCAAACAATTTTAACTTAATTAGTTTTCAGAACTTTTATCTAAATCTAAGCTGAACACAATATTATTAGATTATTTTTATTAGATTTAACATAATATTCTATAATAAAATTATTAGATTTAACAGAATTTAGATTATTTTTGGAACCATTCAATGATATCCTCTGATCTTGTAGCTGTTTGTGTAAATGACATTTTTATTAGATTTCTGCTTTAACTTGGAATTGAGAATTAATTGTAAAAAAGTGATATATTTGACTTACAGTAATAGTAAAATTATTATAAGTAGCAATTTTACTGTTGATAAATTGTACATTCATTTCTGAAATATATTATAATTGTTATGTATATGTTGTTTATAATCTCTAGCTAAATTAAATACCTTTGGAAACAGCCTTTGAGCTGTGCTTTGTTTAATTTTACCTTATGTGACCTAGGAATTTCTCAAACTTAGAAACATTTTTTGAAATTCTATTTTTAACACGTCTGATCTCTGAAAAAGAACTTTTAAAATTAAGAAACTAATCTTTTATTTTAAAGCTTCAAAATGTTATAATTCAAAATTAATGTGTAATAGCAGCTTATTTGATATTCAAATGTAATTTTATTGAAATTAGATTTTTAATATATATTAATGGTTTATATGTTTCCCTAGGCTCAAAAATATAATTTTTTTAAAAATAAATTATTTATAAAAAAAAAGTATGAATTTAATTTAAGTATAAGTTCGATTAATAAATAGTGGCTTGCCAAAAAAATTAATAAATTTCTTAAAAGCATATAAAAAGAAATCTAATGATAATTGACATTGAGCTAAAGTGGTCAATATCATTATTAATTGAACTAGTTAAAATAATAATAATAATCAACATTAAAGAAAAAAAACATGCATGTAATTTTTAAATAACTATGAAATTTTATTGATTAATTTGGAGGCTCTTACTCCAACTGCCTTTGCGCACTAAACTCTATGATTGTTAAACAATTTTTTGTTTTCTAGATGTTAGACAGATAGTTACATCATAAATAAAGTCTCCAATTAAATAATATATTATGTTTTATTGTATTAATATAGATTTAGTTCTAAAATCTATAAGGATACTAATAGTTTTACCCAATTGCCTTTGCAACGGCATCTAAAATTTTAACTCTTAAAAAAAAAACTATTTAAATGTTTTTCACTGTACTATAAAGATTATTTATTAATACTATGAAAAGATAATTTCTGATGATGTCTTACCCTCTTGTAGTCATCCTATTGAATGCATATGATTACCAGACACAAAGCTTATCATATAAGTAAATATAACTTAATTCTTGTTTAATAAATGATTCATAATCTTTGTAACGTTTTAAATACATATATTAATCATAAAATTTCAATTAAGATATAAAGATTTGATTTGCCTTATAATAAAGATACACCAGTTTTAGTTTGTTTTTAACTTTTTTTAGTTTGAAGCCTTTAATTTAAAATACTAATCAAAAATATAATACCAGAGAATACACTTCAGAAATGGTGATAATTAAACATTATACCTTATTACTGTTAAATAAGGGTTAAAGAAATATTTTAAGGTAAAAAAAAAAGAAAAAAACTTGTTATTTTCATAAATTTTTTCCTGATGACAACCAAAAAAATTGGTATCATTATTATTGAAGTAATCACACTGTGAGTTTTCGGCCAATAAGAAAATTATGTTTATAAGTTTTTAAAAATATCAAAATTTAAAAAATGTATATATAAACCTATTTTGGGTTACAATGTAATATTCTTTATTATCATTATATTTTTAAGATGAAGGTAGCATAGTGGGAGATTTTAATTTTATAGAAATTTTTTTTTAACTGCAGAAAACTTACTTTCATAGCTCAAAAAAGAATTTTTATTTTTCTGATAGCATAAAAATTTAAAGAATAAGAAACCTTGTTTAGTTAAAGAAACTGCTATGCCTTCATTTATGTGTATATCTACGTTGTCTCAAATTTACATGTATATTTGTTTCTTTATAAATATTGATATTCTGTACAAATTTAGTTTTTTTATTTGAATATAATAAATTTTATTTACTAGTTTGTTCTTTTTTTATATAATTGACTGTTTTCTTATTAAATAAATTGAATTTAGACCAGAGTTAGAACATTCATTTTTACTTGGAACACTTTTTTATACAAAATTCTTTTTAAACGATTGCTTTATTCACTTGAAGATACTTTTTATTTGAGTCATTATATATATATTGTGCAAAATAAAACCCTGAATAACCCTTTTGATCCGATAATCCAATTTTCAATCTTTATGGGTCAAATGCTAAACTATTAAATAAGCTAATTAATTAGAGATTATATTTTAATTTACAAAATCAGTAGCATAACACACTTTTAATAAAAATACCTCTTTTTTTATAAAGTGCGATTTCCAAACCTTAAAATATAGTGGGTTGTTGAAATGTGAAAAACAGTCTCAATAGATGAAAGTTTGGACCCCTTAATGTTAATTTCACTTTTTGCATAATTCACCATATCTTGAATAGTAGAAATTTCTTCTGTTATCTGATAGAATTTAATTAGACAAAAATTGTAAAAAAAAAAAGCTAAATTAATTTTTTTTCTTGATGTTAAAAAATTTGAAATTCTGTCAAGAAGAAATTCATTACATTAAATTCCTTAAACTCAAATCAAAAATTTCTCTGACTTTTCTATACTCCGTTTCAAGTTTAGAAAAGGTCAATGCTATATAGGATTTGAGTAATATAATTAAAATTATATAATTATGCTTTTAGAACAATAAGAAGCATTTAAAAGTTAAACTCGGACAGAAATTTAATTCATGCTAATTTTTATAATCAAAAAGGCCACGCTGCACCGTTTCAAAAGTTGGCAATGTTGATATTTGTTTGCCCTTGGAGCTTAGCGTGTATGCACAGGCTTTCTCCATAGGGATAATGGCTTTTTCTTAACTTGTATAGGTTATCTTTATCTCTAGATAGTCAAATAGTTTAATAGGTTTCTAGTCAAATAGGTTTTTCAGTTGAGAAACTGCTATTTGATCTTAGCATGCAAAACAAAGTTAATACCAAAAACAAATGCAATACTATTTTTTTTTAATGAGGGTGCCAATTATTTAAATACAATATTTTATGTGGTAAGTAAAAAAAAGTTTTTTTTAAATGAAATAATTTTACAACAAAAAAAAAAAAATCATACATTCAATATATTAAAATTTTATTTTTATAAAGAAATACGCTGGATTTTATGAAAAGTCATTTAAAATTTCTATTTTATACAAACGAAAAACCTTTTTTTACCCATGATCATCAAACTATATATGAAGAAGTCATTTTAAATCCATGATCATTTAAAGAATTGAGAATGCAATGCAAACTATAGGTGTCGATTTCCTCTCAAATTCGGGGGGGGGGGGATTATATTTATGATAATAGGACTGCATTAAAAAGATAAATAAAGATATTGTTATAACGAATTTGAGTGGTAAATCATAAATATTGGAAAGTAATATTTTAAAAATATTTATTATTAGATTCTCCATATGAGACTTATTAAAAATATAATTTTTTAATTTCACAAATAAACAATTTTGTGTTGAAATATCTACAAACTATATAAAAAAAT